>NC_058080.1:339382705-339714667 GCF_014858855.1 Bufo gargarizans
CTTGAAAAATAGTGGCGGCTGGGGACTGTGTACAGAGGGACAGCCGCCGGCATCAGGCTGCGGAATGCCTCAGTGTCCACAAGCCTAAATGGCAACATTTCAAGGGCCAGTAATTTTGAAAGTTGCGCATTTAGTGCTATGGCCTGTGGGTGGATGGGTATTTGCGTTTGCGTTCAAATGACTGTGTTATGGACATTTGGATGCTGCGCTGGGATAGGGAAGTGGATGTTTTTGCTGATGGTTTATGCGAAGGTCCAGGTGCAGGGCGAGGGGCATCCGGGCCTGCTCCTTCGACAGGGGATTGGTCATCAGTGCGTAACACAGGGAAAGAGGAGGCAGTGGTGTGACCTGCAGACCCAGATTGTGGACCCAGGTGTTCAGACCACTTATTAGGGTGCTTGGATGCCATGTGGCGGATCATGCTGGTGGTGGTGAAGTTGCTGGTGTTCACGCCCCGGCTCATTTTAGTACGGCACAGGGTGCAAACTACCACTCTTTTGTCCTCTGCACTTTCCTCAAAAAAGCGCCATGCTGCGGAACACCTACACCTTGGCAAGGTAGATTTATGCATAGGGGTGCTTGGTGTAACGGTTGCAGGCCTGTTTGGTGTGGGCCCACTTCTCCCTTTTGCAACCCAACTGCCTCTTCCAGCCTGTTGCGGTTCTACGGATCCCTCCCCCCCTGTACTGCTGTCCCCGCTCGGCTTTTCACCTTCCCATGTTGGGTCAGTGACCTCATCGTCAACCACATCCTCTTCCACTTCCTCACTCTGCTCATCCTCCTGACTTGACCTAACCACAACCTCAGTGATTGGTAACTGTGTCTCATCATCATCCACCTTGTGAACGAATGATTGCCGTTCACCACCGTCATCTTCTTGAGACTGTGAAGGCAAAATTTCTCAGGTCCCTCTTTAGGCATGCTGGGCGCGAGGGCCAAATGTAATAGTGGTGCTGGAAAGAGCTCCTCTGAACATCCGAGTTTGGGATCACTCATTTGGCAAGCGTCTCCATGGTGGGAGGAAGGATGATCAGAGAGAGGATTCAGTTGACCAGACTCTTAGCTACAGAGACTGGACTTGGCGGAAGAGAAGGTGGTGCTTAACCGACTGGAAGCATTATCTTCAGCAATCCAACCGACCAACTGTTCGCACTGGTCCGACTTAGACTGTGTTGTCCTGCGCCGCCCAGCTAAGTTGGACATGTAGCTGGGTACGCTGGATGGCACAGTTTTTATTGCACCCAGGGCCAGGGTTTCTGCATGCACCATCAGCATCATGCCCACTTCCCCGTCCCTTAGTGCTCGCCTTCTTCTTATTAATGGTTTTGTCACTAGATGTGATGCAGATTGTCAGTATATGTCACAAAAACCCCACAGAATATGGACACTAGATTAGGCCCAGATTATTGTAATTTGCCCTAAAGAAACAGTTTTCGGACGGAGTATAGTATATGTCACAGAAAACAACACACTATGGACACTAGATTAGGCCCAGATTTTTGGAATTTGCAATACAAACTCAGTTTTCGGATGCAGGACAGAATATGTGACAGAAACACACAGAATATGGACACTATATTAGGCCCAGATTAGTTAAATTTGCCCTAAAGAAACAGTTTTCGGATGGCGTACTGTATATGTCACAGAAAGCCACACACTATGGACACTAGATTGGGCCCAGATTTTTGGAATTTGCAATACAAACTCAGTTTTCAAATGCAGGACATTATATGTCACAGAAACATTATTTTCTGTACAGGGAGTGCAGAATTATTAGGCAAGTTGTATTTTTGAGGATTAATTTTATTATTGAACAACAACCATGTTCTCAATGAACCCAAAAAACTCATTAATATCAAAGCTGAATATTTTTGGAAGTAGTTTTTAGTTTGTTTTTAGTTTTAGCTATTTTAGGGGGATATCTGTGTGTGCAGGTGACTATTACTGTACATAATTATTAGGCAACTTAACAAAAAACAAATATATACCCATTTCAATTATTTATTTTTACCAGTGAAACCAATATAACATCTCAACATTCACAAATATACATTTCTGACATTCAAAAACAAAACAAAAATAAATCAGTGACAATATAGCCACCTTTCTTTGCAAGGACACTCAAAAGCCTGCCATCCATGGATTCTGTCAGTGTTTTGATCTGTTCACCATCAACATTGCGTGCAGCAGCAACCACAGCCTCCCAGACACTGTTCAGAGAGGTGTACTGTTTTCCCTCCTTGTAAATCTCACATTTGATGATGGACCACAGGTTCTCAATGGGGTTCAGATCAGGTGAACAAGGAGGCCATGTCATTAGATTTTCTTCTTTTATACCCTTTCTTGCCAGCCACGTTGTGGAGTACTTGGACGCGTGTGATGGAGCATTGTCCTGCATGAAAATCATGTTTTTCTTACCTTGCAGACTTCTTCCTGTACCACTGCTTGAAGAAGGTGTCTTCCAGAAACTGGCAGTAGGACTGAGAGTTGAGCTTGACTCCATCCTCAACCCAAAAAGGCCCCACAAGCTCATCTTTGATGATACCAGCCCAAACCAGTACTCCACCTCCACCTTGCTGGCGTCTGAGTCGGACTGGAGCTCTCTGCCCTTTACCAATCAAGCCATCTGGCCCATCAAGACTCACTCTCATTTCATCAGTCCATAAAACCTTAGAAAAATCAGTCTTGAGATATTTCTTGGCCCAGTCTTGACGTTTCAGCTTGTGTGTCTTGTTCAGTGGTGGTCGTCTTTCAGCCTTTCTTACCTTGGCCATGTCTCTGAGTTATTGCACACCTTGTGCTTTTGGGCACTCCAGTGATGTTGCAGCTCTGAAATATGGCCAAACTGGTGGCAAGTGGCATCTTGGCAGCTGCACGCTTGACTTTTCTCAGTTCATGGGCAGTTATTTTGCGCCTTGGTTTTTCCACACGCTTCTTGCGACCCTGTTGACTATTTTGAATGAAACGCTTGATTGTTCGATGATCACGCTTCAGAAGCTTTGCAATTTTAAGAGTGCTGCATCCCTCTGCAAGATATCTCACTATTTTTTACTTTTCTGAGCCTGTCAAGTCCTTCTTTTGACCCATTTTGCCAAAGGAAAGGAAGTTTCCTAATAATTATGCACACCTGATATAGGGTGTTGATGTCATTAGACCACACCCCTTCTCATTACAGAGATGCACATCACCTAATATGCTTAATTGGTAGTAGGCTTTCGAGCCTATACAGCTTGGAGTAAGACAACATGCATAAAGAGGATGATGTGGTCAAAATACTCATTTGCCTAATAATTCTGCACGTAGTGTATTTAAATTTTTCCCTATATATGGGCCTGACAACCACAGGCCCATATATAGGCCTGACAACCACAGATCACACAATTCATGGATTACACCGTTGACAGCAAAAATGTGGACAGATTATGGGAGAAAAATAGTTTTCTGTATTTTAAATGTTTCCCTTTATCCGGGCCTGACAACCACACAAGGTGTTGAAGCGCAGATCACACAATTCACGGATTACACCGTTGACAGCAAAAATGTGGATAGATTATGGGGGAAAAAAATTTGTTTTCTGTATTATAATTTTTTTCCTATATCTGGGCCTGACAACCACACAAGGTGTTGAAGCACAGATCACACAATTCACGGATTACACCATTGACAGCAAACATGTGGACAGATTATGGGAGAAAAATTGTTTTCTGTATTTAAATTTTATCCCGATATATAGGCATGACAACCACACAAGGTATTGAGGCGCAAATTACACAATTCACGTATTACATCGTTCACAGCAAAAATGTGGATAGATTATGTGAAAAAAATTATTGTTTTCACTAATATTCTTCCTATTTCGGCCCCTGACACACAGAAGGTATTGCTGCACAGATGTCACAAGTCACTGCAGACATCTTCTATATAGCAAAAGAATCGTTATTTTGCAAAGTTCAAAAATAAATAAATACAGAGTACTACTTTGCACAATTAAATTGCTCCCACCACACACAATAGTCCTTAAAAGGACTTTTGGGCCTTTGAAATGTTATTCATTGGAATATATTGCGATCACAATCTCCCTACACTATCTGTCCCTTCCTAAGCGTAGCTCTCCCTGACTCGCAATGAGCCGAACCCGCATCATCGGGTGCTATATAGCACCCGATGACGCATTTCAGCCAGCCAATCACTGTAATGCCAGTATCCAACATGGCTACTGGCATTACAGTGATGGTAGTACATACCTGCTAGTTTATTGGCTGCTTAGCAGCCGCAAAACGTGTGGGAAGGAGACTCTAGCATGGCGCTCAAGCACATGTGGTACTCGGCCAAGTACCGCCATGTGCCGAGCATAGCGATGCTCGAGCCAAACAGGTATTCGGCCGAGCATGCTCACTCATCACTAGTGGAGATGGTAGCAGCAGCAGGAGAAGACCACAGAGTGTCAAGGTGACTTAGTGTGGAGATGGTGGCAGCAGTAGCATCAGGAGACCATAGAGTGGCAAGTTGACATAGTTCGGAAATGGCAGCAGCAGCAGCTGCATCAGGAGACCACAAAGTGACCAGGTGACAGAGTGGGGCGGTGGGTGGCAATACCAGTACCTGCTGATGAAGATGGGTAAAAGTAGGAGCACTTGGCATCAGATGTGTGGCATCGGGCGGGTGGCAGCATCAGAGTAGTAGCTGAGGCAGGTAGCCAGAATAAACCGGATTCTTGTCAAAGTGTTGGTGTGGCACCATGGATGAGCTAGTCTGATGCATCAGGAATTGGTGGTTGGAAATACGGGCTGATCCACGCCTGATTCATCTTGACAAAGGTCAGTCTTTCCACATTTCGGGTGGACTTTCGAGTTCTCCTTGGGTTAACTATGGCCCCCCGCTGCACTAAACACCCGCTCTGATGCCACACAAATCTTCAATGTGTGTTGGCAGGGTGCTGTCAAAGTATGCCACCACCTGCTGGTTCAGGTCCTGCTCCAGGTCTACCTGCTGATGCTGGTGAGTAGTTTCTTCACTATGCGGGTGAAGAAAGCTACTCATCAGCGACTGTAGACTCAGGCTGCTGCTGATGGAGCTGGTAAAGCTCCTGCCACCCCACCCCTCCCCAGCAGCCGTAGTCCTGGAGAATGACGTAGTCATCCGTAGTCCTGGAGAATGACAAATAACGTGGAGTCCTCAAAGGGCCTGAGCAAACGGCAGGTGTCATGCTACTGGCTGACATCAAAGTTACACAGGGGAGTACTCCCGTCCGCTTGCATCATCAAGAAATCGTTGATGGTCTTTCTCTGTTCGTATAGTTGGTCCAACATATGGAGGGTGGCATTCAAATGGCTGGAAACGTAGCATATCAGCCTAGGTTGGAGGATGCTGTTCTGCCACTGCAGCTCAAGGAGGGTGTACGAGCCATTTTTAGGATGTCTTGCAAAAGGGTGGAAGACTTCAGGAACCACTATATTGAACACGTGTGCCATGCAGGGCGCATAGCTCAGCCCTTCTTGATGCAGCGTCAACACAATGTTCTTCCAGTTGTCGGTCACCATGGTTCCGAGTTGTTGGGGAGAAGGCCAGGATTCGATTTCTTGAAGAAGGACACGGAGCACTTCCTCCCCTGTGTGACTCAGTTCGCCCAGGGAAGCGAGGTGCAGAACAGCGTGACACCGCTGTGCCCTGCACATGTGGTATGCTGGAGGGGCACTTTGACTTGTCCCTGCAGTGTTGGCTGAGGACATGGTGGAGGATGAGGAGGCCGAGGCGGACATTGTCGCAGGACCAACAGTGTGACAACGTGAAGGTCAAAGCGGCATGACCTGGTCAAGTTGCTGGTGTGGCTGTGCAGGAACCACATTCACCCAGTGGGCCGTAAAGGACATGTACTGTCCCTGACCATAGTTACAGTTCCACACATCGGCACTGCCATGCCAGACACTGACAGGCTCAAGAACTGGCCCAGCTTATGGTACTGCCTTTTTCGCAAATAAATTACAACTTGGGACTCTCCACCTTGGCTCAGCACAAGCCATCAGTTCTCTGAAAGCTGCAGAGTCCACCACTTGGAAAGGGAGATACTGCAGCACCAGCAACTTGGACAGGAGCACTTTCAGCTTCTGCGCCATTGGATGTGTGCACGCATACTTCTGTCTCTTGGCAATCGCTTTGGTGATCGATTACTGACAGAATGACTGACGAGGAGTAGGAGCAGGAGCATCTGGACCAGCAGAAGATGGGAATAACAGACAGATCCTTTCGGCTGAGGTGGCGGAGCCTTGACTGGCTGAAACCGGGTGTGTGCCACTGGGTGATGCAGCATTTGCTGCTGCAGGCTGGACCACCACATCAGAGCCATGGTTCTTCCAGGCCACTGTATGGCGATGCTGCATATGTTGACGCAGGGCCGCCATACTCTGGCCACCCTTCACCTTCTGCCCACAGATTCTACATCTGGCCACGTTCACCCCAACAAAAAACTGCCACACCACCGAATAGGTGATTTTTTTCCCCCAACAGTCTGCACTGACTGACTGCTACTGCTGCTGCCTCCGTGAACCCCTGCACCACTACTTTGTGGGTAGGTAGGCTGCTGCGAAGCAGGTGGTCTACCCCGGGCATGTTTGGCTCCCGACCGCCCACTGCTACCACCCTGCTGACTCCCGGCCACCCTATCGACTTACTGGCTCCGCCGCTGGCTCACGGGCAAGCTGCCACCCTCTTCTCCTGATGATGATGAAGCCCCTTCTGCACCTGGCTCCCAAGTGCGATCGGGTTAATCATCATCGAGTAGTGTCTGCACGTCACTGATGTCCTCCTCAATGGTCTCTGGGTCAGGAGCCTGACCGCTTGAAACATCACCTCCCACGACACTGTCCTCATCACTACTTGACACCTAGCGGAGGAAGCGGCGGATGTCTCCTCCAGATCTTGGCTGGGCATGAGATTCTGACTGTCATCTAGTATCTCATCCTCGCTGTATAGTGGAGCTGAGCCCACAGCAGAGATGAGCCATTCGAAGCTGACAAAGTGGAATTCGTTTAGAATTTCAGGAAAAATTTGATTTGCAACGAATGCTAATTTTCTAGTGCTTCATGAAAACGTATTGCATTTTTCCTAAAATGGCGGCCACACGTGTGAGGACTGAGGACATGGGGCAAGGAACTCTGGGAAGGTGGGATCATCCAGATTGACATGCATACATGCAGCCAATCAGCTACCAGCCAGCCCTGTAATGTAACAGCCCTATATATACGGCAGTCCTCTTACAGTCATTTTCCAGCATTCAGAGTGCAAGAACAGATGTGTGAAGGCACTAGGGACAGCAATTTGAAAAAACTGATTGTGGGGAAAAAAAAGTGCAGGGAAAGTATAGGGAGGAATCATTTCACAGCATCTTAGTGCAGGGAGAGACGTCAGAAGACGCTAGGGACATTGATAGGAAAGTGATTTACAAGTGCAGGGAAAGATTATTTGGGGATCCAAATAGCCATTAGACTGCTCTGTCATTACAGCTATTTGTTATTGGGCTGCAAGTGTTATGTGAAAAAGCCTTTAGTGGCTTATATCTTAGTAACATAGTAACATAGTAAATAAGGCCGAAAAAAGACATTTGTCCATCCAGTTCGGCCTGTTATCCCGCAAGTTGATCCAGAGGAAGGCAAAAAAAAAACAAAAAAAACCTGTGAGGTAGAAGCCAATTTTCTCCACTTTAGGGGACTATAAACTTCCTTCCTGACTCCAATCAGGCCATCAGAATAACTCCCTGGATCAACGACCCCTCTCTAGTAGCTATAGCCTGTAATATTATTAAGCTCCAGAAATACGTCCAGGGCCCTCTTAAATTCCTTTATTGTACTCACCATCACCACCTCCTCAGGCAGAGAGTTCCATAGTCTCACTGCTCTTACCGTAAATAATCCTTTTCTATGTTTGTGTACAAACCTTCTTTCCTCCAGACGCAGAGGATGTCCCCTCGTCACAGTCACAGTCCTGGGGATAAATAGCTGATGGGATAGATCTCTGTACTGACCCCTGATATATTTATACATATTAATTAGTTCTCCCCTCAGTCGTCTTTTTTCTAAAGTGAATAACCCTAATTTTGATAATCTAGTATATTTAGTATCTTATATCAGTACTACAAGAAAAAGTACATAGGTACTTTACTTCTGCAGTTATTTCTGGTGATAGCGCATAGCGGCATATTTCAGTACTACAAGAAAAATATATACGCACTTTACTCTTTTTCTCATCAAAACATATAGTGGCCTATTTCAGTCCAACAAGAAAAATATATTCTCAGTTCACATCTGCAGTTTCTGTTGAAAGCGTAGAGAGGCGTATTACAGTAAAAAAAATAAAAAAAAATAAATAAAAATATATATATATATATATATATATATATATGCACTGCACTGTTGCAGTTATTTCTGGTGAAAGCGTATAAGGGCGCATTTCAGTACTGCAAGAAAAATATATACGCACTGCACTGTTGCAGTTATTTCTGGTGAAAGTATACAGGTCCTTCAAAAAAAATTAGCATACTGTGATAAAGTTCATTATTTTCTGTAATGTACTGATAAACATTAGACTTTCATATATTTTAGATTCATTACACACAACTGAAGTAGTTCAAGCCTTTTTTTTGTTTTAATATTGATGATTTTGGCATACAGCTCATGAAAACCCAAAATTTCTATCTAAAAAAATTAGCATATTTCATCCGACCAATAAAAGAAAAGTGTTTTTAATACAAAAAAAGTCAACCTTCAAATAATTATGTTCAGTTATGCACTCAATACTTGGTCGGGAATCCTTTTGCAGAAATGACTGCTTCAATGCGGCGTGGCATGGAGGCAATCAGCCTGTGGCACTGCTGAGGTGTTATGGAGGCCCAGGATGCTTCGATAGCGGCCTTAAGCTCATCCAGAGTGTTGGGTCCTGCGTCTCTCAACTTTCTCTTCCCAATATCCCACAGATTCTCTATGGGGTTCAGGTCAGGAGAGTTGGCAGGCCAATTGAGCACAGTAATACCATGGTCAGTAAGCCATTTACCAGTGGTTTTGGCACTGTGAGCAGGTGCCAGGTCGTGCTGAAAAATGAAATCATCTCCATAAAGCTTTTCAGTAGGGATGAGCGAACTCGAACTGTATAATTCGGGTTCGTACCGAATTTTGGGGTGTCCGTGACACGGACCCGAACCCGGACATTTTCGTAAAAGTCCGGGTTCGGGTTCGGTGTTCGTCGCTTTCTTGGCGCTTTTGTGACGCTTTCCTGGCGCTTTTTGAAAGGCTGCAAAGCAGCCAATCAACAAGCATCATACTACTTGCCCCAAGAGGCCATCACAGCCATGCCTACTATTGGCATGGCTGTGATTGGCCAGAGCACCATGTGACCCAGCCTCTATTTAAGCTGGAGTCACATAGCGCCGCCCGTCACTCTGCTCTGATTAGCGTAGGGAGAGGTTGCAGCTGCGACAGTAGGGTGAGATTAGGCTGATTAACTCCTCTAAAGGACTCCATCCAGTGATCGATCTGCAGCTGTGGATCATTGAGCTGCTGATACTCAATTGCTCACTGTTTTTAGGCTGCCCAGACCGTTTGTCAGTCACATTTTTCTGGGGTGATCGGCGGCCATTTTGTGTCGTGTGGTGCGCCAGCACAAGCTGCGACCAAGTGCATTTAACCCTCAATGGTGTGGTTGTTTTTTGGCTAAAGCCTACATCAGGGTGAAGCTGTCACACCAAGTGCATTTAACCAGCAATAGTCTGTTCATTTTTTGGCCATATACTACATCAGGGGCAAGCTGCGCCCGTCACCAAGTGCATTTAACCCTCAGTAGTGTGGTTGGTCAAGCTATCACACCAAGTGCATTTAACCAGCAATAGTCTGTTCATTTTTTGGCCATATACTAAATCAGGGGCAAGCTGCGCCCGTCACCAAGTGCATTTAACCAGCAATAGTCTGTTCATTTTTTGGCCATATACTACATCAGGGGCAAGCTGCGCCCGTCACCAAGTGCATTTAACCAGCAATAGTCTGTTCATTTTTTGGCCATATACTACATCAGGGGCAAGCTGCGCCCGTCACCAAGTGCATTTAACCCTCAGTAGTGTGGTTGGTCAAGCTATCACACCAAGTGCATTTAACCAGCAATAGTCTGTTCATTTTTTCAGGGTTAAAATACAATTCCCAATTTAGCAATTTCATAATTTAGTGGTTTCTGCTATATCAGAGCTATTTGAAATCTATCCTTAAAAGGGTATATAATATTCAAGGTGCACATAGGGTCATTCAGAATAACTTCACACACACGCTACTGTGCATTTCCAAGTCCAATTCTGTTAGTAAATCCATACCGGTCACCCAGCGCCTAAATACTAGGCCTCAAATTTATATTCCGCTAAATCTCTCGTTACCGCTGTCCTGTTGTGTCTGGGAAAGTTATTTAGTGTCCGTCAAAGCACATTTTTTGTTCTGGGTTGAAATACAATTCCCAATTTAGCAATTTCATAATTTAGTGGTTTCTGCTATATCAGAGCTATTTGAAATCTATCCCTAAAAGGGTATATAATATTCAAGGTGCACATAGGGTCATTCAGAATAACTTCACACACACGCTACTGTGCATTTCCAAGTCTAATTCTGTTAGTAAATCCATACCGGTCACCCAGCGCCTAAATACTAGGCCTCAAATTTATATCCCGCTAAATCTCTCGTTACCGCTGTCCTGTTATGGCTGGGAAAGTTATTTAGTGTCCGTCAAAGCACATTTTTTGTTCTGGGTTGAAATACAATTCCCAATTTAGCAATTTCATAATTTAGTGGTTTCTGCTATATCAGAGCTATTTGAAATCTATCCCTAAACGGGTATATAATATTCAAGGTGCACATAGGGTCATTCAGAATAACTTCACACACACGCTACTGTGCATTTCCAAGTCTAATTCTGTTAGTAAATCCATACTGGTCACCCAGCGCCTAAATACTAGGCCTCAAATTTATATCCCGCTAAATCTCTCGTTACCGCTGTCCTGTTGTGGCTGGGAAAGTTATTTAGTGTCTGTCAAAGCACATTTTTTGTTCTGGGTTGAAATACAATTCCCAATTTAGCAATTTCATAATTTAGTGGTTCCTGCTATATCAGAGCTATTTGAAATCTATCCCTAAAAGGGTATATAATATTCAAGGTGCGCATAGGGTCATTCAGAATAACTTCACACACACGCTACTGTGCATTTCCAAGTCCAATTCTGTTAGTAAATCCATACCAGTCACCCAGCGCCTAAATACTAGGCCTCAAATTTATATCCCGCTGAATTTGAATACAATACATTGGGCCAAATAATATTTTTGTTGTTGTGGTGAACCATAACAATGAGGAAAACATCTAGTAAGGGACGCGGACGTGGACATGGTCGTGGTGGTGTTAGTGGACCCTCTGGTGCTGGGAGAGGACGTGGCCGTTCTGCCACATCCACACGTCCTAGTGTACCAACTACCTCAGGTCCCAGTAGCCGCCAGAATTGACAGCGATATATGGTGGGGCCCAATGCCGTTCTAAGGATGGTAAGGCCTGAGCAGGTACAGGCATTAGTCAATTGGGTGGCCGACAGTGGATCCAGCACGTTCACATTATCTCCCACCCAGTCTTCTGCAGAAAGCGCACAGATGGCGCCTGAAAACCAACCCCATCAGTCTGTCACATCACCCCCATGCATACCAGGGAAACTGTCTCAGCCTCAAGTTATGCAGCAGTCTCTTATGCTGTTTGAAGACTCTGCTGGCAGGGTTTCCCAAGGGCATCCACCTAGCCCTTCCCCAGCGGTGAAAGACATAGAATGCACTGACGCACAACCACTTATGTTTCCTGATGATGAGGACATGGGAATACCACCTCAGCATGTCTCTGATGATGACGAAACACAGGTGCCAACTGCTGCGTCTTTCTGCAGTGTGCAGACTGAACAGGAGGTCAGGGATCAAGACTGGGTGGAAGACGATGCAGGGGACGATGAGGTCCTAGACCCCACATGGAATGAAGGTCGTGCCACTGACTTTCACAGTTCGGAGGAAGAGGCAGTGGTGAGACCGAGCCAACAGCGTAGCAAAAGAGGGAGCAGTGGTCAAAAGCAGAACACCCGCCGCCAAGAGACTCCGCCTGCTACTGACCGCCGCCATCTGGGACCGAGCACCCCAAAGGCAGCTTCAAGGAGTTCCCTGGCATGGCACTTCTTCAAACAATGTGCTGACGACAAGACCCGAGTGGTTTGCACGCTGTGCCATCAGAGCCTGAAGCGAGGCATTAACGTTCTGAACCTGAGCACAACCTGCATGACCAGGCACCTGCATGCAAAGCATGAACTGCAGTGGAGTAAACACCTTAAAACCAAGGAAGTCACTCAGGCTCCCCCTGCTACCTCTTCTGCTGCTGCCGCCTCGGCCTCTTCTGCTGCTGCCGCCTCGGCCTCTTCCTCCGCCTCTGGAGGAACGTTGGCACCTGCCGCCCAGCAAACAGGGGATGTACCACCAACACCACCACCACCACCTCCGTCACCAAGCGTCTCAACCATGTCACACGCCAGCGTTCAGCTCTCCATCTCACAAACATTTGAGAGAAAGCGTAAATTCCCACCTAGCCACCCTCGATCCCTGGCCCTGAATGCCAGCATTTCTAAACTACTGGCCTATGAAATGCTGTCATTTAGGCTGGTGGACACAGACAGCTTCAAACAGCTCATGTCGCTTGCTGTCCCACAGTATGTTGTTCCCAGCCGCCACTACTTCTCCAAGAGAGCCGTGCCTTCCCTGCACAACCAAGTATCCGATAAAATCAAGTGTGCACTGCGCAACGCCATCTGTAGCAAGGTCCACCTAACCACAGTGGCCCAGCCATAGTGGAGTTTCAGCTGCAGCACGCACGGGTCAGTCGCACTACAGAACAGCACCACTTCACCACCAATGACTGGGCCTCCATGCGAGACCTGTGTGCCCTGTTGCGCTGTTTCGAGTACTCCACCAACATGGCCTAGTGGCGATGACGCCGTTATCAGCGTTACAATACCACTTCTATGTCTCCTTGAGAAAACACTTAGGGCGATGATGGAAGAGGAGGTGGCCCAGGAGGAGGAGGAGGAGGAAGAGGGGTCATTTTTAGCACTTTCAGGCCAGTCTCTTCGAAGTGACTCAGAGGGAGGTTTTTGGCAACAGCAGAGGCCAGGTACAAATGTGGCCAGCCAGGGCCCACTACTGGAGGACGAGGAGGACGAGGAGGACGAGGATGAGGATGAGGAGGAGGTGGAGGAGGATGAGGATGAAGCATGTTGTGTAGAGAAGGGTCGGCACTGCTGGATGGACGCGGTGCACGAGTCAGTGGGTAGACGTCCCAATACTTGCAATAAAAGGAAAAAAGACCGGCACTCGCGATGATGATGAATGTTGCGTTTATTCAGTCACATATTATAAGCATATAGTGACGCGTTTCAGCACAACACGTGCTTTCATCAGACTATAGTCTGATGAAAGCACGTGTTGTGCTGAAACGCGTCACTATATGCTTATAATATGTGACTGAATAAACGCAACATTCATCATCATCGCGAGTGCCGGTCTTTTTTCCTTTTATTGAGAGGATGAAGCATGGTCACAGCGGGGTGGCACCCAACGCAGCTGGGGTCCATCACTGGTGCGTGGCTGGGGGGAAAGGCAGGACGATGACGATACGCCTCCCACAGAGGACAGCTTGTCCTTACCCCTGGGCAGCCTGGCACACATGAGCGACTACATGCTGCAGTGCCTGCACAACGACAGCAGAGTTGCCCACATTTTAACCTGTGCGGACTACTGGGTTGCCACCCTGCTGGATCCACGCTACAAAGACAATGTGCCCACCTTACTTCCTGCACTGGAGCGTGATAGGAAGATGCGCGAGTACAAGCGCACGTTGGTAGACGCGCTACTGAGAGCATTCCCAAATGTCACAGGGGTACAAGTGGAAGCCCAAGGCCAAGGCAGAGGAGGAGCAAGAGGTCGCCAAGGCACTGTGTCAATGCCAGCTCCTTTGAGGGCAGGGTTAGCATGGCAGAGATGTGGAAAACTTTTGTCAACACGCCACAGCTAACTGCACCACCACCTGATACGCAACGTGTAAGCAGGAGGCAACATTTCACTAACATGGTGGAACAGTACATGTGCACACCCCTCCACGTACTGACTGATGGTTCGGCCCCATTCAACTTCTGGGTCTCTAAATTGGCCACGTGGCCAGAGCTAGCCTTTTATGCCTTGGAGGTGCTGGCCTGCCCGGCGGCCAGCGTTTTGTCTGAACGTGTATTCAGCACGGCAGGGGGCGTCATTACAGACAAACGCAGCCGCCTGTCTACAGCCAATGTGGACAAGCTGACGTTCATAAAAACGAACCAGGCATGGATCCCACAGGATCTGTCCGTCCCTTGTCCAGATTAGACATTAACTACCTCCCCTTAACCATATATTATTGGACTCCAGGGCACTTCCTCATTCAATCCTATTTTTATTTTCATTTTACCATTATATTGCGAGGCTACCCAAAGTTGAATGAACCTCTCCTCTGTCTGGGTGCCGGGGCCTAAATATATGCCAATGGACTGTTCCAATGTTGGGTGACGTGAAGCCTGATTCTCTGCTATGACATGCAGACTGATTCTCTGCTGACATGAAGCCAGATCCTCTGTTACGGGACCTCTCTCCTCTGCCTGGGTGCTGGGCCTAAATTTATGAAAATGGACTCTTACAGTGGTGGGTGACGTGAAGCCTGATTCTCTGCTATGATATGAAGACTGATTGTCTGTTACGGGACCTCTCTCCTCTGCCTGGGTGCTGGGCCTAAATATATGCCAATGGACTGTTGCAGTGGTGGCTGACGTGAAGCCTCATTCTCTGCTATGACATGCAGACTAATTCTCTGCTGACATGAAGTCAGATCCTCTGTTACGGGACCTCTCTCCTCTGCCTGGGTGCTGGGCCTAAACTTATGAAAATGGACTCTTACAGTGGTGGGTGACGTGAAGCCTCATTCTCTGCTATGACATGCAGACTAATTCTCTGCTGACATGAAGCCAGATTGTCTGTTACGGGACCTCTCTCCTCTGCCTGGGTGCTGGGCCTAAATATATGCCAATGGACTGTTGCAGTGGTGGCTGACGTGAAGCCTCATTCTCTGCTATGACATGCGGACTAATTCTCTGCTGACATGAAGTCAGATCCTCTGTTACGGGACCTCTCTCCTCTGCCTGGGTGCTGGGCCTAAACTTATGAAAATGGACTCTTACAGTGGTGGCTGACGTGAAGCCTCATTCTCTGCTATGACATGCAGACTAATTCTCTGCTGACATGAAGCCAGATTGTCTGTTACGGGACCTCTCTCCCCTGCCTGGGTGCTTGGCCTAAACTTATGAAAATGGACTGTTGCAGTGGTGGGTGATGTGAAGCCTGATTCTCTGCTATGACATGCAGACTGATTCTCTACTGACATGAAGCCAGATTGTCTGTTACGGGACCTCTCTCCTCTGCCTGTGTGCTGGGCCTAAATATATGCCAATGGACTGTTGCAGTGGTGGCTGACGTGAAGCCTCATTCTCTGCTATGACATGCAGACTAATTCTCTGCTGACATGAAGTCAGATCCTCTGTTACGGGACCTCTCTCCTCTGCCTGGGTGCTGGGCCTAAACTTATGAAAATGGACTCTTACAGTGGTGGGTGACGTCAAGCCTCATTCTCTGCTATGACATGCAGACTAATTCTCTGCTGACATGAAGCCAGATTGTCTGTTACGGGACCTCTCTCCTCTGCCTGGGTGCTGGGCCTAAATATATGCCAATGGACTGTTGCAGTGGTGGCTGACGTGAAGCCTCATTCTCTGCTATGACATGCAGACTAATTCTCTGCTGACATGAAGTCAGATCCTCTGTTACGGGACGTCTCTCCTCTGCCTGGGTGCTGGGCCTAAACTTATGAAAATGGACTCTTACAGTGGTGGCTGACGTGAAGCCTCATTCTCTGCTATGACATGCAGACTAATTCTCTGCTGACATGAAGCCAGATTGTCTGTTACGGGACCTCTCTCCCCTGCCTGGGTGCTTGGCCTAAACTTATGAAAATGGACTGTTGCAGTGGTGGGTGACGTGAAGCCTGATTCTCTGCTATGACATGCAGACTGATTCTCTACTGACATGAAGCCAGATTGTCTGTTACGGGACCTCTCTCCTCTGCCTGTGTGCTGGGCCTAAATATATGCCAATGGACTGTTGCAGTGGTGGCTGACGTGAAGCCTCATTCTCTGCTATGACATGCAGACTAATTCTCTGCTGACATGAAGCCAGATTGTCTGTTACGGGACCTCTCTCCTCTGCCTGGGTGCTGGGCCTAAATATATGCCAATGGACTGTTGCAGTGGTGGCTGACGTGAAGCCTCATTCTCTGCTATGACATGCAGACTAATTCTCTGCTGACATGAACTCAAATCCTCTGTTACGGGACCTCTCTCCTCTGCCTGGGTGCTGGGCCTAAACTTATGAAAATGGCCTCTTACAGTGGTGGCTGATGTGAAGCCTCATTCTCTGCTATGACATGCAGACTAATTCTCTGCTGACATGAAGCCAGATTGTCTGTTACGGGACCTCTCTCCTCTGCCTGGGTGCTTGGCCTAAACTTATGAAAATGGACTGTTGCAGTGGTGGGTGACGTGAAGCCTGATTCTCTGCTATGACATGCAGACTGATTCTCTACTGACATGAAGCCAGATTGTCTGTTACGGGACCTCTCTCCTCTGCCTGTGTGCTGGGCCTAAATATATGCCAATGGACTGTTGCAGTGGTGGCTGACGTGAAGCCTCATTCTCTGCTATGACATGCAGACTAATTCTCTGCTGACATGAAGCCAGATCCTCTGTTACGGGACCTCTCTCCTCTGCCTGGGTGCTGGGCCTAAATTTATGAAAATGGACTCTTACAGTGGTGGGTGACAGTGAAGCCTGATTCTCTGCTATGACATGCAGACTGATTCTCTACTGACATGAAGCCAGATTGTCTGTTACGGGACCTCTCTCCTCTGCCTGTGTGCTGGGCCTAAATATATGCCAATGGACTGTTGCAGTGGTGGCTGACGTGAAGCCTCATTCTCTGCTATGACATGCAGACTAATTCTCTGCTGACATGAAGTCAGATCCTCTGTTACGGGACCTCTCTCCTCTGCCTGGGTGCTGGGCCTAAATATATGCCAATGGACTGTTGCAGTGGTGGCTGACGTGAAGCCTCATTCTCTGCTATGACATGCAGACTAATTCTCTGCTGACATGAACTCAAATCCTCTGTTACGGGACCTCTCTCCTCTGCCTGGGTGCTGGGCCTAAACTTATGAAAATGGCCTCTTACAGTGGTGGCTGATGTGAAGCCTCATTCTCTGCTATGACATGCAGACTAATTCTCTGCTGACATGAAGCCAGATTGTCTGTTACGGGACCTCTCTCCTCTGCCTGGGTGCTTGGCCTAAACTTATGAAAATGGACTGTTGCAGTGGTGGGTGACGTGAAGCCTGATTCTCTGCTATGACATGCAGACTGATTCTCTACTGACATGAAGCCAGATTGTCTGTTACGGGACCTCTCTCCTCTGCCTGTGTGCTGGGCCTAAATATATGCCAATGGACTGTTGCAGTGGTGGCTGACGTGAAGCCTCATTCTCTGCTATGACATGCAGACTAATTCTCTGCTGACATGAAGCCAGATCCTCTGTTACGGGACCTCTCTCCTCTGCCTGGGTGCTGGGCCTAAATTTATGAAAATGGACTCTTACAGTGGTGGGTGACGTGAAGCCTGATTCTCTGCTATGACATGAAGACTGATTCTCTGCTGACATGAAGCCAGATTGTCTGTTACGGGACCTCTCTCCTCTGCCTGGGTGCTGGGCCTAAATATATGCCAATGGACTGTTGCAGTGGTGGCTGACGTGAAGCCTCATTCTCTGCTATGACATGCAGACTAATTCTCTGCTGACATGAAGTCAGATCCTCTGTTACGGGACCTCTCTCCTCTGCCTGGGTGCTGGGCCTAAACTTATGAAAATGGACTCTTACAGTGGTGGGTGACGTGAAGCCTCATTCTCTGCTATGACATGCAGACTAATTCTCTGCTGACATGAAGCCAGATTGTCTGTTACGGGACCTCTCTCCTCTGCCTGGGTGCTGGGCCTAAATATATGCCAATGGACTGTTGCAGTGGTGGCTGACGTGAAGCCTCATTCTCTGCTATGACATGCAGACTAATTCTCTGCTGACATGAAGTCAGATCCTCTGTTACGGGACCTCTCTCCTCTGCCTGGGTGCTGGGCCTAAACTTATGAAAATGGACTCTTACAGTGGTGGCTGACGTGAAGCCTCATTCTCTGCTATGACATGCAGACTAATTCTCTGCTGACATGAAGCCAGATTGTCTGTTACGGGACCTCTCTCCTCTGCCTGGGTGCTGGGCCTAAATATATGCCAATGGACTGTTGCAGTGGTGGCTGACGTGAAGCCTCATTCTCTGCTATGACATGCAGACTAATTCTCTGCTGACATGAAGTCAGATCCTCTGTTACGGGACCTCTCTCCTCTGCCTGGGTGCTGGGCCTAAACTTATGAAAATGGACTCTTACAGTGGTGGGTGACGTGAAGCCTCATTCTCTGCTATGACATGCAGACTAATTCTCTGCTGACATGAAGCCAGATTGTCTGTTACGGGACCTCTCTCCTCTGCCTGGGTGCTGGGCCTAAATATATGCCAATGGACTGTTGCAGTGGTGGCTGACGTGAAGCCTCATTCTCTGCTATGACATGCAGACTAATTCTCTGCTGACATGAACTCAAATCCTCTGTTACGGGACCTCTCTCCTCTGCCTGGGTGCTGGGCCTAAACTTATGAAAATAGCCTCTTACAGTGGTGGCTGACGTGAAGCCTCATTCTCTGCTATGACATGCAGACTAATTCTCTGCTGACATGAAGCCAGATTGTCTGTTACGGGACCTCTCTCCTCTGCCTGGGTGCTGGGCCTAAATATATGCGAATGGACTGTTGCAGTGGTGGCTGACGTGAAGCCTCATTCTCTGCTATGACATGCAGACTAATTCTCTGCTGACATGAACTCAAATCCTCTGTTACGGGACCTCTCTTCCTCTGCCTGGGTGCTGGGCCTAAACTTATGAAAATGGCCTCTTACAGTGGTGGCTGACGTGAAGCCTCATTCTCTGCTATGACATGCAGACTAATTCTCTGCTGACATGAAGCCAGATCCTCTGTTACGGGACCTCTCTCCTCTGCCTGGGTGCTGGGCCTAAATTTATGAAAATGGACTCTTACAGTGGTGGGTGACGTGAAGCCTGATTCTCTGCTATGACATGAAGACTGATTCTCTGCTGACATGAAGCCAGATTGTCTGTTACGGGACCTCTCTCCTCTGCCTGGGTGCTGGGCCTAAATATATGCCAATGGACTGTTGCAGTGGTGGCTGACGTGAAGCCTCATTCTCTGCTATGACATGCAGACTAATTCTCTGCTGACATGAAGCCAGATTCTCTGTTACGGGACCTCTCTCCTCTGCCTGGGTTCCGGGGCCTGAATATCTGAGAATGGACTGTTCCAGTGGTGGGTGACGGGAAGCCAGATTCTCTGCTATGGGACCTCTCTCCAATTGATTTTGGTTAATTTTTATTTATTTAATTTTTATTTTAATTCATTTCCCTATCCACATTTGTTTGCATGGGATTTACCTACATGTTGCTGCCTTTTGCAGCCCTCTAGCCCTTTCCTGGGCTGTTTTACAGCCTTTTTAGTGCCGAAAAGTTCGGGTCCCCATTGACTTCAATGGGGTTTGGGTACGGGTTCGGGACGAAGTTCAGATCGGGTTCGGATCCCGAACCTGAACATTTTCGGGAAGTTCAGCCGAACTTCTCGAACCCGAACATCCAGGTGTTCGCTCAACTCTACTTTTCAGCAGATGGAAGCATGAAGTGCTCCAAAATCTCCTGATAGCTAGCTGCATTAACCCTGCCCTTGATAAAACACAGTGGACCAACACCAGCAGCTGACATGGCACCCCAGACCATCACTGACTGTGGGTACTTGACACTGGACTTCAGGCATTTTGGCATTTCCCTCTCCCCAGTCTTCCTCCAGACTCTGGCACCTTGATTTCCGAATGACATGCAAAATTTGCTTTCATCCGAAAAAAGTACTTTGGACCACTGAGCAACAGTCCAGTGCTGCTTCTCTGTAGCCCAGGTCAGGTGCTTCTGCCGCTGTTTCTGGTTCAAAAGTGGCTTGACCTGGGGAATGCGGCACCTGTAGCCCATTTCCTGCACACGCCTATACACGGTGGCTCTGGATGTTTCTACTCCAGACTCAGACCACTGCTTCCGCAGGTCCCCCAAGGTCTGGAATCGGTCCTTCTCCACAATCTTCCTCAGGGTCCGGTCACCTCTTCTCGTTGTGCAGCGTTTTCTGCCACACTTTTTCCTTCCCACACACTGAGGTGCCTTGATACAGCACTCTGGGAACAGCCTATTCGTTCAGAAATTTCTTTCTGTGTCTTACCCTCTTGCTTGAGGGTGTCAATGATGGCCTTCTGGACAGCAGTCAGGTCGGCAGTCTTACCCATGATTGCGGTTTTGAGTAATGAACCAGGCTGGGAGTTTTTAAAAGCCTCAGGAATCTTTTGCAGGTGTTTAGAGTTAATTAGTTGATTCAGATGATTAGGTTAATAGCTCGTTTATAGAACCTTTTCATGATATGCTAATTTTTTTAGATAGGAATTTGGGGTTTTCATGAGCTGTATGCCAAAATCATCAATATTAAAACAAAAAAAGGCTTGAACTACTTCAGTTGTGTGTAATGAATCTAAAATATATAAGTCTAATGTTTTGATAGTACATTACAGAAAACAATTAACTTTATCACAATATGCAAATTTTATAGTGGAGTATTGTATAGTGGAGTATTTCAGTACAACAAGAAAAATATATTCTCAGTTCAGTTCTGCTATTATTTTTTGGTGAAAGCATATAGTGGCCTATTTCAGTCGAGCAAGAAAAATATATACGCACTTTACTCTTTAATTTTTTTTCTGGTCAAAGCATATAGTAGAGTATTTCAGTTCAACCAGAAAAATATATTCTCCGTTCACTTTTGCAGTTAATTGTGGTGAAAGCGTTTAGAGGCCTATTTCAGTACAAAAAGAAAACTATATTTGTCGCTTTTAGGGGTGTTTTAATTTCTATTTAATTTGTTTAGTTGAGCTACAAATATGTCAAGCAGAGAAGTACCAGGCCATGCACAGAGGAGTGGCAGAGGCCTAAATGTTTCTGGCGCAAGCAGAGGTCGCAGCAGCGTAAGGGGGTGTGGCAGCAAGAGTCACAGTCACAGCGAGAGGCCTCAGCTCCCGTTGTCATCTAGCGGTTGTGTCTTGACCAGCAACCCAGTGGTTCTCGATTGGTTAACTTGTCATCCACTTCATCCTAAGTGACATAAGACACCCCCAGCCAACAGTCGGTGGGTTCGTCAGACACAACCCTTAGTTGGCATAGCCTGGTAGCAGGCCCTGTGCCCTCACCTGTCCTCAACCTGCCTCTGTCCTTTTCTGTTCCCTTACCGCGAGAAGTACTCAGCTCCACTTTTCAGCAAGGAAGAGCTACTAGAGGACAGTCAAGAGCTGCTGCCCAGCCAAGATCAGGAGATCTGGAGGAGACATCCGCCACTTCCTCCGCTAGATGGGCAAGTAGTGATGAGAAGAGTGTCGCAGGAGCTTTTGTTGCGAGCGGTCAGGCTCCTGACCCAGAGACTGTTGTGGAGGACATCAGTGATGTGCAGACACAACTCAATGATGATGAAGCTGATCGCACTTGGGAGCTAGGTGAAGAAGGCGGTTCGCCATCATCAGGAGAAGAGGGTAGCCCGTCATGCAGCGGCTGAGTCAGCAAGTCTCTAGCATGGCCAGGAGTCAGCAGGGTGGCAGCAGTGGGAGGTTGGGAGCCAAATGGGCATGGGGTAGACCATCCGCTTTGCAGCAGCCTATCTGCCCGAAAAGGACTGGTGCACGGGTTCATGAAAGAAGCGGCGGTAGCAGTCAGCCAGTGAGTAGTGTTGGGGGGAAAATTAGGTACTCGACGATGTGTGGCCCAATGCATGCTCAATTGATTGCATAGTGACAGCCGAATTGTCAACATTCGGCAGAGGAATGACTTCTAGCTCTCCACCTTGTTGGACCCTTGCTACCAGTCCTGAATGGGGGCCTTTTTTACACTCACTGAGAGGGAGGACAAACTGAACTACTACAGAACCTTCCTATGTAGTCATTTGTCCGCTGCCTATCTGCGCCATCGTCCATCCTCTCGCAGGTCCGACCGGGGGGGGGGGGGGGGGCACTCTGCGCTCACGTTCCACTGCCATGGCTGCTGGGGAGGGGTGGGGTGGCAGGAGCAGTACCAGCTCCATTAGCAGCAGCTTGAGTCTTCAGTTGCTGATGAGTAGCTTTCTTCACACGCATAGTGAAGAAACGACTCACCAGCATCAGCAGGTAGACCTGGAGCAGGAACTGAAACAGCAAATGGTGGAATACTTGGACAGCACCCTTTACCCCACATTGAATATCTGCTAGACTACTGGGTAGCCAAACTGTATTTCTGGCCACAACTAGCAGAGATTGCCCTGGAAAAAGCTGTTCTACCCGGCCAGTAGTGTGGTATCAGAGCGGGTGTTTAGTGCATAGTTACCCCAAGGAAAGCTCTCCTGTCCACCGAAAATGTGGAGAGACTGACCTTTGTCAAGATGAATCAGGTGTGGATCAGCGAGGATTTCCAACCACCAATTCCTGATACATCAGACTAGATCATCCATGGTACCACACCAACACTGATAAAAGAGACCGGTTTCTTCTGCCTACCTGCCTCATCTACTACTTTGATGCTGCATCTCGCCTGCTGCCACACATCTGCTGCCAAGTGCTCCTTCTTTTACCCTCCTTCTTTAGCGGGTACTGGTATTGCCACCCACTGCCCCACTCTGTTACCAGGTCACTTTGTGGTCTCCTGATGCAGCTGCTTCTGCAATCTCCAAACTATGTCACCTTGCCACTCTGTGGTCTCCTGATGTTGCTGCTGCTGCTATCTCCACAGTATGTCACCTTGCCACTGTGTGGTATCCTCCTGCTGCTGCCATATCCACAATATGTCACCTTGCCACTCTGTGGTCTCCTGATGCTGCTACTGCCATCTCCACACTATGTCACCTTGCCACTCTGTGGTACCCTCCTGCTGCTGCTGCCATATCCACAGTATGTCAACTTGCTACTCTGTGGTATCCTCCTGCTGCTACTGCTGATGCCATATCCACATTATGTCACCTTGCCACTCTGTGGTCTGATGATACTGCTGCTGCTGCCATCTCCACATTATGTCACCTTGCCACTCTGTGGTTTCCTGATGCTGCTGCCATCTCCACACTATATCACCTTGCCACTCTGTGGTATACTGTCATGGTGGTGTCCCAATGTTGTTGCTGTTTGCCGTGTATGCGGTTGCCAGTGGCAATGTGTCATTTACTTCTGGGCTGGGTGTGGCCACTAGGTTTATTTAACCTGTGGCTTAAATGCTGGCGTTAGTTGTCCTCCAGCCTTTGTTAGTGCTGAAGCTTTGCTCATGTCTGGCTTATTCCATCTGCCTAGTGCTTGAGGGCCACCTTGTGGAACATCAAGGTCTCAGCAATGTCTCACCTATGTTTTCCCGGTGTCTCCTTCCTTTATCTACCCTACTTTATGTGTGGTGACATTTGTAGGGGTAGGTGTTATGTTTGGTTGTTTTTACATGTCGGGTGGTGTTTGTTGTCCAGCATGTTTGTAGACATCGTCCTGTCTATTGGTGTGTCCTCTGCCTGGGACCGCCATGAGTTCCTTTTGCATTAAGTTCCAGGCAGTAACTGGTATGCTGGATACTAGTGTTGATCACGAATATTCAAACTGCGAATTTCTATAGCGAATATTGGCACTTCGAGAATTCACTAATATTTTGAATATAGTGATATATATTCGTAATTTCGGATATTCAAGATTTTTTTAAATCAGTACACATGATCCCTCCCTGCTTCTAGCTTGTGGGCCAATGAGAAGGCTGCAATACCTTTGAGTTTAGGAGTAGTGTTGATTGCGAATTTTCATAATGTGAATTTTTATCGCACATTTTTCAATTTCCGATTTCCGCAATCAAGAAAATAATGACCGGAGTTAACTAATTCTCGAATATATGGCGAATATTCGCCCAAATATTTGCGAAATATCATGAATTCGAATATTGTCCCTGCTGCTCATCACTACTGGATACCTGGGTGTATTTTTTTGTACTGTGTCCTGTATGGTGTGTGGGCACCAGTACTCATGCTCGGGTTCCAGTCGTTGTGGCTGCGGCAAGTAAATGTGTTGCTCTGTGTGCTTACCTGCCGATCCAGTAGCTATTTGCGGTCTCTACTTTTTCCTGGCTTCTAGGCCGGTTGAGATTCCTGTGCTTCCGTGTATTGCCCTTTCCCAATTTTTGAGGGATTATCAAGACGACTCAGTGACCTAGGCTCCTGGGTATAAGAGATCCTACCATTCAGGTCCGCTCATATGGGTAGGATTGAGGGCGGGGGTTAGGAAAGCAATAGGAGGTGACCTGCTCCCTTATCCCAGCCTCTGGCCTAATTGCTTGTCGGTCTTCCCCACATTGTATGGTGGGGGCTTTCCCTCACTCCCTATCGTGACATATCCTCCTGCTGCTGCTGCCGGCCATCACATCCACATAATTGCTACCTTGTGTAGGATGTCTATTGTAGAGCTACTAAACGGATTGCAGGATAAAACTTACCAGGAAAGGTTAAAAGACCTTAATATGTATAGCTTGGAAGAAAGAAGAGACCGAGGGGATATGATAGAAACTTTTAAATACATAAAGGGAATCAACTCGGTAAAGGAGGAGAGCATATTTAAAAGAAGAAAAACTACCACAAGAGGACACAGTTTTAAATTAGAGGGGCAAAGGTTTAAAAGTAATATAAGGAAGTATTACTTTACTGAGAGAGTAGTGGATGCATGGAATAGCCTTCCTGCAGAAGTGGTAGCGGCAAATACAGTGAAGGAGTTTAAGCATGCATGGGATAGGCATAAGGCTATCCTTCATATAAGATAGGGCCAGGGACTATTCATAGGATTCAGATATATTGGGCAGACTAGATGGGCCAAATGGTTCTTATCTGCCGACACATTCTATGTTTCTATGTTTCTATGTGGTACTTGTGGTTCGCTGCGGGCATCCTCCACGTATGCATTTTTGCTAGGGATCGCCATTAGCAACAGGCCACAAGTGCAGGATTTGCTCCCCTATATATATGCACAACTGCATGTGCGTTTGAGCACATCCTGCCAAAACCACGCCATTTTTTTCAATTTGTATATATAGAGATTCTTGGAGGTGTATAAACTCCAATTTAAATGTGATGGTTTTCCATCTACAGGCCACATTTAGGTGCACCTGTGAGGCCTGGGCCATATCAGCCAGTCTTGAGTGGGACTCACAGACTCCTCCCTCCTCCCATTGCAAGCATGGTTACATGCTGGAGGTAACTGGTGAGTTGTTTGTGAGTCGGCCTCATGCTCCTGTAATTTGCCCACTGGCTCCTGGTATTGCCCATACAGCTCAGGTAGGAGAGTGTTAGGTCCCGGGCTACTTGAGAAACCTTGGCGTGGTGCCCGGGCTTAGACATGTCCTACACCATAGGACATGTTGACTAATCTCTCAATTTTAAAATCAGTTTGAGGGTTTAGTAAGACCGCAGAGTGCACCTGTCTTTGCTATTATTTTGTTATATTGATTATCACATCCACATAATTGCTACCTTGTGTAGGATGTCTATTGTGGTACTTGTGGTTCGCTGCGGGCATCCTCCACCGTATGCATTTTTGCTGGGGATCGCCATTAGCAACGGGCCACAAGTGCAGGATTTGCTCCCCTATATATATGCACAACTGCATGTGGGTTTGAGCACATCCTGCCAATACCACGCCATTTTTTTCAGTTTGTATATATAGAGATTCTTGGAGGTGTATAAACTCCAATTTAAATGTGCCTGTTTTCCATCTACAGGCCACATTTAGGTGCACCTGTGAGGCCTGGGCCATATCAGCAGATCAGACAGTCTTGAGTGGGACTCACAGACTCCTCTCTCCTCTCATTGCAAGCATGGTTACATGCTGGAGGTAACTGGTGAGTTGTTTGTGAGTCGGCCTCATGCTCCTGTAATTTGCCCACTGGCTCCTGGTATTGCCCATACGGCTCAGGTAGGAGAGTGTTAGGTCCCAGGCTACTTGAGAAACCTTGGCGTGGTGCCCGGGCTTAGACATGTCCTACACCGTAGGACTTTTTGACTAATCTCTCAATTTTAAAATCAGTTTGAGGGTTTAGTAAGACCACAGAGTGCACCTGTCTTTGCTATTATTTTGTTATATTGTTATATTGATTATCACATCCACATAATTGCTACTTTGTGTAGGATGTCTATTGTGGCACTTGTGGTTCGCTGCGGGCATCCTCCACCGTATGCATTTTTGCTGGGTATCGCCATTAGCAACGGGCCACAAGTGCAGGATTTGCTCCCCTATATATATGCATGACTATGCATGTGGGTTTGAGCACATCCTGCCAATACCACGCAATTTTTTTCCATCTCCGCATTATGTCAACTTGCCACTCTGTGGTCTCCTGATGCTGATGCTTCCAACTCCACACTATGTCACCATGCCACTCTGTGGTCTCCTGATGCTACTGCTACTGTCATCTTCACACTATATCACCTTGCCACTCTGTGGTATCCTTCTGATGCTGCTGCTGTCGCCGCCACCTCCACACTCTGTCATTAGGCCACGCTGTGGTCTCCTCATGCTGCTTCCACATCATCAACATGTCATAGGTCCACTACTTCATGACTGGGCCACTATTTTGCCTTTCGGCCATGTTGACATCATAATTTATATGACCTTTCTTCTGATCTGTCAGAAGGAAGGAAAAATGAAACGCACAACGGATCCTGTCTGTGCAACAGCTATAAGGCCTGTATGGTCCCATCAGAATTGGCTTATGATTTGGTAGACAAAAGCAGGAGTGGGTACAAAACACAGAAGACATGCAAATATTAAATTCACGTCATCTCTGTTTTAGATCCACTACAATTTTTTTGGGCATTAGCAATACTGATGGATTATTGAGCAAATGCTTGCGGAGTTAAGGCATATGCTCCACAAAGAGGATCCGTTTTTGGTTTTTTTTGTTCTGATCGATCAGAGGAAGGGTAAATTAATCAGTGACGTAAACACAAACTTACTGCTGACACCCTCTCCACTCTGTCAGGGATGTCTACTTGGATAAGCGTTTAATATAACAGGTTCTGTAGACATCTATGTGGAATCAGCTGATGAGGGTGTAAAAAGACTGCGCTTCTTCTTGATGCTAACATCGACCTGTAAGTCTGAGCTGATACTTCAGTTATTTGGTCAGTTTTTGGCCCTGTGACTGCCCAAATAAGTAAAGTATGCAGTGATTCTAAGTGCGACGCCTTTCATCTGCATGTCATACGGACTCACAATATAATTTCACTACCAAAGCAGACTCCCTATGCTTGTTACTGCGAGGCACAATGTTCTACACCACTAGAAAGGTTCTCTGCAGCCAAGAAATAGCTGTATTTTAATGTAATTTGGTGCAAATTTATTCGGATCTAAGCAAATTTTCCCAAACAAATTTGCTCATCTCTACATAAAATACTTCTGTGGGGGACAGGTTGAGGACAGGTGAGGGCACATGGCCTGCTCCCGGGCAATGCCAACTAAAGGTTGTGTCTGACAAACCCACCGACTGTTGGCTGGTGGTGTCTGATGTCACTTGGGATGAAGTGGACAAACAAATTAACCAATCCAGAACCGCTTGGTTGCTGGTCAAGACACGACCGCTAGATAACACCGGGAGCTCAGGCTTCTCGCTGCAACTCCTGCTGCCACACCCCCTTACGACCTCTGCCAATCCTCTGTGCATGGCCTGGCACTTCTCTGCCTGACATACTTTTAGCTGAACTAAATAAATTAAAAGCAAATTAAAACACCCCTAAAAGCGCCGAAAATATTTTTCTTTCTGTACTGAAATAGGTCAGTAAATGCTTTCAACAGATATAACTGCAGAAGTGAACTGAGAATATATTTTTCTTTTTGTACAGAAATAGGCCACTAAATGCTTTTGCCAGAAATAACTGTACCAGTAAATTGCGCATATATTTTTCTTTTTGTACTGATATAGGCCATTAAATGCTTTCAACACATAACTGCAGAACTGAACTCAGAATATATTTTTCTTTTTGTACAGCCGCAAAATAGGATATTTGTACAGCCACAAAATGGGAATTTTTAAAAAAGCATCCTAAAATCTAATTGTGAGAAGTACATGCCTTATTGAAACAAAAGAACTGTAAATAAATAGAACTGTAAAGAAAGCAATAAATGACAAAAAGAAAGCATTTAAATCACAAAAACAGGAGGGTAGTGAGGAAGCACTGAAAAACTGTAAGGAAAAAAAATTGAATATGTGAAAAACAAATTAAAGCGACCAAACTAGAGACCGAGAGATTAATTTCTAAAGAGAGTAAAACGTATAAATCTGAAGGTGTCGGCCCTTGACAGAGTGATGAGGGGGAGTTGCAGAGAATGATGAGGAGAAAGCAAAGCTATTAAATATTTTTTTCTCAACTGTATTCACTGAAGAAAATGAACGGTCAGATGAAATGCAGAATGTAAAAGTAAATTCCCCATTAAAAGTGCCCTGTCTGACCCAGGAAAAAGTACAGCTGCATCTTAAAAAAAATTAAAATAGACAAATCGCCAGGACCAGATGGCATACACCCACATATCCTAAGAGAATTAAGTAATGTCATAGCCAGACCCTTATTTTTGATATTTAAGGACTCTATACTGACAGGGAGTGTTCCACAGGATTGGCGCATAGCGCTTCCAATATTCAAAAAGGGTCCAAAAACAGAGCACAGAAACTATAGGCCAGTAAGTTTAACATCTGTCGTGGGTAAACTGTTTGAAGGTTTTCTAAGAGATGCTATCTTAGAGCACCTCAATGAAAATAAGTAAATAATGCCATATCAGCATGGCTTCATGAGGGATCGGTCATTTCAAACTAATTTAATCAGTTTCTATGAGGAGGTAAGTTCTAGACTTGACAGTGGTGAATCAATGGATGTCATATATAATGACTTCTCCAAAGCATTTGACAATGTACTACATAAAAGGTTAGTATATAAAATGAGAATGCTTGGACTGGGAGAAAATGTCTGTATGTGGGTAAGTAACTGGCTCAGGGATAGAAAACAGAGTTATTAATGGTACACACTCATATTGGGTCACTGAAATTAGTGGAGTACCTCAGGGGTCAGTACTGGTCCCTATCGTCTTCAATATATTTATTAATGATTTTGTAGAAGGCTTGCACAGTAAATCTCATCCTCATGCACACGACAGTATTTTTTCACGGTCCGCAAAACGGGGTTCCGTTGTTCCGTGATCCGTGTCAGTTTTTTCTTCCGTGTGTCTTCCTTGATTTTTGGAGGATCACCAGACCAGAAAAGTGAAAAAAAAATCTAAGTCAAGTTTGCCTTGCAAATGATAGGAAAAGAACGGACACGGATCACGGACGCGGATGACAATCTTGTGTGCATCCGTGTTTTTTCACGGACCCATTGACTTGAATGGGTCCGCGAACCGTTGTCAGTGAAAAAAATAGGACAGGTCATATTTTTTTGACGGACTGAAAACACGGATCACGGACGCGGATGACAAACGGTGCATTATCCGAGTTTTCAACGGACCCATTGAAAGTCAATGGGTCCGCAGAAAATCACAGAAAACGGAACAACGGACACGGAACACAACAACGGTCGTGTGCATGAGGCCTAAAGTAATTGACACGGAAGAGGACAGTATACTGCTACAGATGGATCTGGATAGATTGGAGGCTTGGGCAGATAAGTGGCAGGTGAGGTATAGCACTGACAAATGTAAGGTTATGCACATGGGTAGGAATAATATAGGTCACCTGTACATACTAAATGGTAAAACACTGGGTAACACTGACATGGGAAAGGACCTAGGAATTTTAGTGAACAGCAAACTTAGCTGTAAAAACCAGTGTCAGGCAGCTGCTGCCAAGGCCAATAAGATAATGGGTTGCATCAAAAGGGGCATGGATGCCCGTGATGAGAACATAGTTCTACCACTTTACAAATCACTGGTCGAACCACACATGGAGTACTGTGCTCCTGTGAACAAGGCAGACATAGCAGAGCTAGAGAGGGTTCAGAGGAGGGCAACTAAAGTAATAACTGGAATGAGTGAACTACAGTACCCTGAAACATTATCAAAATTAGGGTTATTCACTAAAAGACAAATTAGGGGAGATCTAATTACTATGTATAAATATATCAGGGGTCAGTACAGAGATCTCTCCCATCATCTCTTTATCCCCAGGACTGACTGTGACAAGGGGACATCCTCTGCGCCTGATGGACGAACATCGGTCGAAACGGTGCGCAAAAGCTATCAAATGTTTGCGAACCACAAGTTTGCGGCGGACCCCATTCACTTTAATAGCAGGTGAACCTGTAAAACCTTCAGCTCATATTTTCAGCCACCAAATACTTAGTAGAAGTGGACAAATAGTCCAACAACATGGACACTGACATACTAGAGGGGGGTCAATGACAAAAATTCCAACAAAAAATATGTATCTTAATCAGGGGACATTTTTATGCATTTTAAATGGAAATTCTCTGAAATGTGCCCTCTTGGAGCCAAGAAATTTTTTATTTTAGGCCACGAGATTACGGGCCCTAAAAATTAAGCATTCACCTGACATAAAGAAATTCTGATTATATGGCTCGAGGTACAGTATGCGGTCAATGAATACAAATTTTACTGTAGGGCACTGGACTACAGGCCCCAAACATTAGGCATTCACTGGACAGAAAAGATCAAGTGATTATGTGGCCAGAGGTATATTACACGGTCAATGAACAAATACAGGTTAAATACATATGTTTAAAAGAACTAAAAATATAAAATTGGATTAAAAACAACCAAATCCCCCATCTTGAAAAAAAACAACTAATGATAATAATAGAAATTTGATGACATGTGGTCGTCACTGGTGTTGAATTTCTCTGAGGCCCCAACAAGTATTCATTCACCGTACAGAAAAGTAAGTATGTGGCTGGAGGTAGATTACACATTGGATATCAATTTTACAGCAGGCCAGTGGACTACAGGCCCCAAAAATTATGTATTCAGCAGAAAAAAAAATTTTCACCCTATAAGACGCACCGGCTTATATTTGAGGAGGAAAATAAGAAAAAAAATATTTGTAACCAAAAGGTGTGCTTTTGGTGGGTTTGAACTAATGGCGGTCTGTGCATGACACTATTATGGGGGATCTGTGGATGATACACTCTTATGGGGTGGGGGATTTGTGGAAGGAACTGTTATGTTGGGATCTGTGGATGGCACTGTTATGGGGGGAGCTGTGGATGGCATTATGATGGTGATGGGGATCTGTGGATGGCATTATGATGGTGGGGGGATCTGTGGATGGCATTATGATGGTGGGGGGATCTGTGGATGGCATTATGATGGTGGGGGGATCTGTGGATGGCATTATGATGGGGGGGATCTGTGGATGGCACTGTTATGGGTTGGTGGATCTGTGGATGACACTGCTATATGTGTTATCCACAGATCCCCCCCATAACAGTCCCATCCACAGATCTCCCCCATCATAATGCCATCCAGAGAACCCCCATCATTATCCTATTCACAGATTCCTAGGGAGGGACTGTAGTAGGCGGGGAGAGCAGCGGAGCCGTTCAGGCACTGTACTCTGGCCCCGCAGCTCAGTATGTACTGTATTATATCTAGTGTTAATCATCAGATCTAAACTGAATAATGATGCGCTCCCCCTGCTCCACATGTGTAAGGTACTTGCCAGTACACATGTCATGCTCCTGTAGTAAGCACTAGCAGCTAGCAGGCAGGCCGGGCGGCCGTAACTCACTGAGGTCACGTGCCTGTTCCGCCTACTTCATTCATAAAGAAGGCGGAGCAGGCACGTGACCTCCGTGAGTTACGGTACACATGAGGAACAGGGGGAGCGCATCATTATTCAGTTTAGATCTTATAATTAACACTACGTATAATACAGTACATACCGAGGTGCTGGGCCAGAGTACAGTGCCTGCACAGCCCCGCCGCTCTCCCCGCCTACTACAGTCCCTCCTCCCTCCTCACTAATACATCGCAGTCTGCAATGCTGCAGCATCGCAGACTGCGATGTAAATTGCCAGCGTTTGCCCCATAAGACGCAGGGGCACTTTTCCCCCCACTTTTTTTGGGGGGGGGTGCGTCTAATGAGGTGAAAAATACGGTAAGTATGTGGCTGGAGGTAGATTACACTGTCATTGGATATCAATTTTATAGCAGGTCAGTGGACTACAGGCCACATAAATTATGCATTCACCGTACAGAAAAGAACAAGTAAGTATGTGGCTGGAGGTAGATTACACTGTCATTGGATATCAATTTTACAGCAGGCTAGTGGACTACAGGCCCCAAAAATTATGCATTCAGCGGACAGAAAAGAAAAAGCAAATATGTGGCTGCAGGTAGATTATATGGTCACTGGATATCAATTTTGCAGCAGGTCAGTGGACTACAGGCCCCAAAAAGTATGCATTTACCGTACAGAAAAGAACAAGTAAATATGTGGCTGGAGGTAGATTACACGGTCGTTGGATATCAATTTTGCAGCAGGCCAGTGGACTACAGGCCCAAAAAATTATGCATTCTGTGGACAGAAAAGAACAAGTAGGATGTAGATTACATGGTCATTGGATAACAATTTTACTGCAGGTCAGTGTATTTGCAGGCTGCAAAAATTATGCATTCACCGTACATAAAAAAATCAAGTGATTATTTTGCTGGAGGTATATTAGACGTTCAATGGATATCAATTTTACAGAAGAATAGTACAAATACAAGTCAAATGCATATGATTAAAAGAACTAAAAATATAAAATTGGATTAAAAAATTACTAACAAAATCTCCCCTCTTGAAAAAAACCCTAATGATAATAGTTGAAACACGTGGTCGTCACAGGTGTTGAATTTCTCAGAGGCCAAAAACATTAAGCATTCAACGGACAGAAAAGGACTTTTGTTACCTCATTATCTACATAACATAGGGACCATTCTTTGTTCTTGCTGTTGTAGGATATGTGTGGGCTGGCATGAGGAAATTCAATTAAATGTGGTCCTCACAGGTGTTGAATTCCTCCGAGATTCATGCCTTATTCATTTTTATAAATGTCAGGTAGTCCACACTGTCGTGAGCTAGGCAGGTGCGCTGAACGTCCTTTCAGACAGGACAGTGGACGAGGGGCAAGCCAAGAGTTCCATGGCAAATTGTGCCAGTTCTTGCCACAGGTCAAGCCTGCACACCCAGTAGTCCAGGGGTTCCTCGCTTTTTAGAGCAGCCACATCGGCCGTTAACCCAAAGTAGTCGGACACCTGTTGGTCTAGGCGTTCACTGAGGGCGGCTGTTGATGGGTTGGCTGCAAGAATGATCCCATATCCGAAGTGAACACATCTTCAAACAGCCCTCTTCTTGCATGCGCTGTTGAATTGGTACCCGCAACTGTTTCTCTGTGAGTGGAAAGTCCTCTTCCAGCACGCACAAAAGCAGAATGCAACATTTTTTCTAAGCAAGGCCTGGAAGTCCTCCATTCTGACAGCCCTCTGTGATGCCATTTTGTTTTTGTACAGGGGGTCTAAGTACGTATCCACCCAGTACTGGTCCTTGCCCTTTATGCTTTTTATACGGGGGTCCTTCTTCAAACACTGGAGCATGATGGTCCCTTTTTGCACTAAACTGGAAGCGGTGGAGTGGCCTGGATCCTGCTCATTGTCCAGGATAATGTCATCCTCGGTCTTCTCCCCTCAGCCACGGACAACACAAGTTATCCCAGAAAAGTTGAAAGCATGCTCTTTTTGCTCCTCCTCCACCCCGACACCATCCTCCTCTGACTCCTCTTCAGACTCCTGTTGACTTGTCTCAGATGGAGTAGCCCCCCTTGGAATTAATCCAGCACTGCGACATCCTCATCTTCCTGCTCCTGCTCCTCGACGGCTTGATCAATGACACAACGCAATGCATGCTCCAGAAAGAAGGCGTAGTCTGCGACTGACCAGTTTTGTGATCTCATCAAATGGCCGCAGAAGTCTGCATGTGTCGCACATGAGCAGCCACTGGCGCGGTGGAAAAAAAATAAGCTCCCCTTAACTGAGTATTTCTGCTGGCGCAGCCTATCAAGCATATACAAGGTGGAGTTTCATCGTGTCGGGCAGTCACAAATCAGACGTCTGACGGGCAGGTGGTGTCGCCGCTGAACATTAGCAAGGCGAGCTGTGGCTGTGTAAGATTTTCTAAAATGGCCAGAGATTTTCCTGGCCTGCCGCAAAACGTCCTGGACTAGGGTATTTTGCAATGAATTGCTGCACGACTAAGTTCAGGACATTGTCACGGCCACGGTTATGGTCGTGACTCCTTGGGAGCCGCATACAGTTGCCCGTGGTTGTGGTTGTTGTGTCAACCGCAGCTGAGGCATAATGTAGTTGGCCTCAGTGCGGTTGCCGCAGACAACAGCTATGTGTGCGGTTCCCGGGGAGTTGTGTGCGTGTGTGGATGCACTTTGTTTGTATGTCTGGTGTGCACTTGTTATTGATTGGTGCGCATGTACTTCTTCCTTTCACTGTGGCTGCCCGTGGCAGCGTCTGGTATGTTGTACATGTGGTGGCAGTGTCCTGGCCTTCGGGCTGTCTTTCTGGACGGCTGCCACCCATGTCGTTGCCAGCGGCAACAGCCACAGTGTGATCTGTTGGACACTTCCCCTGTCTGGGATTTTCCTTCTGTGGTGCTGGAAGGGTTAACTCCCTTCCCAGTGTGTGAGTGATGTCACTGGATGTGTCTGACTGTGGGTGTGGCTTCTTGGCCTATAAAGCCTGAGTGTTTTGCATGGTTCAGTAGGTTGCTTCAGCCCTGCTAGCTGGAGCAGCCTCTTGTGTATTTGACCTGCCTGTGAGAGCCACCCCTGTGGTCATAAAAATTATTGTTCTTGTTGATGTCTTTATGCGTGTGTGGTTGTATGTTGTTCTGTTGGGACCTTCTTATGTTTGGTGCAGCTCACGGTTCTGGTTTCCTGTCTGCTCAGGGATCCAGTCAGCAAGGCTGTGGCAGGTTTGTGGAACTGGGTGTTCGCCTGCCATTCCCGTGAGGCTGTTCATGTCCCCCTTTTCCCAACAGCTTGGCCATTGAGACTCCTGCTCCTCCGTGCCAAGGAGCAGTAGGTCGTCTTACCCAGCTCCTAGCTCAGGGATCTGTGGAGGGTAAGACAGGGCTCCGAGGTTCCTGCGCATGGGTCCTCCTACCTTAAAGGTCGGCCCATGCAGGTTAGGAGTTAGGGTCAGGGTAGGGATGCGTGAGGAGGTGACCTGCTCCCTATCCTGTTCTCATGGCCGAGTAGCCACTACACCACCTGGCATCTCACGGCTGAGGGTTTCCCCCATCCTCAGCCGTGACAGACATGTGCCATGCACGGCACATGTGTCATTTTGCCCTGCTTCAGCATGCTCGGCAGATTGACACTGTTGTCGCACACCACTTAACCAACTGTCAAATTGAGTGGGGTTAGCCACTGATCGGCCTGTGACTGCAAAGCTGAAAGGAGTGCAGGACCAGTGTAGCTCTTGGCTTCCAGGCAGAACAGCCGCAGCACAGCATGACAACATCTCACCTGGAACATCAAAGAGGCGGTAGCAGTGGAAAAGGAGGAGTCAGCCGAGGAAGAGACTGAGGATGGAGTAGGAGGAGGAGAAGAAGAGGCAGGCCTGCATGCAATCTGTGACGGTAACACCAAATCCACACGGGTGCCACGGGTGCCACGGGTTGCATGATTGATGCCATCAGAAAGTTCACCCAGTGGGCAGTAAAAGTCATGTACCTTCCCTGCCTGTGTTTGCTAGACCAATTTGTCTGTGGTCAGATGTATCTTGGCATTGACACTGTGTTCCAGAGATACATTCACTTTCCGCTGAATGTAGCCATATAGCTCCGGGATGCCCTTCTAGGAGAAATATCTCCTTCAGGGGACCTTCCATTGCGGTGTGCTAATGGCCACAAATTTTCTAAAGGCCTCTAAGTCCACCAGTTTATATGGCATCAGTTGGCGGGCTAGCAGTTCCGACAAGCTGTCAGTCAGTCGTTGAGCAAGAGAGTTATCTGGTGTCGTCATCTTTTCAAGCTTGAACATTTGGGCCACCCTTTCTGGGTTCTGATGGTGTTTCTCCCACTGGGCTCAGTGATGGGAGGCCAGATGCCTTCTTAAGGCGGTCCTCCCTACCGCGACTTATGCATTGACAGCACAGGCTGCAGATGGCAACACTATTGTCAGCAGCGGACACGTTAAAAAAAGCCCACACTGTGGAGACATGTGCCGGCGTCCTGGGAGCGCCAGATATGACCGTGCATGGTGGATGGCTCATTCCAGATACATTAGCAGTCTGTTTTTTGCCTCCTGTGCACTGTAAGTTATGCCTGCTTCTCCTCTTTCTCCTCCATATCTGCTGCTCCATCTCTCCTTCTGAACTCCGGGCACCCAAGTGACGTCCATCGACACATCATCATCGTCACCTTCACCACCACTGACATTAGAAATCTCAGAGTAGGCAGCAACAGCGGGGACCTCCCTCCTTGGCCTGATCTGGGTACTGTCGTCAGACTGCTGAGTAGCGATCGTTAATACCTCCTCTTCCTGATCTGATGCCAAGAATGGCTGTGCATTGTTAAAGGGTTTCTACCACTTCGTGTCACTTATTTAGCTGTCAGACACTAGCGATCCGCTAGTGTCTGCTCTGGCCAACCATCCTAATATAATTGCTTTTGGGGCGGTGGTTTGGCTAAAAAAACTACTTTTATTAATATGCTAATGAGCCTCTAGGTGCTATGGGGGCGTCATTAGCACCTAGAGGCTCCGACTACCTTTAGAAACTGCCGCCCCCAGCGCGTCCCTCCAGCCCGCCCATCTCCTCCTGAATGCGATCCTCGTATGTATTCTGCGCGTGCGCAGTAAATGTCTGACAGCTGCCCTGCTCAGACATCTCCACTGCGCCTGTTCATCGGAGCACTATGGCGTCATCGCGCAGGCGCAGTGGAGATGTCTGAGCAAGGAAGCGGTCAGACATTTACTGCGCATGCGCAGAATACATACGAGGATCGCATTCAGGAGGAGATGGGCGGGCTGGAGGGACGCGCTGTCCGGCGGCAGTTTCGGAAGGTAGACGGAGCCTCTAGGTGCTAATGACGCCCCCATAGCACCTAGAGGCTCTATAGCATATTAATAAAAGTAGTTTTTTTAGCCAAACCACCGCCCCAAAAGCAATTATATTAGGATGGTTGGCCAGAGCAGACACTAGCGGATCGCTAGTGTCTGACAGCTAAATAAGTGACACGAAGTGGTAGAAACCCTTTAATGTCTTGTAATGGATAGGAAAATAATTCCTCTGACTCGAGTGGAGGGGATATGGTGGTGGTGTCTTTGGGGATGCACACAGCAGATAGTGAAGAGGGTGCAGATAGAGAGGATGAGGAGGGTGCAGAAGCGAAAGACTGAGTGAGCCACTCAACCAACTCTGGTGCGTCCTTTGACGTAATCGCCGGCACCTTCTGCAACTTCGCACTTAGGCTCCGGCCTGGTGCACCTGCCCGACCCCTACCACCCTTGCGGAATGGCCTGACTCTTCCTCTGCCTGTGATTTTCAAAATGACCCTGTCACAAAAGTCCCTATAGACCCCTGCCTCAATCAGTTTTTTTGGGGGGGCAACTGGTATATCACACCAGTTGAAATTATTTGTTCCAAAAGCGTTTGTCACTCTGTGTAGCTGCGGTAAGGCAGCAAAACCACAAACAAATGCTGCACTACCTAAATGCACTATATAGAAAGTATATTATTGGTATTTCACAACCCCGCCTCAATCAGTTTTTTGGGAGGGCAACTGGTATATCACACCAGTAGAAATTATTTGTTCCAATAGTGTTTGTCACTTTGTATCGCAGCAGAAAAGCAGCAGAAAAGCACACAACTGCTACACAATACAAATGCACTATAACATACTTTCTATGTCAGAAAGCATATTATAAGTATATCACACCCCTCTGTAAATCACACCTATCGATAGCACACCTACACTAGTCCTAAAAAGGACTTTTGTGGCCATATTAACTAGCGTTTGGTGTCCCCAACAGTCTGTCCCCGCTCCACACAGAAACTTCTCCCTACACTGGCAAAAGACTGAATGTAAAATGTCGGCCAGATTGGGTTTATTTATAAGGTAGGGGGTATGTCCATGTGCTGAAACCAGTGGCATTGCTAAAGGGGGGCAAGGGGGGAAATTTCCACCCCTCTAGGTTATTCCTTGCCCCACGGGTGTCCCCCCACTGATACCCCTTTAAAACCAGTGCAATCTTAAATGCGCGGCAGCTGCCCCGGGCCAAGTTGCTCCTGGGGGGCCTAAGGCAGTCCCGCTGCCTCTTGAGTCCCGCTGGCCGGCGAATACTAATAAAGTGCTTCCATTTTGGAATAAGGGTGCTAATGAGAGGCATAATGGGGGCTAATGAGGCATATGGGGCTAATGAGAGGCATAATGGGGGCTAATGAGAGGCATAATGGGACTAATGAGGCATATGTGGGCTAATGAGAGGCATAATGGGGCTAATGACAGGCATAATGGGGGCTATTGAGAGGCATATGGGAGCTAATGAGGCATAAGGGCTGATAATGGGGCTAATGAGGGGAATAATGGGGGCTAATGAGGCATAAGGGCTGATATGGGGGCATAATGAGTCATAAGGGCTGATATGGGGGCATAATGAGTCATAAGGGCTGATATGGGGGCTAATGAGGCATAAGGGCTGATATGGGGGCTAATGAGAGGCATGGGGGCTGATATGGGGGTGATGAGAGGCATAATGGGGGCTAATGAGAGGCATAATAACAGTGTTATCCACAGATCCCCCATAACAGTGTCATTCACAGATGCCCCATAACACTGTCATCCAGAGATGCCCCCATAACAGTGTGTCATCTACAGTGGTGAAAATTATTAGTGCCCCCCATTTTTGACTGTGGTTTCTTATGTGCCCCCCCTAGAGTCGCCACTGGCTGAAACGTCTCAATTGGCTGTCCTGTACCACCTGATGTTATGGGTCAATGTTCTTCACATTGTAAAAGAATATGGTGTCAGCGAACCGCAAGGCCATCTCCACCAGGGAGTTATCTGATTGCCTGAATGGAGTCGGGAAGGAATTTTTTTACCCTTAACTGGGGAAAATTGGCTTCTACCTCAGTTGTTTTTTTTTGCCTTCCTCTGGATCAACTTGCAGGATAACAGGTCGAACGGGATAGACAAATGTATTTTTTCGGCCTAATATACTATGTTACTGAAATAGGCCACTAAATGCTTTCTCCACAAATAACTGCACCAGTGAAGTGCGTATATTTTTTTCTTTCTGTACTGAAATTGGCCACTAAACGCTTTCAACACACACACAGTACAGACCAAAAGTTTGGATACACCTTCTCATTCAAAGAGTTTTCTTTATTTTCATGACTATGAAAATTGTAGATTCACACTGAAGGCATCAAAACGATTGTCACGGACGGTGTACAGGAAACAAGACAAAGCAACATGCATATATGACTCACTGGATCCAAAGCTAAGGAACCATAAGGGAGACCCCTGCACAAGACCTAAGAATTTCCCTGGCTGCTCAGCCTATGCAACGATCCCAGAGGTGGATGGTTGCATATCCAAGTACCTCGACTATATAACCCCTGAACACCCTACAATAGTGAGGGGACACGACCACCGGCTCCCTACACCAGACACGGAGGGAGTCAGGGTCACCTGGGATCCAGCAAACAGAAAATAACAGATAAATGTTCAGCACTTAACTTTGTAGCAGACTGGAAAACAAGATCAGCATGCACACACACTCCAGGAAGTAGTATAAGCCGCCCAGTAATGCATTATGGGGCGGAATTTAAAGGGATGCAATCAGTCCAACCACATGACAGCTGAGAGAGGCTAACGAGATGAGGAAATGAACATCACAACAAAGAAACTCAAGGAGGAGGTTCTGAAAGACATCTGTCAGAGCTTCTCAGCTGTCTGGTTGTGACAACAATGAATTAACACATGTGGAATTATATAGTATACATAACAAAAAAGTGTGAAACAACTGAAAATATGTCATATTCTAGGTTCTTCAAAGTAGCCGCCTTTTGCTTTGATTACTGCTTTGCTTGCTCTTGGCATTCTCTTAATGAGCTTCAAGAAGTAGTCACCTGAAATGGTCTTCCAACAGTCTTGAAGGAGTTCCCAGAGATGCTTAGCACTTGTTGGCCCTTTTGCCTTCACTCTGCGGTCCAGCTCACACCAAACCATCTTGATTGGGTTCAGGTCCGGTGACTGTGGAGACCAGGTCATCTGGCGCAGCACCCCATCACTCTCCTTCATGGTCAAATAGCCCTTACACAGCCTGGAGGTGTGTTTGGGGTCATTGTCCTGTTGAAAAATAAATGATGGTCCAACTAAACGCAAACCGGATGGAAAAGCATGCCGCTGCAAGATGCTGTGATAGCAATGCTGGTTCAGTATGCCTTCAATTTTGAATAAATCCCCAACAGTGTCACCAGCAAAGCACCCCCACACCATCACACCTCTTCCTGTGTCGCACAAAGACACGGTGGTTTGAACCAAAGATATCAAATTTGGACTCATCAGACCAAAGCACAGATTTCCACTGGTCCACTGGTCTAATGTCCATTACTTGTGTTCTTTAGCCCAAACAAGTCTCTTCTGCTTGTTGCCTGTCCTTAGCAGTGGTTTCCTAGCAGATAGTCTACCATGAAGGCCTGATTCACACAGTCTCCTCTTAACAGTTGTTCTAGAGATGTGTCTGCTGCTAGAACTCTGTGTGGCATTGACCTGGTCTCCAATCTGAGCTGCTGTTAACCAGCGATTTCTGAGGCTGGTGACTCGGATGAACTGTGAGCCAGTTTCTTTGTAGCGCTTGATGGTTTTTGGGACTGCACTTGGGGACACTTTCAAAGTTTTCCCAATTTTTCACACTGACTGACCTTCATTTCTTAAAGTAATGATGGCCACTCGTGTATCCACCTGACTTCTCCACAACGCAACTGATCGTCCCACTAAACGCTTTTGCCACAAAGAACTGCACCAGTGAAGTGCGTATATAAATATATATATAATTTCTTTCTGTACTGAAAAAGGCCACTAAACGCTTTTAACACATATAACTGCAGAAGTGAACAGAGTATATATTTTTCTTTTTGTACTGAAATAGGCCATTAAACTCTTTTATAAGAATTAACTGCACCAGTGAAGTGCATATATTTTGTTCTTTTTGTACTGAAATAGGCCACTAAACGCTTTTACCAAAACTAAATGCAACAGTGAACTGTGCATATATTTTTCTTTTTGCACTGAAATACGCCACTAAATGCTTTCACAGCGAATAACTGCAACAGTGAACTGCGCATATATGTTTCTTTTAGTATAGAAATATGTTGCTAAATGCTTTCACAGCAAATAACTGCAACAGGGAACTGCATATATATTTTTCTTTTTGTACTGAAATACGTCACTAAATGCTTTCACCACAAATAACTGCAACAGTGAACTGCATATAGTTTTCTTTTTGTACTGAAATATGCCACTAGACGCTTTCACCACATATAACTGCAGAAGTGAACTGCATATATATATATATATATTTATTTATTTTTTCAAAGATATAAGCCACTAAAGGAGGGGGCGTGGCCAACTGCCGACATGGCCGGACGTGTTTGAGAGCAGCTCCGGCTCCATAACTTTAATCCTGCATCATCCTGAGCTGGCATCGCAGATTTTTGCCTCATACCTGAGCTACAGCATCAGCGGCACTTGTACGTCCCGATCATGGGCCCTAGCAAAGCGCAGCAAGCGGCGGATCGCCTGAAGGAGTTCGCTCGCCAGGACCCACAGCATGGCGCCGCGGCCACCTCCTCTCCTCGTGCACCGCTTACCAGGGGACAAGCTGGACAAGCCTCGGCGGCGGAGACTGATGGGGAGCCTGAACTCACATTGCAGGTATCCCACGGTCAGCTAATGGCTGCCATTATGGGTTGTCAGTCGTCACTCACAGGCAAGATAGAGGAGGTCAGAGTGGACCTAGGCCTCTTGCGTCATGACGTCCAGCAGCTAAGGGAGAGGGTTCGGCTTACGGAGGAAAGGGTGTCTGAGCTGGAGGACTCGACAAGGCCCCTGGCTGCTAGGGTGACTGCTGTGGAAGGAGCGGTTGAAATGTGGCGCCAGAAGTGTGACGACCTAGAAAACCGCTCGAGGAGGAATAACATCCGCATACTGGGTATGCCTGAGAGGACCGAGGGATCCGATCCGGCTGCATTCCTGGAGGGATGGTTCAAGTCAACGTTCCCAGATGCGTCCTTCTCAGCGGCTTTTACGGTGGAGAGAGCCCACCGTGTCCCGGCCCGAATGCCCCCACCTGGGGCCCCGTCAAGACCACTCCTTGCTCGTATGCTTAACTGGCGGGACCGTGATCTCATTCTATCCAAAGCCAGAATCAAGCAAACCATTACCCTCGGATCTGCTAATATTTCCTTGTATCCGGATTTCTCGGCGGAACTACAGAAGAAGAGGGCCACGTTTACATCTATAAAGAAACGCTTGAGAGATATGGATTTACAATATTCCATGGCCTATCCGGCCCGCTTGAGAGTCTTGGATGGCGGGAAATCGCACTTCTTCAATAATCCCAGGGAGGCTGAGGACTGGCTACTAGTGAGACCTGGGAATTCTCCGCAGAGATGAGAGGACAATCCTATGACAACTGTCACTATAGTTTTGGTTTCGGGACGGAACTTGTTCATCCTATGGTTCTTTTCATTATGAGCATTTAAAGGACTACTGGACTCACACGTGAACCTTTCATCTGTTGGCTCATGGGTGTGAGGGGCCCGTGAGTATGTCAGTAATTTGCCTCAGGTTATGTTTTATGGTTACTTAGCCATGCTTATAATTGATATTGGGAGCCAATGCTCTCACCTGCACTTGTTTGCAAGACCTCTGCACTGTGCAGGTCCCCCATTAACATGGTCACTAATGTAATGTGCTTCATCTATGTTTATTGCCCGGTATGCCGGGATTTATTGTTAGGTTATTTGTTTCAATGTATGTATGTTAACTGGTACATCATCTATTACTATATCATGCATTGCCGCGTCAGTATTGCGGCGGATGTTCGTATGCTTCCTGGACCATCCTACTCATTAATGATCATGCAGCGAATATGGCATCTATAACATATATGTCCTGGAATGTGCGTGGTCTTGGGGGTCCCAGGAAGCGCATGGCGGTATTCGCGCATATCCGGTCTTATAACCCTCAAATTATATGCCTCCAGGAAACCCATGTCACTGCCGATACAGAAGGTAGACTAAGAAAACCTTGGGTGCAATGGGTTAAAAATGCTTACGGTACGACATACTCTAGGGGTGTGTCCCTGCTGGTTCACCGCTCAGTAAGGTGGGAGGTGCATCAGGAGGTGGTGGATTCTGAGGGCCAATATATTTTTGTATACGCACATTTAAATGGCGCTCCTTATGTTATACTTAATGTGTATATTCCTCCTCCTGCCAACCTCTCTGTTTTGCAGGCCGCAGCGAGTTTTGCAGCCCAGTTCCCATTTTCTAAGATATTGTGCTTGGGGGACCTCAACATGGTGGGGAATGAGACACTGGATAGATTCCAGGCCAATCCTCGTCCAGACGGCACACGGGCGGGTGACACACGGCTTGGACGGTTCATCTCGGAGCTGGGGTGGCTGGATGTGTGGAGGGAAAGGAATCCTTCTAACAGGGAGTTCTCTTGCTTTACACCTTCCAGAGGGGCGCTTTCTCGCATTGACTACCTACTTTGTGATGCGCAAGCCTACCTGTCCATCTCTGACGTGAAGTATATGCCTCAGGGACCGTCTGATCATGCTCCTATCGTGGGGACTCTGCTTTCGTCTGAAGGGGAGTCACGAGTTCACAGCCTACGCATACATCCGTTCTGGCTGTCCCTGATGAATATAAATGACCGCATTCCTGACCAATTGAAAGTGTTCCTGGACTTGAATGTGGAAGGGGACGGTGATGCTCTTGTATTGTGGGATACCCTGAAGGCCTTTGTGAGGGGGTGCGCTAAATCATCCATATCTTATCTTAAGAAGGCTGCGAGGCTTAGGGAGGAGGAGCTGTGTGCACTATGCAAGGCGGCTGAGAATTCGTATGTATCCGATCCTTCAGAGGAGAATAGATTAGATTGGATGCAGAAGGGAAGGCAGTATATGTTATGCCTACAAGAAAAAAGTGATCGTAGGCTCTTCTCCCTTAAACAGCAGGCTTTTGAACAAGGTGGTAAAACGGGGAAGGTATTAGCACAGGTTATTAGACGCAATACTATGGCTCCCCCAATCATTTGCATACAGAATGTGGATGGATCCTTAGTGGAGGATCCGGGCGGGATACTGAACAGATTCAGAGAATTTTACAGTGAATTATATTCCTCGAGAACCCAGTATACCCTGTCTGCGCTTAATAAGTATCTAGGTGAGGTGTCTCATCCTCAGTTATCCCCCTTGGACAGGGGAATTCTTGATGAGGAGATCATGCTGGAAGAGGTGGTAGCTGCAATTAAGGGGTTAAATCTGGGAAAGTCCCCGGGGCCTGACGGCATCCCCCTGGAAATATACTAAAAATATGTGGATATACTAGGGCCTCAACTGCGCAAGATGTATGCTGCCTCCCTGGAGAAGGGCTTTTTGCCGGATTCTCTATATGACGCATCTATCGTAATCCTCCTAAAACCGGATAAGAATCCCTTGGAGTGTGGTTCCTATCGTCCAATTTCACTACTAAACCTAGATTACAAAATATTGACTAAAATCCTTGCGAATAGGTTGAATAGGGTGATAGCCTCAATAGTACACGAGGACCAGTCCGGCTTCATACCTGGCCGTTCTACTTCTGGCAATATTAGGAGGGCCCAGGTGGTAGCGCAAGTGGGTTATACTGATGACAAACAGTGGGCCTTGGCATCCCTAGACACGGCCAAGGCGTTCGATTCCATTGAATGGGAATTTCTGTTATATACCCTAGAGAGTTTTGGTTTTGGCCCCATTTTTATCAGGTGGATTAAAGTGCTCTATCACCGTCCGACTGCTAATATTATGATTAATGGGTCCTTGTCTCCCACATTTCCTTTACACCGGGGTACCCGGCAGGGATGTCCCCTATCCCCATTACTATTTGCGGTGGCGATTGAACACCTAGCCATTAGGATACGTCAAGATACTATCTTCAAGGGGGTGTCTTTGGGAGGTAGAGAAGACAGACTAGGGTTGTATGCCGACAATCTCATTTTGTTTATGGACGATGTAGATTCCTCACTACCACGGGCGATTGAGTTGATCGATCAATTTGGGGATTTCTCTGGCCTACGCATTAACTGGTCCAAGTCTGCCCTTATGCCCTTATGGTCCCCGGATTGGCCCCAAGTGTATCACAATCTTATAGTTGTGGAACATTTCAAATATTTGGGTATTAATATCACTAAGGACCCAACGAGATCACATTTGCTTAATATTGCCCCTATTGAGACATATGCTTTGGATAAATTCAAATCATGGACTACACTACCTCTATCGGTTATGGGCAGACTGAATCTTATCAAGATGGTTCTATTACCAAAGGCATTATATTTACTAGGACACGCATGCGCCCCAGTTCCGAGGTGCTTCTTCACGCGTCTGCATTCAGCTATAGCGAGATTCGTCTGGGGGAGGGACAGGAGGAAGCTGGCTCTTGATGTTCTGCAGAGGGGTTGGCAGCAGGAAGGAGCGGCTATGCCGGATTTATTTTTGTACTTCTTAGCGGGACAGCTGAGATTCTTAATTGCCTGGGTTGCGCAGTCCCATATACCTAACTCTGAGTTTTATTTGAGGTGTCACCTGGATCTTTCTACTTTTTGGCCAGTCCTAGAAAATTTACAGTCCATTAAGGGCCGCTTGTTACCCATTCATAGGTTAGCTCATCAGGTCTGGAGAGCTGCCAAGCTCCAACAATACCAGGATATTCCTGATGACACTGTGCTGTGGAACAATCCGATGTTTCCTCATCTGCGGCACTGTGAAGGCAGGGCTGTTTGGGAAAATTACGGCGTTTTTACTTTAAGGGACCTATATGAGAAAGGTATCCTCTTCTCATTCTCTCAGCTTCAGGAGAAATTTGGGGTGCTCCAGTCTCATTTTTTTAGATACTTACAGCTCAGACATGCTCTCCAAGCTCAATTTCAGGGAGGCGCGAAAACCATTTCTAATTATCCATTGATAGGCATACTTAGAACACAGGGGCCCAAGGGGATGATTTCGACCTTGTACACACATCTTTTAGATTTAAAGATTCGCTCCAAACCCCTGTTGGTGGAGACTAGGTGGAAGGAGAGGGTGCCACAGCTTAGTGATGAGGAATGGGCTGAAGCTTTGTGTGCGCCATCGACTGTGTCACCCTCTCTTAACAACAGGCTCACTCAGCTATTCATTCTCCACAGGAGTTATTTAACACCCACCAGATTGTACAAAATGGGTAGGCTTGACCATACGAGATGTCACAGGTGCGCCCAAGATAATGCGGATTTCTGGCATCTTATCTGGGACTGCCGGTATGTGAAACCCTTCTGGAAGAAAGTAGTGGATATTTTGTCCACTTTGATCACAGAGGTGATTCCCTGTTGTCCTAAAATTTGTCTCCTAGGGATAGTGGATAATGATGCCCGCTCCCTGTATGTTTGCACTTTCTTAAAAGAGTCTCTATTCTTGGCACGGAAAGCTATAGCTCTGCGTTGGATGGCGGACAGACCGCCGACAATAGGCCAATGGAAGGCCCTGGTGAACCAAGTTTTACCCTATGAAAAAGTGATGTATGGGAATAGGAAATGTCCTCAGAAATTTGAGAGGGTGTGGGGATCTTGGTGCTCTTCACCAATTACAGCTGTGCCTTCTCACATGTACTCAGTATGAAATGCATAGAATTGCGTGCTTAAATGTGTCAGGTTGCATGTTGGGTGGGAGGGGTTGAATGGTAAACATAATTTGCTAAGTGACGTCACGTGCTTTGTTTCACCTGCTTTAATGTCATCGTGATTGGATTGCATTACGCTCCGTTTACACTGTACAAATTTGTGGCAATGTATGAATATACGATAATTTGTAATTCAAGATACTGACATATGTATAACTGTACCAATTTGGTTGTTATTCTCAATAAAACGAGTTTAAAAAAAAAAAAAAAAAAAAGATATAAGCCACTAAAGGATTTTCAACGTAGCACTTGCACCCCAAGAGAAAATTGCTGGAATGACAGAGCTGTATAATGGCTATTTGAATCCCCAAATAATCTTTCCCTGAATTTGTAAATCGCATTTCTAACACTGTCCCTAGTGCCTTCTGACGTCTCTACCTGCACTAAGATGCTGTGAAATAATTGCTCCCTATCCTTTCCCTGCACTTATAAATCATTTTTTTTGCTTTCTTTGTTCGCAATGAGGTTTTTCCTATTGCTGTCCCTAGCGCTTCTCATGTCTGTCCCTGCACTCAAAACGCTGGAAAATGGCAGAATCTAAAATGGCTGCCTTATTTATAGGGCTGTGAGATCACAGGGCTGGATGGCTGACTGCTGATTGACTGCATGCATGTCAATCTAGGTGATCCCATGTCCTCAGTCCTCACATGTGTAGCCTTCATTTTAGGAAAAATTATGATTCCTCGAAGCGCGAGGAAATTCGCATTAGTTGTGGATCAAATTTTTCCTGAAATTCGGATTAAGATCCACTTCGTATGATTTGATTCGCTCATCTCTAATAGTGACGTTTATACCTTTCTGTCTAGAGGATTGACTGCTAATAGGGAGACCCCAGGAGCCATAACCTCCCCATAAATGGGGATGGAGGCGGTCTGGGTGCTCTTGACCCTAGGTTTAAATGTTGAATGGTGACTGGATAGCCCCCATGTCCAGGATAGAAATCACTAGATGATTGTGTTATATGAGTCACTCTGTGCTCCAGATTTTATATAAGATATAATGTCTATTTGGTGGAGACCCCTATTATCCCTCAACAAAGTTAAGGGTAAATATTTGATGTAGTCTATATTCTTTTTATCTGCTCAATATCCAATTTTCAAACACAGTATTCATGCTGTACAGAAACCCCTCACTTTCCCCTTTATATAGATTATTTAAAACGCTTGATCTTTAATATAGAAGTGTCTGATAAATTAATGTTATCCATTGAATAGTATTTAATAACAGTGGATACCCATAGATTTAATAATATCATAATATTCGGAGACTTATTTGCCGATTACTTATACAATCTTTTTTTATTTTTTTATTTAAATCTTTATTTTCATTACATAAAAGGAAACATATATATTCCAAATATTTCAATATCTCCCAAAAAATGTAATACATTTCCATCTTACCCTAACCAATTATTTTATACTACTTTTTTTATTTTTTTTCGTTTACCCTCCCACCACCCTTATGGGGGGAGGACGCATATATAAAAAAAAAAAAAATATATATTTCGTAAATCCAGCCCTAAAGTAGCCATTTTTTCCAAAGTTCAGCAATACTTTTTACTCTTTTTCTGTGGCCCTCCATCAGTCATTCTTCCTTAATCAAGTTATCCACCGCTTTCCTCCATTGTCTCACCATCGGAGGATCTGCCCCTACCCATTTCTTAAGTATAAGAAGTCTGGCTCGAAATAACACTTTGCAGAGAACCACTCGTATATCTCTATTTAGATTCAGATGTTCAATTGCCCCATATATACAAATCACCGGATCTTCAAGTATTTGAACGTTCAAAATTAAATGTACAGTCTCCAGTATTTCCCTCCAATATCTAAACAACCTTGGGCATCTCCAAAAGCAATGTATTAAATCAGCATTCTCTCTCCCGCATTTTGAACATGCATCCGAGGCGCTCTCACCCATTATCTTCAATGACCGTGGGGATCAATGCAACCTATGCACTACAAAAAACTGTGAGATCTTATGTGAACCCTTATTGGAAACCGCTGAATAACTTCTGAGGGCATCTTTCCATTTATCTTCCGTAAAAGATTGAAGTTCATCCTCCCATTTTTTTCTAGCGAGTATTATAATCCATTTCTTTTTGATCTCCAGCAATATCTTATATATGTCTTTCCCCCTCATTAGTAAATTTGTGTATTATATCAGATTTTTCTATTTTGTATTTGTCCTCCTGAAGGGCTGTCTGCAGGGCATTCCTAAGCTGAAAATATTTATACATATCTTTTTGGGGAATCCCAAACTCACTAACCATTGTATTAAAATCTTTCAATTTGCCCTGTTCAAATATCTGACTAAGATATTTCATCCCTTTTTTTCCCCAGTCTATGTACATATTAATCGTTTGCAATTCCTTGAGATTTATATTTTTCCAAATAGGTGTGTAATACAGAAACCCTTTAATCTCTAATATTTTTTTAATCTCCACCCATATATACTCTAATAAATTCAATATTCTATTACCTGTGCTCAATATACCGGATTCTAACACCTCCAAATGATTCCATTCTTCTTTCCACCCTAATCTATTTATAACTTGTCTACCCACCAAACCATTTAAAGTACCTTTTATGTGACCATATTGTGATATTAAATAATAAAAAAAACAATTTGGAACAGCTAGTCCACCCTCTCTTACCGGGAGCTGCAACACTTCTTTCTTTATCCTGGGGATAGCACCTTTCCAGAGAAAGTCCCCCATTAAACTATCAAATAGCTTAAAAATACTCTGCGGTAACCTCAATGGAGCATTTTGGAGAACATAGAGTATTTTAGGGAGAAAGATCATTTTTATCAAATTTACCCGACCGTGTATTGACATTGGTAAACTCCGCCAGATATGTACTTTAGTCCTAAATTCTTTTAATAAGGGGAGTATATTTAATCTTTCGTATTCTGCTATATTTCCAGAAATTTGTATACCTAAATATTTGAAATTGTCAAATTTCTCTAACACGTGCACCCTTAAATCACTCTGTAATTGTGCATCGCCTAACCTCAACATGTGTGACTTCCCCCAATTAATATTTAATCCGGAAAAAAAAAAACGTATCTATTATATCAATGACTCTATTAAACTGATCCCCAGTGTTGTGCATAAATAATAAAATATCATCCGCATACATCAGAAGTTTTTCTTCTCCACCCTCGTATTGAAAACTTTTAATCTCCCTATCATTTCTTATTATACATGCCAACGGCTCAATTGCAATGGCAAATAGTAATGGTGAGAGAGGGCATCCCTGCCTAGAGCCCCGATAAAGGGCAAGAGGCAGGGACAAGCTCCCATCCACCATCACCCTAGCCCTAGAACTATGATATATTAACTGGATCCATCTTATAAATTCCTCCCCTATACCGACCCTTTTTAGTACAGCCCATAGGTACTCCCATTCTATACAATCAAATGCTTTTTGGGCATCCAGTGAAAGAACCGCTTTCTCCCCAGATTGTAATCTATTAGCTTCGATATTTAAGAACAACCTTCTTATATTTGAATATATATCGTTCTCCCGGTTATGAAGCCTGTCTGGTCCTCATTTATAACTCCCCCAATCACCTTCGACAACCACTCGGCCAAAACCTTTGCCAAAATTTTGACGTCCGTGTTTAGGAGAGATATTGGCATATATGATCCCGGATCGAGTTGCTCTTTATCCTTTTTTGGAATTAAAGTTATAATTACCTCTTTCATGGATTCTGGTAAATCCCCAGTTTTTTTGGGCCTCATTCAATGTTGTTTTTAACTCTGGTATTAACACCTGGGAGAACGTTTTATATATTTCAAAATGGAGCCCATCACCTCCCTGTGCTTTGTCGGGTTTTACCTTACTCAGGACCTCTTTTATTTCCGCCATCGATATTTCTTTCTTTTTGGGGCTGAGATATCTCTTTAAGAGGTATCCTATCTAGGTATAGGTCCAGATCTTGTTTTGGGTAGTGTGCCCTAGATTTATAGAGTTCCCACTGAGGAAGGAGCAAGTCTGTGCTCCGAAACATGTTTGGGTGAACAAGCATATGAAGATCTAAAACTACACTGCTGGAGCGCTCCAAGAGGAATTGAACTCATTGAACTCACGATAACTGACCTAAACGGAACCCCGACAGCTGAAATAAAGAAATTAGGAGGCGATCCGGATACTAAAAGGGCGGAACTGACACTCAACAGGGACGCCGCCATAACACGTGGCACGCCGACCTCTCTGAATAAGCTGTGACCGGAGGATCTGCAATACGAAGGTCAGTCTGTTTTCATAGCAGGAGCGGGACGCCGCACCAGAGAACAGCTGAACTGTGAGTAAACCAAGCACTGAATGTGCACAAACGGAACATTCCCTATCTTTATACTTAAAACAAGTGAGACTGCATCTGAACGTGTGGATATCTAGCGATCAACTGTTATTAAAATTGCTACAAACACTGCCACAAGTAAATAACAAAGCTGCTACAACTGCTACAAACATTGTTGCTATATTGCGGCTGTATTGCTGAGATTTCCAAAAAACTCCAAACAAACAGTGCAATATATATATTATATGGGGACTAGTACATGGAATTAATTGCCACTAATCCAAGTTGTTCCTGCATCCTATTTTAAATTTTTATTTTTTATTTGTATATCCATTTTAATATTGCTGATATCCTTAAATTGCTACTGCCATTATTGATATTAACCACTGCCTTATTGCTATTGCTGCTAATACTATTTCTATGGATATTTAATCATTTTTTATGAATATTGTGATTTTTTTATATGAACATTGTGATTGTTTTATGTCTATATTTTTAAACAATAAATTGTCCTCCAGGTACCCATAATTAGAGTGCCTGCTCATTAATACCATATTTTTTAACTATTTAAAAGTGACAAGGGTGAGTCATAATTGAGCAAGAGCACCTGATTCCAGAAAACCAGTGGAGAGCCGCCTTTTCTGCTATTTATTTTCTTACTATACTTGCCAGAATTTTACCCACCTTCTCTCCCTCTGAAGCTAGGCGGATCCCTTGGAAAAGTAGTTCTTTCCTACATCTCTCCATTTGGTATACCTTTAACTTTTCTTGTTGTTCCTCCCATATTTTCCTATTATAATCCGTAGGGTGTGCTATACAGGTCATTCTTGCTACTTCTACTTTATTTCCAGTGCATTACCTATTTCACTAGTACTCTTTTTCCAATAGTTCACCTTTTTAAAGAGCAATCCTCTCAGATATGCCTTAGCAGTATCCCAGACAATTGACCTATTAGCAGTGCCATTGTTCTCCCCCCCCAAAAATTTTTTAGTTCTTCTATTATAGTCTCTTAATCTGTAATCATCGTTAACCAATGGGAGTTAAACTTAAATGGTGGCAAAATATATTTTTTTTTATCAGATTTAATTCAATTACCACTGCACTGTGGTCTGATGGGGCCATAGGCAAATACTTTATCTTAGTCCTATTTTGGGATATTTAGTTTTTATTTCCCAGGACCATGTCTATCCTTGACCAAGTTTGATGTGTTTTAGAATAACAAGAATACATGGTTCCGTCCGGGTTTTGAAGACGCCAGACATCCACCCAGTTAAATTCTTGGGCTAATTTGAAAAAATCCACTTTTATTGCTCCTCCACCTCTGCCAGACGTTCTATCCCTGAGTGGGTCCATCACGGCGTTATAGTCTCCTATCGCAATCATCTTAGGTTCTTGTCTATTCAGCATAAATCTATACAATTCATACAAAACATCTGATTTATATGGCGGTGGGATATATATATTTGCAATTACCATTTTAACACCTTCTATATTGCAATATAAAAAGAGGTACCTGCCATAGTCATCCACCTCAACTGCCAGAAACTCAAATCTAATCTTATTGTGTATCAAAATTGAGACCCCTCTAGAGTAAGTAGTATACACTGAATGGTACCCCTCCATTATCCATCTCTTCTGCAACCATCTTAGGGATTCCTTATCCAAATGTGTCTCTTGGAGGCAGATGATGGCTGGCAAGAACCTCTTCAACCACTCAAGGATAGCATATCTCTTCACTCTCTCCCGTAAACCCCTCACATTCAATAAAATAATCCTAACTATCTAGCAGAGGCGGAGCAGAAAAAAAAGGAAGAAGAAAAAGAAAAAAAAGAAAAACACGTCCCCCTCTCCCCTCCCCCAGAAATACCTCCCCTCCCTAAATAGCCCCCCCCCCCTTCGGCTGGACAGCAGTTGGGGCGACTCCATATCTCAGCATATGGACTCCTTTCCCCTCCCCCAACCTCAAAGGCCCTCCCCGTCCGCCCACTCGCTAACCTCCTCCAGCGCCTGAAAAAAAACAGTCCTACCTTTATACTCTACCCTTAATTTTGCCGGGAAAAGTAAGCTATATTTTAACCCTGCTTCCCTCAGTCTTTTTTTAACAGCGATGTATTCTTTCCTTTGAGCATTAGTATACGCAGAATAATCTGGAAACAATCTTATCTTTTTACCGTCTATTTGATATTTTTCAGAGTTCCTGGTGTCAGATAGTATTGCGTCCCGGTCCTTAGCCAATAGACATTTAACCAATATCTGTCTGGGGTATTCCCCAGGGATCCTCTTTTTCATGGGGACCCTATGTGCTCTTTCAACAATGAAAAGGGGGGAGAGAGTGTCCACCCTGCAATTTTCCCTTATCCATCTCTCCATATATTGAGTGCAATTGTCTCCCTCTATCCGCTCTGGGATCCCTACGCATCTTATATTGGATCTTCTTGATCTATCTTCTTGACTTATTAGTTTTTGCTTCATCTTAGTATTCATTTCTTTTAAAGACAGTACCTCCTTCTCTAAATTCTGTACCGAATGCTCTAGACCAGGGACCCTTTTTTACATCTCATATAAGCGTTGTCTAATTTTCTCCATCTCATCCCTTATTATACTGACATCCGTCTGCACTGCCCCAATCTGGGTTGCTATACTCCCCATTGCATTCTCCATCCTCGAGACAGTGCAGAGTATGTCTTTCATCATCCTCGCGTCTGAGACTATAGATATCGCTGAGGCGCCCCTCTCTCCTCCTTCCCTCGTCGACCCATTCTCGTGGGTCAGAACCTGGGAACCAGAATCTATAATATTTTCTTTTTGTGGAGTTCTAAAACCTGGTGAACTCGGGGCTAAAAATTTACTTAAACCCTGTTGTTTGGGCCCGCTCTCCGAGCCTGTTATTGATCTCCTGCCGCTACCACCCACAGGGGCAGATTGTTTCTTTGGTGGCATTTTGAACTCCCTTTCTCTCACCTATTCCTTCCCTTTTCTCTTTCCTCCCCACTTTCTCCCAAGCCACGCCCACTACCAAATTACCCCAAATTTTTTTTAAAAAAGCAAACAAACATTAATATCCCCAAAAATAAACCAATATCACATATACAAGGCAAAAATTAGACACAAATGCACATTTAAAAAAAAAAAAACTTCTAAAGGAAGGGAGGGGGGGGGGGGGAGGGAAACAACGGCACAGAGCCCACAACCAGGTTATCACTGATTCCTATTGTTTGAAAAAGTCAGACAAATACAATCGGAGGGAATGGTGTCCACTTTTCCAGGAAAAAACAAGATGGCACAGATCACAATCAGAACAAATAAAAATGGGGCCAGAAAAAAACTGAATGGATTAATTATTAGTTATTTTTTTGAAGATGTTAAACGGATTAAAGGAATTAGTTCTATGAAAAAAGTTTTCTTCAGAGGGTTAATCAGAGGATGTTTAAGGTCAAATATTTGTATTTTTTTAAGGTGTTAAAAAGGATTAGAGGGTTTAGTCCTGTAAAAAAAAGTTTTCTTCAGAGGGTTAATCAGAGGATTCTTAAAGGTCAGACAGGTAGTGTCAATAGGAGTGTTAGTAAAGCCGCTGCAGTACACTATGGTAAACCATCACCCAAATATCTTCACTCCCCCCTACTTCTCTTTTTTTTTTTTTTTAACCTCTCCTCTTCCCTCACTTATTACTTATTCCAACAGGACCCTCAACCCCTCAATTTTGCACCACCACCCCCATCCAGCTTTCTCCAAACTGTACTTGCCAGCCCCACAGTGGTCACTCCGGTTTTCTTTTCTTTCCAATCTTCGCCCCTCTTAAGATTTCCCTGGCGCTTTTTTTTGGGCCAGCAGGGGGCAGCCTTAGCATACGAGACAGCAGGAGCACTGGAGCGCTGAACCCGATCCACAGGGGGAGAAGGCAAACCACCTCCACACGGCCCATGGGGTCTCCGTCCTATCCCCCCTGATCCACGTACGCAGCTCCAAATCCTCCATTTCTCAGCGCCATGGCACCTCTGCTGACGGTCCTCACCACTCCTCCAACCACAGCACCAACTCACCACCCGACGACTCTAGACAACGGCAGACAGGCAAGAGTCAAGATCTGGGCATCCATGTCTGGGGCAGGCTCAGCGGTCCAAGACGCCATCGCTCAGCAGGGCAGCTCACGGCAGGGTCGGCGAGCCGGTGTTCCAGGCGGTAGCTCAGGCGGCCAGCGTGCAGGGGGGGCGGAGCCCTAGCGTCACACGTCAGACGCTCTCATGCTTCCGCTCGTTACTTATACAATCTAACTTGATATCCCAGAGATACGATGCCTCCCGATTGCAAATACATTCTGTTATAGAATTTGGCTTTGTACCCTAGAGACGTGAAGCTTAGGGAATCACAAGACGTCACATGACTGGAAGACGTCATGCTAGCTATGCTAGCTATGTTACGCTAGTCTCATTAGCAACAAGGAATACTAGATTGTATGATATTTTCGGAGGACATGCACATGTATCCTGGACACATGGGAGCCTTGCATGCGCAGTCTGACTACTGAGACGCCGCACTCTTTACCTACAGCTTGGGCCCTCCAGAATATCTCCTTCAGCACGCTATTTCGGTACTGTAACTGGTGTTTAAATATTGTAATCTAAAGGGGAGAAAAAAAAGAACTGGATTGTGCTGGATCTGAATGAGAGGAGTGCTGATACCAGTAATAAAGAAGAAAGATTCAACATGCATATATCAAGGGGAGAAAAACAGAACTGGATCGCACATCCACAGTGCTATGCTTAGATCTAATTAAACTCGCTTCTCAGGGCAATATTAAAGTGTACAGTCCCCTATACTGCATGCTGTACAAGAGGCAATAGTGTACATGTTGATCAAAGGCATAAGCCTACTCACCACGCAAAGGTTGCCTCTTTGAGTGGGACCTACTCTGACAAAAAGGCGCAGCACAATGCGATGACAAAGCATGCCGCTTTGTCATCGCATTGTGCTGCACCTTTTTGTAGGCCCTAGTAGGCAGCAGGACCCAGGAGTCAAACAGCAACCCTGCTGTCTGACAATGTCACCCTTGGCACTGGGTCCCACCAACCCACCAGCACAGCGCCACAAAAACAAAGGCCACCGTGCAGTACTGCACCATGTGAACAGTTGTCTAACACAACATGTCCATTGCTATTAGGAACTGCAGGTCAATTAACACTTATATGCAGACTTCTGCGAAATTTATGTCTCACTTGATGCACATATTTATATTATACACATTGAAACTATGTGGGAGTCATATGTGAATAAGACTGGGAAGGAGCTGACTTTGTTGGGTAACCCCTTTGTCGAAATAGGCTAATGTCTATCGCAAGCCCTCTCCATAAGAGAAGGGCCCCCCATAAACCTTTCTCAGTCCCTCCGGGCCTATGGCTCCTGCAAGGGACCGAGACAAAACAGGCTACTTCTAGCCAAAGCCTGGTTTGCCCAGGCAACCCTCAGCCAAAGCCGAGGGTACACCAAGTCTGTGCTCCAGCTTACACCTAGGCTGCCACCCAAGGTTTTGGCATAGAGCTTCAACAACAAGGCTGGGCTGTCCCCAAAGGTAGAGCCCAAGGGGTTTTGCAGGGGGGTGCAGAACTGGGATGGCCACCCCCCCCCCCCCTAGACCTCTAGGGGGGTACCCATAAGGGCACCATAACCCAAGAAATCCTAGTATACACACAAACAAGGAAAGTGAACATAAAAAATTTAATAAAGTGAATGTGCGCCATTACAGCCCGGACATTCTGACGGAATTCAAAAATTTCCTTATCTTTTCAAGGCCAATGCCGAGCAAATAGAGGTGAGTGTGCTCAAATTATGTGACAGTGAAGTGCATGCAAATGTGACGTCACTCAGTGGGATCCCACCCCCAGTGAGATAAGGCACCCCAGGGTCACCACTCCTGGGGCACTTCTGCACCTCGGGCTTCCAAACAACTCAGCCCCTGGCTTCGATTCGGCAGAGGCCTTCGTCACCTAGCAAGAGTACCTTTAAACCCAAGCCGTACACGCTAGAGATCCTGTGTGGTTCACTGCTCTCCTCCATGCCACGCTGCAGCCCTCGGGTATGCCCTGTATGGACAGGAGTTTACAGCCCAGGAGCGAGCTCGCCGGACTGATAAGAGCAGATTTTTTTTTTTTAAGTTGGTAGCGTCAGAAGACGCCAAGTCATACTTAACAACGCATGAACTTTTAACGCCTCATCATCCGATACAACTTTTTTTTTAATACTTTTTAATTTTATTTTCTTATTATTTTCTTAAAAGAAGCAAGCAAACATAAACACAGACGAACCCAAACATATAAGACAAAACTAAGACAAAAGACAAACCAACAAAAAATAGACAGACAACACTTAAAGTTTCAATTTTCTCTTTCTTTTCCAGAGACACATCAGCAAGAAATCTTGTAGTGCCTCATATTCCTCCATAGTGACATCTACTTTTTCATCTAAGGCTTTTTCTAGCCATGGATCTACTATAAAATCAGCTTTGAAAATCGCTCTCTTCTTTTCAAAACTTTCCATCACAATGCTTCGTGCTTTTGGTCTTTCCTCAGCTGTATATTCTGAGGCTAAGATCTTCTTTACTTTTTCATACTCCCCAGCTTCCATCCTTTGCTCAAAGGACATTTCTTGCTCTTTACCTTCCTTCTCTTTACCATCTTCGGAGGCAGTCTTACCTGGCCCCCTTTCTTTTTCTTGACTAGTTCCTTCTTCAGGAACTTCTTTTTCTTCTTCTTTTCTCCTTTTCTTGTCTTTCTTTTTTCTTTCTGGTATTTCTCTTCCTTCTTCAGGAGCTTCCTTCTCTTCCTCTTTTTCTTCTGGTTTATGTTTTTCTTCTGATTTTTCCCCTTTTTCCTTTTTTGGGCAGTCACGGGCAAAATGCCCACCTTCTTTACAAAAAAAGCATAACCTAGGTACTTTACATTCTTCTGGTCTATGACCTCCTCTGCCACATAATGTGCACAATTCATTTTCACAAATATCTTTCCTGTGACCATACATTTTACACCTTGTGCAGAAGGCCGCCATCCCATTGTAAAACAAATCACCAGTTGTTTTTCCGATTTTAAACCTTGCATCTGGCACCAAAAAATTCCCTTTCCCTTTTCCTATTTCCTTCAAGGACACTTTAAATCTCCATTTTGAAGTCCAGTAACCAAATTGGTTATACACCTTCCCCAAGGGAACTATCAAATCGCAAGAGACTTTTAAAAAATCTCAACACAGCAATCCAAAGTGCACAGCTCCCTGTGAAACAATGATATGCAAAATAACTGTGGAACATCAGTTGTAGGTCTTCAACACAGTGGAAGCCAGATATCTCTAAAGGAGTGTCCCCATTACAGAGATCACCAGATCCACCATATTAACCACTTCAACCCCGCTAGCTGAAACCCCCTTAATGACCAGGCCACTTTTTACACTTCTGCACTACACTACTTTCACCGTTTATTGCTCGGTCATGCAACTTACCATCCAAATGAATTTTACCTCCCTTTCTTCTCACTAATAGAGCTTTCATTTGGTGGTATTTCATTGCTGCTGACATTTTTACTTCTTTTGTTATTAATCTAAATTTAACGATTTTTTTGCAAAAAAAAATCAGTTTTTGACTTTCAGCTGTACAATTTTGCAAAAAAAACGACATCCATATATAAATTTTTCACTAAATTTATTGTTCTACATGTCTTTGATAAAAAAAAAATGTTTGGGCAAAAAAAATAAAAATGGATTGGGTAAAAGTTATAGCGTTTACAAACTATGGTACAAAAATGTGAATTTCCGCTTTTTGAAGCAGCTCTGACTTTCTGAGCACCTGTCATGTTTCCTGAGGTTCTACAATGCCCAAACAATGCCCTAAATTGCCAGGGCAGTATAACTACGCCACAAGTGACCCCATTTTGGAAAGAAGACACCCCAAGGTACTCCGTGAGGGGCATGGCGAGTTCCTAGAATTTTTTATTTTTTGTCACAAGTTAGCGGAAAATGATGATTTATTTTTTTATTTTTTTTTCCGTATAAAAGTCAACTTTTCCCATTTTTTTTATACAAAGTTGGCATTTGACCAAGATATTTATCTCACCCAGCATGGGTATATGTAAAATGACACCGCAAAACATATTCCCCAACTTCTCCTGAGTACGGCGATACCACATGTGTGACACCTTTTTGCAGCTTAGGTGGGCAAAGGGGCCCAAATTCCAAAGAGCACCTTTCGGATTTCACAGGCCATTTTTTACAGATTTTGATTTCAAACTACTTTGCACGCATTTGGGCCCCTAAAATGCCAGGGAAGTATAACTACCCCACAAGTGACCCTATTTTGGAAAGAAGACACCCCAAGGTATTTCATGATGGGCATAGTGAGTTCATGGAAGTTTTTATTTTTTGTCACAATTTAGTGGAATATGAGACTTTGTAAGAAAAAAATTAATAAAAAAATCATAATTTTCCACTAACTTAAGACAAAAAATAAAAAATTCTAGGAACTCGCCATGCCCCTCACGGAATACCTTGGGGTGTCTTCTTTCCAAAATGGGGTCACTTGTAGGGTAGTTATACTGCCCTGGCATTTTAGGGGCCCAAATGCGTGAGAAGTCGTTTGAAATCAAAATCTGTAAAAAATCTGTGAAATCCGAAAGGTGCTCTTTGGAATGTGGGCCCCTTTGCCCACCTAGGCTGCAAAAAAGTGTCACACATGTGGTATCGCCGTACTCAGGAGAAGTAGGGCAATGTGTTTTAGGGTGTCATTTTACATATACCCATGCTGGGTGAGAGAAATATCTCGGCAAATAACAACTTTTCCCATTTTTTTATACAAAGTTGGCATTTGACCAAGATATTTATCTCACCGAGCATGGGCATATGTAAAATGACACCCCAAAACACATTCCCCAACTTCTCCTGAGTACGGTGATACCACATGTGTGACACTTTTTTGCAGCCTAGATGCGCAAAGGTGCCCATATTCCGTTTAGGACGGCATTTTTAGACATTTGGATCCCAGACTTCTTCTCACACTTTAGGGCCCATAAAAAGCCAAAATTTGACCCCATTTTGGAAAGAAGACAGCCCAAGGTATTCAATGAGGGGCATGCCGAGTTCATAGAAAAAAAAATTTTGGGCACAAGTTAGAGGAAATTTTTTATTTTTTCTCACAAAGTCTTCCTTTCCGCTAACTTGAGACAAAAATTTCAATCTTTCATGGACTCAATATGGCCCTCAGCGAATACCTTGGGGTGTCTTCTTTACAAAGTGGGGTCATTTGTGGGGTGTTTGTACTGCCCTGGCATTTGAGGGTCTCCGCAATCATTACATGTATGGCCAGCATTAGGAGTTTCTGCTATTCTCCTTATATTGAGCATACGGGTAATTCGTTTTTTTTCCCGTTCAGCCTCTGGGCTGAAAGAAAAAATGAACGGCACAGATTTCTTCATTCGCATCGATCAATGTGGATGAAAAAATCTCTGCCCAACAAAACAAAAAGGAGGGGAAAGGCATCTGCCAGGACATAGGAGCTCCGCCAAACATCCATACCCACTTAGCTCGTATGCCCTGGCAAACCAGATTTCTCCATTCACATCAATCGAAGTGGATGAATAAATCATTGCCGGGATTTTATTTGTTTTTTATATATACAAAGTGTTTGCCAAAGCATATGAACACCGCCGCCTCCTCAGCTCATATGCCTCGGCAAACGTATCTTTTACTGCAGAGAAGAAATCTCGTCTTGCAGCGCTGCATACATCGACTTTTGTGTAATCTGACAGCAGCACAATGCTTCTGTCAGAATGTACATCAGTGCTGCAGCCAGTCGATCAGGTTGGTCCACCTGGAAGGTAAAAAAAAAAAAAAAACAGGCCGCAATGCAATATAATAACTTTTGAACAGAACATATAAACTTTAACTTTTTGAACATAACGTTAACTTTTTTGCATACTGGTGATTTTTTATTTTTTTATTTTTTTTACCTTTATAGGACAAACCTCTCCTTCCCCATGGGACAATGTGCAAAGCGCAAATCGCCCAAAGATGTGGCGAAGTACATTATGCACTTTGTCCCAGGTGAAAGGAGAGGTTTGCAGCAGCTCTGTGTGAATGGGCCCTAATAGCCCTGTGTGCCTGTCCTGTGAGATGTGATCCCTATGCTAAGTGTACCTGTGTGTGGTACTTCCGGAAACACTCCCCTAAGCATAGGGCAGGGTGGTCAGGGCAGTCAGGACAGAAATAGCGGGTGTCACGCCTTATTCCACTCCTGCTACAGACACAACATCTTTTTCGGGGTGACGGTTGGGTTGAGGTACCGGCAACGACACTGGGGAAATGTCGCTTATGTAGACGGCTAACTACACTGGTGGATGGGGCCACGGAACCTCCTGGATACAGGAGGTTCTCGATGATCTCTTCCTGAAATTTGAGGAAGGATCCTGTTCTCCCAGCCTTACTGTATAGAACAAAACTATTATATGCAGCCAATTGAATTAAATATACAGACACCTTCTTATACCAGCGTCTGGTGCGTAGGGAAACTAAATACGGAGCCAACATCTGGTCATTGAAGTCCACCCCTCCCATGAGCAAATTATAGTCGTGGACACAGAGGGGCTTTTCAATGACACTGGTTGCTCGTTCAATTTGGATTGTCGTGTTTGCGTGAATGGAGGAGAGAATGTAAACGTCACGCTTGTCTCTCCATTTCACCGCAAGCAGTTCTTCATTACACAAGACAGCCTTCTCCCACCTTGCAAGACGGGTGGTAACGAGCCGTTGGGGGAAGCCTGCGCAACTAGTTCGCGCAGTGCCACAGCAGCCAATCTGTTCTAGGAACAAATGCCTGAAGAGGGGCACACTTGTGTAGAAATTGTCCACATAAATATGGTACCCCTTGCAAAATTAGGGTGACACCAAGTCTTAGACTGTCTTCCCACTGCTCCCCAGGTAGTCAGGACAACCGACCGGCTCCAGGGTCTGATCTTTACCCTCATAGATCCGAAATTTGTGGGTATAGCCTGTGGCCCTTTCACAGAGCTTATACAATTTGACCCCTTACCGGGCGCGCTTGCTTGGGATGTATTGTTTGAAGCCAAGGCGCCTGGTAAAATGTATAAGGGACTCGTCTACGCAGATGTTTTGCTCAGGGGTATACAAATCTGCAAATTTCTGGTTGAAGTTGTCTATGAGGGGCCAATTTTTGTGGAACCGGTCAAAAGCTGGGTGGCCTCTGGGACGAGAGGTGCTATTGTCACTAAAGTGCAGGAAACGCAGGATGGCCTCAAATCGTGCCCTGGATTGGGTTCGTGGACCAATATGACCGCAATTCATGCTTTTTGGATAGACCCATGTTGAGGAGAAGGCCCAGAAAAATGTTTAATTCAGAAACTTGGACTGGTTTGCCACCGGAAAGGCTGGGCATAAAAGCTTCCCGGGTTGGCGGATATAAATTGAGTGCATACCGGTTTGTTTCTGCCATGACTATGTCCAAGAGCTCCGCAGTCAAGAACAGCTCAAAAAATCCCAGGGCCGAACCGATCTGAGCTGTCTCAACCCGAACTCCAGACTGGGCGGTGAAATGAGGAACTAATGGTGCGGCTGAAGTTGGGGACTGCCAATCAGGGTTTGCCAGCACCTCAGGGACTCTAGGGGGTCTACAGGCCTGTCTGTGCAGTGGCTGCGACGGGGTAACTATTGCACGTGCCACCGTACCAGCTTCAACTGCCCTTCTGGTGCTCGCCACTTCACCATGTTGTACGGCAGTGCTGGTACTAGGTCCAGGGAGGGCTACGCTGCTGGTGTATGCTTCACCACATAATCTGACAGTGCGAGTCCCACTCTGCTGCCCTTGAAGCGGATCCTGCGCAACCTGTGGTCTAGCAACACGGGGCCAGGTACGCCTGGTGGTATCAGGGACATTAACCTCCTCGTCCGAACTTTGGGTCAGACTGCCACTGCTTTCTACAGGTTCATATTCTGACCCGCTAGATTCGTCAGATGAGGAGGGTTCCCATTCCTCATCACACTGGGTCAGAATCCTGTAGGCCTCTTCAGAAGAATACCCCTTGTTTGACATTTGGAATACTAAATTTAGGGGGTTTTCCCTGAGACTACCCAAGAAAGAAAGCAAGCCTGTCTTACAAATGGGAGGCTAGCGAGGTACCGGAGGCCGCTGCGATTGATAAAAATATCAAAACTGATTTTTTTTTTTATCGCCGCAGCGCTTGGAAAGTGATTGTGCAGTGATAAAAAAATATAAATAAATTGTCACTGCGGCGGGGCGGGCGTGGGTGAACGCACGTGTGGGCGACCGATCAGGCCTGATCGGGCAAACACTGCGTTTTGGGATGAGGGCGAGCTAAGGTGACACTAAAATTATTATAGATCTGACTGTGATCAGTTTTGATCACTTACAGATACTATAAAAGTACAAATGCTGATTAGCGTATCGCTAATGAGCGAATCAGTGACTGCGGTGTGGTGGGCTGGGCGCTAACCGATTGCTAACTTCCTAACCAAGGGGCCTAAACTATCCTAAAACCTATCAGTCAATACCAGTGAAAAAAAAAAGTGACAGTTTACACTGATCACTTTTTTCCTTTCACTAGGTGATTGACAGGGGCGATCAAGGGGTTAATTGGGGTGATGGGGGGTGATCTGGGGCTAATTGTGCTGTTGGTGGCTACTCACTGTGAACTGTGCTCCTCTGCCTGGACCAACCGACGAAAAGGACCAGCAGAGGAGCACAGCAGCCATTTAACACATTATATTTATAAATATAATGGGCCAGATTTATCACGACTCTGACAGTTCACTCCACTTTAACATATGGCTAAAGTCAGTTTTAGCCAAGTCAGATTTATGATAGGCCCTTTAAGACTGTAATAAATGTGGTTTGACGGTAGTAATTTATCCATCAGTAAGCAGCTTTACAAAAGTCGCACATCTTTACAAAAAAGTCGCACGTTTTTATGAAAAAGTCACATGTTCTAATAAAAAGTCTCATAAGATAAGCATGGTCCTCACTGGAGTGAAATTGCGACTTTTTTGCGACTTTTTAAATAGTCCCAATAGTAAATCTGTCTAGAGATTCATTTACATAAGAAAACACGCCCACTTTCAGAAAACTGGCGAGCATAGTGCAGAGCAGAAAAAAGTCGCAAATTTTTGCGCAGTTTAAGCGATTGCGCAAAAATTTGCGATTTTTTCACTCCATTATTCTGACTTGAGCTAATGATAAATCTGGCCCAATGTGTTAGATGGCTTCTGATTAGTTTTTTTTAAAAATCATCAGCTTGCCAGCCACGATCATTGGCTGGCAAGCTGATGACGTGACCCCCCTCTAACTTTTGCCGGCCCGCGATGCGCTGGCTTGCTGAGCGCGTCATCTCGCGTTTTGCGAGATGACGCATATATGCGTGACTGTGCCTGGGACAGCCGCCTCCGGACCACGATCCTGCGTTAGGAGGTCCAGAGGCGGTTAAGGACTCAGGAAACATGCCGTACCGGTACGTCATGCGTCCCTAAGGGGTTAAGGATGTGACAGGGGAAGACCTAAGCCAGTTATTCATCCAATGACAGCTGTTTCGGGGTGTTGCCCCTCATCAGTGTGGAATATGATTCTGGCTAACCAGAAACTACTCAAACAAAACAATAGCTAATATTAGGGAGACCAGCTACAAAAAAAAACACAGTGGAGCTTTATTTAAGAGTCTCAACGCAGCCACCTCCTCACTATGTCCTGGGACCACTATTATCACTGTTACTGTCACTGCTGCTACCCTCCCTACTCTGTCACTGTTACTGCCACTACTGCTGCTGCCACCTTCCCCACTGTACCGTGGGGCCATTATTGTCAATGTTATTGCTACTGCTGCTACTAACACCTTGAGGCTACTACTGTCTGTTACTGCCACTGCTGCTGATGCTGCCACCTTTCCCTCTCTGTCATGAAGCCACTATTGTCACTGTTACTGACAACTGTTGCCACCCTCTTTGGTCTTTCATGGGGCCACTATTGTTACTGTTACTGCCATTGCTACTGCCACCTTTCCCTCTTTGTCATGGAGCCACTATTGTAATTAGAAGTAAAAAAAAAAGGAATAAAAGTGTGTGCTGTTGTTCCCATAATTGACTTGGTGGTAGTGGAGGGGGGATTAGCACTTTATATGTGTAAAGTTATATAAATGAATATACGAACAAATGAAAAAAATAAAATAAAAATCTTTAAGAGAAATTAACAAGGAAATATATATATATATATATATATATATATATATATATATATTTTCCTATAACAAGAAATCTCAGGTTGTGGATATTAAAATCTGGAATAGGAGGTATAAAAACAATAATAACAGTACGATATTGTAGCACGGGAGAGTAGTGCAATATATATATATATATATATATATATATAAAAAAGGTGGAGATGGGAGACTTACTTCACCAGGGAGGGCGGTATAGGATAAGCATATGACACCTATACCCTTCCCTCCCCCACCAAGATCGCTTGATAGAGTGGTATGAACTCGCCTCCACTTCCCAGAAGAATGACACCAGGGTTCCAAGTGGAGAGTTCCTTAATGGTTAATAGATCAACGTGTTTCGGGGTGTATACTCCCCTTTCTCAAGAGCAAATAAAATACAATACAATACAAGAGTGTACATGGTAACATACATGTCATGGTTTGAATCTCTGTGACAATGGCCACACCCATCTGCCTCCCAGCCAAGCTCTTAAACTAATCCCTGCTTACCTCATTTGCATAGCCAATCAGAGGGGGTTTTAGTACTAGGACCTTCTGTCTGACACAAAAAGTGCGATTCAGAGAAGATCGATCATACCAAACATTCTGCTGACTCTGGGCTGATTGCATATTCTCATGGACTAGCTCGGTAAGTTCCCGCAGTCGATCCCTGAGTTCCAAGACGTAACTAAGGATGGGGAGGCCTTCCGGATCCTCTCCCCCTTCCCACTGGGCCCTCACTAAGTCTAAGGGTCCCCTAACCCTTCGCCCATACAACAGCTCAAATGGTGAAAACCCTGTGGACTCTTGAGGTACCTCCCTGTAGGCGAACAGTAGGTGGGGAAGATATTTCTCCCAATCCTTCCTACTCTCCACGAAGGACCAGTAGCTGTTTTAGGGTCCCGTTAAATCTCTCGCACAGACCTTTCGTTTGGAGGTGGTAGGGTGCGCTCTGGAGGGTTTTAATTCCACAGAGGCACCAGAGCTGCTGGGTCAGCTCGGCGGTGAACTGATTTCCTTGATCAGACAATATCTCCTGGGGAAATCCTACCCTAGTAAACACCTGCAGTAAGGCATTAGCTACCGTGTCAGACTGGATATTGGATAGGGGAATAGCTTCCGGGTAGCGGGTGGCGTAATCCACCACTGTAAGAATATACTTCTTCCCAGTGGCACTGGGGCCGGCCAGTGGGCCAATAATGTCTACTGCTATCCGGCTAAAGGGTTCCCTAATTATCGGCATGGGGTGCAGAGAGGCTTTTGGATGATCCCCCGCCTTTCCTACCCTCTGGCAAGTCTCACAGGTCTGGCAGTATTCTCGTACCTCTGCATGTAACCTAGGCCAGAAGAAAGAACGAGACAACCGACTCCGGGTCTTAGCTATCCCTAAATGTCCGGCCAAGGGGATGTCGTGAGCCAGCCTCAATAGCTCCTGTCTGTACTTCTGGGGTACGACTAGCTGTTTGTGGGGGCCCTCGCGCTTCCCGTTGCCCACCCCTTCAGTGTAACGATAAAGAAGCCCTCCCACTCTATTCTGTCTTCCCCTAATCCCCCTGGATCCTTGCCCGTCCCTATAGCATGCTAATGTAGGGTCTCTCCGGGTTTCTTGCCTAACGTCTGAAGGAGAATCCCAGGACATGGGGTTGTCAAGTCGGGGTAACGTGGGAGGATTTGGTCTTACCTGGGTCCCCATAGGAGTGGAGTTGCCTTGTAGGTGGCTTTGTTGTCGGGTGGTCATGGCCATGGCGGTCTCTGGTGCAAATGAAGAAGTCAAATGCCCCAAGTCATTCCCCAAAAGTACTTCTGCGGGTAACTCACGAAGTATCCCTACTCGCTTCCCTGAGCCCCAATCCATGTGAACTCTGGCAGTGGATAAACACAGCACCTTGCCCCCTGCTACCCTGACTGCCACAGGCTGGCCGGTTCGGGCTGACTGAGGAACTATGTGAGGCTGAATAAGGGTAATCGTAGCCCCGGAATCACAAAGTCCCTGGGCCGGCTGCCCATTAACCCATACCGCCTGACGATGGTGTTGCCGATTATCTTCAGCTGCGGCCTGGACGGGATCAGCCTCGAACAGCTCACCAAACTCTTCCTGAACATCTAGAGGGTTGGCCTCGTTCTGGAGGCAATAAGTCGCCGACCTGGATAACTGGGCAGTCTGTTGGTACCTCGGGGATCGGTTAGGGCAATAACGCTGCAGATGACCCGTCTGATATAGCACTGAGGCCCGGTAGAAGGTTTTGATTGGGCTAAGGGTCTAGAGGCAGCCCACTGAGATACCGGAGTTGGGCTCGAGGTTGGTACACTGGGCATCGGTAGTGGATAGCGCTGGCCTCCAATGGATCTCCGAGAGTCCAGATATTCATCGTCCAAAGTCGCTGCTTGCTGTACCGTCTGTGGCCGCTTATCTCGCACCCAATTCCATACTATCGGAGGGGTGTGGTCAAAGAACTGCTCTAAGAGAACTAGCTGGGTGATGTCCTCTATGGTATGAGCATAGCTTCTTTGGAACCAGCCTTTGAGGTTCCGCTGCAGACGATGTGCCCACTCGACGTAGGTTAGGTTGCTTTGTTTCCGGGATTCTCGAAACCTAATCCGGCTGGCTTCAGGGGTAATGGCAAATCGGGCTAGCAGGGATTCTTTTGCAGGTTATAATCCATGGCGTCCTCATCCTCCATGGCCCGATACGCATCCGCAGCTTTGCCAGTTAGGTTACTCGCCAGTAAGGCGACCTGATCTTGGGACGGCACTTTATGTATCTGGCACAGTCTCTCAAAGTCCTGGAGGAACTCTTCTATTTCCTCCTCTCCTTCCTAAAATAATTTGAATGCGTGAAAGGGCAACTTATGGACAGGTGCTGTATCTCTAGGTGCTGTCTCTGATTGCCGTCTTTCCGCCATTCTCCACTCATATTGTCGCTCCAATTCTCTCTCTTGTCGCTTTAGCTCTCTCTCTTGCCACTCATCCTGCAGCTGGATGTCTCTGATGGCATTCTGTATGGCGGTCTCGGATGGGTTGGCACCATATAATGCCAACCGCTTTCTAACTCGTTGCTGAAACAAGTCTTCCACGGACCGAGGTCCAGCATCACCATCCCTCTGATCCATCTCAGCTAACTCACTGATCAAGGTTGCCTTGTTCTTTATCCCAGCGATCCCTCCTCGGCTCTCAAGTAAATCTTTCAGCGTGTCTCTCCTGCAGGCTGCGTAGCTGGTCATTCCTAGTTGTGATTTGGAGTGTCCCAGTAACTGGAGAGCCAATCCCACCACTGCCACCAATGTAACGAGCCCCTGCTCGCTCTATTCTGCTCTCATGGCACTCCCTGATGTGACCACAATATCTGCTGGTTCCGCCGTTGATGATCCGGCCTCAAACGACCTCTCGTGTCGTTTTAATTCTCACAGAACTAACACCAGTCAGGCTGTATGTGAGTTCAAACTGACAAATTCTTTATTAAATGCATTACATATATTTATATTGACAGTTGGAACACCTCTTTCAATTGGCAAATTGTAAAACCCCTTCTGATTGGCTATGCAAATGAGGTAAGCAGGAATTAGTTCAAGAGCTTGGCTGGGAGGCAGATGGGTGTGGCCATTGTCGCAGAGATTCAAACCATGACAATACATATATAGGGGTGGTAATCAGCCTATTAGGTATCAAATGGCGGCAAAATTTTGCGCGGACCGGAAGTGGACGAGGCTTCACTTCCGGTCTAATCAACCTAGTCATGTGACTTATAGTGCTTGAATAATAATAATGTTATGCCTACAGGGTGGCGGCGTGTCAGAGGGTCTCTGTTGAAATTTTGGGCCCTTGGGGAAGGCTTTCTTTTATCTGCGCTGTATCCTCGGCTGTTGTCGTCCATTGTGCGTTCCAGAGTGGAACGCACAGGATGACTTCCGGTTCTTACTGCGTGCGTTCTAAGGTGGAACGCACGCCCGAACTTCCGGTACACGGCCGGAAGCTCAGGGGTGTGGACGCATTCTCACTCTGCCCTGAGGTGGAGCGCTAATGGGAGGCACAGTGAACTTGCGTTCCACAGTGGAGCGCAACATGTGAGCAGATTGGTATGAATGGATGGGTCTGTATAGTGAAAAAAAGTGGAGACGGGGATTCGTGTACATGGGGAAAAGGAGGTCAATGTGGGGATATAAAGGAACATAAACTGGCGTAACCTATCTATTGGTCTACAAGGAGATGTACTAACATGACATATCTATTGATCAAGTGCACATATATATATGTATATATATATATATATATATATATATAATTACATAACACAGAAAATCCGCAGCACTCCTTGAAGTAAAAAATGTGCAATTTATTCACACATGTCAGAAAAGACAACGTTTCGGTTCTCTCACAGAACCTTTTTCAAGTCAGATGAAAATTACATAGATATAATTACATAGATATATACATATGGATAAAATGAATAAAAAAGAGGTTGAGTGGACATATACATATAGATTAACCACTTCAGCCCCGCTAGGTGAAACCCCCTTCATGACCAGGCCACTTTTTACACTTCGGCACTACACTCCTTTCACCGTTTATCGCTCGGTCATGCAACTTACCACCCAAATGAATTTTACCTCCTTTTCTTCTCACTAATGGAGCTTTCATTTGGTGGTATTTTATTGCTGCTGACATTTTTACTTTTTTTGTTATTAATCAAAATATAACGATTTTTTTGCAAAAAAATGACATTTTTCACTTTCAGCTGTGAAATTTTGCAAAAAAAACGACATCCATATATAAATTTTTCGCTAAATTTATAGTTCTACATGTCTTTGATAAAAAAAAATGGTTTGGGTAAAAGTTATAGCATTTACAAACTATGGTACAAAAATGTCATGTTTCCTGAGGTTCTACAATGCCCAAACAGTATAACTACCCCACAAATGACCCCATTTCGGAAAGTAGACACCCTAAGGTATTCGCTGATGGGCATAGTGAGTTCATAGAACTTTTTATTTTTTGTCACAAGTTAGCGGAAAATGATGATGATTTTTTTTTATTTTATTTTTCTTACAAAGTCTCATATTCCACTAACTTGCGACAAAAAATAAAAAATTCTAGGAACTTGCCATGCCCCTCACGGAATACCTTGGGGTGTCTTCTTTCTAAAATGGGGTCACTTGTGGCGTAGTTATACTGCCCTGGCAATTTAGGGGCCCAAATGTGTGAGAAGAACTTTGCAATCAAAATGTGTAAGAAATGACCGGTGAAATCCGAAAGGTGCACTTTGGAATATGTGCCCCTTTGCCCACCTTGGCAGCAAAAAAGTGTCACACATGTGGTATCGCCGTACTCAGGAGAAGTTGGGGAATGTGTTTTGGGGTGTCATTTTACATATACCCATGCTGGGTGAGAGAAATATCTTGGCAAAAGACAACTTTTCCCATTTTTTTATACAAAGTTGGCATTTGACCAAGATATTTTTCTCACCCAGCATGGGTATATGTAAAATGACACCCCAAAACACATTCCCCAACTTCTCCTGAGTACGGCGATACCAGATGTGTCACACTTTTTTGCTGCCAAGGTGGGCAAAGGGGCCCATATTCCAAAGTGCACCTTTCGGATTTTGCAGGGCATTTTTTACACATTTTGATTGCAAGGTACTTCTCACACATTTGGGCCCCTAAATTGCCAGGGCAGTATAACTACGCCACAAGTGACCCCATTTTGGAAAGAAGACACCCCAAGGTATTCCGTGAGGAGCACGGCGAGTTCCTAGAATTTTTTATTTTTTGTCACAAGTTAGCGGAAAATGATGATTTATTTTTTTTTCTCTTTTTTCCTTACAAAGTCTCATATTCCACTAACTTGCGACAAAAAATAAAAAATTCTAGGAACTCGCCATGCCCCTCACGGAATACCTTGGGGTGTCTTCTTTCCAAAATGGGGTCACTTGTGGCGTAGTTATACTGCCCTGGCAATTTAGGGGCCCATATGTGTGAGAAGTATTTTGCAATCAAAATCTGTAAAAAATGACCGGTGAAATACGAAAGGTGCACTTTGGAATATGCGCCCCTTTGCCCACCTTGGCATCAAAAAAGTGTCACACATATGGTATCGACGTACTCAGGAGAAGTTGGGGAATGTGTTTTGGGGTGTCATTTTACATATACCCATGCTGGGTGAGAGAAATATCTTGGCAAAAGACAACTTTTCCCATTTTTTTATACAAAGTTGGCATTTGACCAAGATATTTTTCTCACCCAGCATGGGTATATGTAAAATGACACCACAAAACACATTCCCCAACTTCTTCTGAGTACGGCGATACCAGATGTGTCACACTTTTTTGCAGCCTAGATGCGCAAAGGGGCCCAAATTCCTTTTAGGAGGGCATTTTTAGACATTTGGATCCCAGACTTCTTCTCACGCTTTAGGGCCCCTAAAAAGCCAGGGCAGTATAAATACCCCACATGTGACCCCACTTTGGAAAGAAGACACCCCAAGGTATCCAATGAGGGGCCTGGCAAGTTCATAGATTTTTTTTTTTTTTCGCATAAGTTAGCGGAAATTGATTTTTTTTTTGTTTTTTCTCACAAAGTCTCACTTTCCGCTAACTTAGGACAAAAATTTCAATCTTTCATGGACTCAATATGCCCCTCAGCAAATACCTTGGGGTGTCTTCTTTCCAAAATGGGGTCAGTTGTGGGGTGTTTGTACTGCCCTGGCATTTGAGGGTCTCCGCAATCATTACATGTATGGCCAGCATTAGGAGTTTCTGCTATTCTCCTTATATTGAGCATACAGGTAATGAGATTTTTTTTTCCGTTCAGCCTCTGGGCTGAAAGAAAAAAATGAACGGCACAGATTTCTTCATTCGCATCGATCAATGTGGATGAAAAAATCTCTGCCAAAAAAAAATAATGGAGGGGAAAGGCGTTTGCCAGGACATAGGAGCTCCGCCCTACATCCATACCCACTTAGCTCGTATGCCCTGGCAAACCAGATTTCTCCATTCGCATCAATCGATTTTTTTTTTATATATATATATATATATATATATATATATATACAAAATGCTTGCCAAAGCATAGGAACGCCGCCTCCTCCTCAGCTCGTATGCCTTGGCAAACGTATCTGTCACTGCAGAGGAGAAAATCCCGTCTTGCAGCGCCGCATACACCGACTTGCGTGTAATCTGACAGCAGCGCAATGCTTCTGTCAGAATGCACATCGGTGCAGCAGCCTGCCAGCCAATGATCGTGGCCGGCAGGCTGCTGACGAAATAGTCTTCTGCGAAATGCCGGCCCGCGATGCGCATGCGCGGGCCGGCTGTGACGTAATCTCGCGTCTTGCGAGAGGACGCGCCAATGCGTCCAGGAGGAACTAAACAACCACCTCCCGGACGCATCGGTGCGTACAGCGGTCGGGAGGTGGTTAAAGAGGAAATTAGTAAGATAGGGGTTGAATGGAAGAGAGAGACTAAATGATGGAATAATGGTCCTATACTGTTTAATGGATGAAATAATGCTCCTATACTGTCTATCGGGTAAAAAAAGCTGTATTGTCATATGAATGGTGGGGGTTGGGGAAAATATAATATATAGGGCAGTGATGGCTAAGCTCTGGCACTCCAGCTGTGGTGAAACTACGACTCCCAGCATGCTCCATTCATTTCTGTAGAGTTCTGAGAACAGCCAAGCAAGTGTGCATCTTGGGAGTTGTAGTTTTACCACAGCTGGAGTGCTGGAGGTTAGCCATCACAGATATAGGATGTGAATGACGGGTAGAAATAAAATGTAGGGGCATATCCACAAAATGGAACATTGGATTAGACCATCGGGGTGGGCGTATATAGGGCGTTGGGCAAACATATAATAAACAGAACATGTTTGATGTGGAATTTGTATAGATAGATGAATAAGTAAGTAAATAAATAAATAGTATGGGAACGTATATGCGTGATGTAGAATTTGTATAGAAAAAATTATATAAATAAAAAATAAATAAATGAATAAATAGTATGGGAACATATATGCGTATAGGCAAACATACATTAAATAAAACATATTTGATATAGAATTTGTACAAATAAATGAATAAATAAATAGTGTGGAAACATTTATGCGTACATGCAATCACATACATGTGCGGAGATACATGCATGTGTAAAGAAGTTTGGATAAGTTAAGTAATGTAGTCACGACCCTATTGTATCGAGCCAAGGATCCATAGATTCGGATCATTTTACTTGTGGAGTAATGGTAGAATATAGTTGATCATTAGTATTTATTGTGTTCTAAGGATTCATTGAGGCCAGACGGGATAAAAGAGTTAAAGCGGAAAATCCAGTACATTTATTTTTGACATAGTTGTCGAAACGAATTCGGAATCCATTCTAATAGGGGTCAAACTCAAGAGAGATGCTTTGGCAGAGTGGACTTGTGCGAAGTGTCTTGAGACACTATGTTTCATGTATTTTTTTGTTATATTTGAGCGGTGGGAATTGATACGGTCTCTAAGGCTCGGGTGCGGCCCATGTATTGGAGTCCACATGGGCACTGCAGCATGTATATTAGATAAGATGTGCTGCAGTCCATGTGGCTACGTAATGGGATTTTTTCACCTAAAGAGGTGATCTCTACTTTTTTAACCCGTTTTTGATCGAGAGGCAACATTTGCAGCGGCAGTGTCTGCATTTGAATGAGCCCTTGGGTTTAGTGGTTGAGGTGTTCGTGATATTGGTCAGTGGGTTGAGTTTGGGGAAGGATGGTGCTAGCATCTCTTTTAAAGCTCTGCGGAAAGTTAGATGTGGTTGTGTGGCGACAGTACTACCTAAAATGGGGTCCTTCTGTAAGATAGGCCAGTGGCGGTTTAGTATTTCTTTAATTCTTTTGTGGGCCGAGTTGTAGCGGGTCACAAAATTATATTTGTATTCATCCCCTGTTGGTGGTATAGCCATACTACCAACAGGGGATGAATATGTTTGGGCTGTTTTTTTATCGGATTGATTTTCCTTTTCTATTTTTTTCATACAAGTCTTCAATCAGCCCTTTGGGGTAGCCTTTCTCTAAAAATCTTGTTTTTAGAATGCCTAGTTGTTGTCGCATGACCTGGTTGTTCGAACAATTCCTCCTAATCCTTCTCATCTGGCCATACGGAATGTTCTGCTTCCACTTGTGGTAGTGACAGCTTTTGTAATCTAGGTAACTGTTTGAATCTACTGTCTTAAAGTGTGTGCTTTTATCATTTCGGTCCCCATGAATCAATAGTTCCAAATCAAGGAAGGTTGCATGGTTTTGGTCTATATGGGCAGTGAAATTAAGATTCGAACTATTGGAATTCAGGTTGAGGACAAATTGTTCCAGGGTAGTGCGTTCGCCTTTCTAGATAAAAATTATATTGTCGATATACCGTTTATAGAATAAAATATTGGGGTGGTGTAGAAGGCCTATTGTCTCCTCAAATGCTCCCATGAAGAGATTTGAGTAAGCTGGGGCAAATTTCATACCCATTGCAGTACCCCTTGTTTGGATAAAAAATGTATTTTCATATTTAAAATAGTTATGGTTAAGAATGAATGAGATGGAATCTAAAATGAAATTCTTTTGCATGGTGGGGCATAAAAGGATCTGTGGAGAGAAATCTATCTACTGCTTTTATGCCCAACTCGTGGTTGATGTTGCTGCATAGTGACAATACATCTAGGCTAGCCCAGAGCATATCGCTGGACCAGTGGATCTTGTCTAATAGTGTGCTGGGGTGACTGGAGTCTCTAAGCTAGGCCAGTAAGTTAACAACATATTTTTGGAGGAGGTTTTCTACATAGGCGGATAAGTTGGAGGTAATGAAGTCAATACCGGATATGATGGGCCTGCTCGGTGGGTTGTGTAATGCTTTATGGATTTTGGGGAGAAAATAAAAGTAGGGAATAGAGGGGTGCTCAATTAAAATGAAGTTCTTCTCGTGTTTGTTCAGTGTTTTCTCTGCATGACCTGACTGTACTAGCTCAATAAGTTTTTTCTTAAATGAATCTGTGGAATCGAAAGATAATTTTTGATAGTAATTGGTGTCAGAGAGGATATTCAGAGCCTCTCTGGTGTAATATGTTGTGTCCATAATGACCACCTCCCCCCACACACACACCTTTATCAGCGTTTTTAATAACAATCTCCCTAGTTTTGGCCACCCTGGTGATGGCCTTCTGTTGATTTTTGAGAGATTTTGGGTGTGGAAGGAGCTAGATATGCTAGTGGCTGAAGAAAAGGTTTCTTTTAGGTCACTGAGTACTAGATTGTAAAAGGTTTCTAGATGTGGGCCTCTACTATCTAGGGGATAAAATTCGGATTTTGGTTTTAGGGAAGATGAGATCGGAGCATTAATCAGTTCCTCTAAAAGGAGTTTGATGTCGCTGTCCCCTGCCGGGATCGTCTGCGGTCATCAAATCTGTAACAGTGGTGGGCACAGTGGAGGGTGGAGGGTGGAGGGTGGCGATGATGTTTAGCAGTGTAGTGTCGTTGGAGGGTGATGTTGCGAATGAAGCGGTTAAGGTCCACAAATAATTCAAATAGATCTGGTTCATTCGTAGGGCAAAAGGAGAGGCCTTTAATAAGGACTTCTATTTCCTCTCTTGAAAGTGTATGATGGGATATATTAAAAATACCTTTGGATTTTAAAGCCTTAAGGGAATTTAGATCAAGAGGGGTTTGGCTTTTTTGGAGGTGTGATCGTTTCTGACCTCCTCGACATTCCCGTCTCCTCTGTTTGATCTTGCTTCCCTCTTGGTCTGTTTTGATGTGGATATTGGGCTGTAGAAGTGAGTGATTTTCCCTTGTGGATGGACATATGATGGAATGGGTATTTTGGGTTGGGCTATCCTTTGTGATAATAGGGGTGTAAGAAGTTGGATGCTGGTCATGACAGAAAGCGGAGGGGTGGGGGTGGGGGAGAGGTGGTTTAGCGGGGGGTTGTCAGATAGGATGGGAGGTAGGGCTAAAAAAAAGCTCTGGTTCGGAGTTGGAGTCTGAGTCACTGTATGTGGATATATTGAGAAGGGTGGATAGGGAAATGTGGTCGGCATTGGTGTTGTGAGGTTGGTGGTCCAGCCCGTAATTAATGGAGATGCCATTGCTGGCAGATGGGAGGGGGGTGGCGGATAGGGATGAAAGATCATACCGACTGTTAAGTGTGGGGCTGATGGTTGCATGGTGAGTGGACAGTGGGCTGTTAATAGGTGCGGTAAAGGGTGGGGTAATGTCCAGGTTGGATGAGCTGATATTGGTGTTGGCCTCCTGATGGGGTGAAGGGGATGGAGCGGGACGGTCTGGAGATGTGGGGGGGAAGGTTGGCAATCGCCTGCTTCGGGCATTGATGTTGACATGGGTAGTTGGTAGGGTTGAGAAAACCCGAACTGTAAAGTTTGAGTTTGTACCGAACTTTAAGATTTTTGGACCCCGGACCCGAACATTTTCATAAAAGTTCGGGTTCGGTGTTCGGCGCTTTCTTGGCGCTTTTTGAAAGGCTGCACAGCAGCCAATCAACAAGCGTCATACCACTTGCCCCAAGAGGCCATCACAGCCATGCCTACTAATGGCATGGCTGTGATTGGCCAGAGCAGAATGTGACCCAGGCTCTATATAAGCTTGAGTCACATAGCGCTGCACGTCACTCTGCTGTTACAAGTGTAGGGAGAGGATGCTGATGGGAGAGAATAGGAGAGAGTCTTACTCAGCGATCTACAGGGAAATAGTTGTGTGGGTGCAGGGCACAATCGTTTTACCCTGCCCTGAGCTGCATTTTATGCAAGCTCAGTACACCAGCACTGCATCTGAGCTTTTGGGACATTGCAAATCAGAATTTTTGGGGCAAACTACAACATCTGGATTAGTCAGTGTGCAATTTAACCACCTCCCGACCGCTGTACGCACCTATGCGTCCGGGAGGTGGTTGATTAGTTCCTCCTGGACGCATCGGCGCGTCCTCTCGCGAGACGCGAGATTACGTCACAGCCGGCCCGCGCATGCGCATCGCGGGCCGGCATTTCACTGCAGAGTATTTCGTCAGCAGCCTACCGGCCACGATCATTGGCTGGCAGGCTGCTGATTTTCAAAAAAACCAATCAGCAGCCATTTAACCCCACATATTAGTAAATATGATGGGGTTATATGGCTGCTGTGCTCCTCTGCTCCTTCTTTTGGTCGGTTGGTTCCAGCAGAGGAGCAGAGGAGCACATCATTACTGTGAGTACCCACCACACCACACTTAGCCCCCAGATCACCCCAATTAACCCTTTGATCACCCCTTTTATCCCCCCTGTCAATCACTAGTGAAAGGAAAAAAGTGATTAGTGCAAACTGTCACTTTTTTTTTTCACTGGTATTGACCGTTAGGTTTCAGTATAGTTTAGGCCCCTTGGTTAGGTAGTTTAGGGATCGGTTAGCACCCAGCCCACCGCACCGCAGTCCGTTATTCGCTGATTAGCGTATCGCTAATCAGCATTTGTACTTTTATAGTATCTGGAAGTGATCAAAACTGATCACGGTCAGATCTATAATTGTACTAGTGTCACTTTAGTTCGCCCTCCACCCAAAACGCAGTGTTTGCCCGATCAGGCCCCACCGCAGTGACAAAAAAAAATTATTTTTTTTGATCGCTGCACATTCACTTTACACGCACTGCGGCGATAAAAAAATCAGTTTTGATATTTTTTATCAACCGCAGCAGCCTCCGGTACTTCGCTAGCCTCCCATTTGTAAGACAGGCTTGCTTTTTTTTTCTTGGGTAGTCTCAGGGAATACCCCGAAATTTAGTTGCCCACATGTCTAACAGGGGGTATTCTTCTGAAGAGGCCTACAGGCTTCTGACCCAGTCGGATGAGGAGTGGGAACCCTCATCTGATGAATCCAGCGGGTCAGAATACGAACCTGTAGAAAGCAGTGGCTCTCTGACCCAAAGTTCGGACGAGGAGGCTGAGGTCCCTGATAGCACCAGGCGTAACCGGCCCCGTGTCGCTAGACCGCAGGTTGCGCAGGATCCGCTTCAAGAGCAGCAGAGTGGGGCTGGTGCTGTCGGATTACGTGGTGAGGCATACACCAGCAGCCCAGCCCTTCCTGGACCTAGTACCAGCACTGCCGTACAACCTGGTGAAGTAGCGAGCACCAGAAGGGCAGTTGAAGCTGGTACGGTGGCACGTGCAGTAGTGACCCCGTCGCAGCCACCGCAAAGACGTGCCCGTAGAGCCCCTAGAATCCCAGAGGTGCTGGCAAACCCTGATTGGCAGTCCCCAACTTCAGCCGCACCCGTAGTTTTCCCTTTCACCGCCCAGTCTGGAGTTCGGGTTGAGACAGCTCAGATCGATTCGGCCCTGGGATTTTTTGAGCTGTTCTTGACTGCGGAGCTTTTAGACTTAGTCGTGGCAGAGACAAACAGGTATGCCGCACAATTTATCACCGCTAACCCGGAAAGCTTTTATGCCCAGCCTTTCCGGTGGAAACCAGTCCAAGTTTCCGAATTTAAAACTTTTCTGGGCCTCCTCCTCAACATGGGCCTGACAAAAAAGCATGAATTGCGGTCATATTGGTCCACGAACCCAATTCATCACATGCCCATGTTCTCTGCTGCTATGTCCAGGACACGATTTGAGGTCATTCTGCGTTTCCTGCACTTTAGCGACAACACCGCCTCCCGTCCCAGGGGCCACCCTGCTTTTGACCGGCTCCACAAAATTCGGCCCCTCATAGACCATTTCAACCAGAAATTTGCAGATTTGTATACCCCTGAGCAAAACATCTGCATAGACGAGTCCCTGATACATTTTACCGGGCGCCTTGGCTTCAAACAATACATCCCAAGCAAGCGCGCCCGGTATGGGGTCAAATTGTATAAGCTCTGTGAAAGGGCCACAGGCTATACCCACAAATTTCGGGTCTATGAGGGAAAAGATCAGACCCTGGAGCCGGTCGGTTGCCCTGACTACCTGGGGAGCAGTGGGAAGACAGTTTGGGACTTGGTGTCACCCTTATTCGGCAAGGGGTACCATCTTTATGTGGACAATTTCTACACAAGTGTGGCCCTCTTTAGGCATTTGTTTCTAGAACGGATTGGCGCCTGTGGTACCGCGCGAACTAGTCGCGCGGGCTTCCCCCAACTTCGTCGTGATAAATTTTAACTACATGTTAGGGTAGTTTATCCACAGCACTGCGGTCTGCAGACGCAGTATGCTCTGGGTTATGACCTGAGGGTATAGATGTAGCGAGTCGTGCTGAAAATAAATACAAAGTAGAAACAAGCAGACATATGGCTTTAATAAACACTGAGTGTTAGTAACAGCAGACCGCTCACATCGCCGAATGATAGAGAAACCTGGTGGTACATGACACCAGGGCACTATCAAGGGTGAAGTTAACCCTTTGAAGTGCATCTATTTGAGATACCTATCATTCTCGGAAGGATATTTATGCGGTAAATAGGTATTGACACAATACCACAAATACCCTGAGGAGACTATCCCTGACAGATACATTTTAAAAGACTCTCAATAGAGTTGTTTCTTGTTTTGTTTTGTTTTGTATTGTATTACATGTGGGGAAAATTATTCTAAATAAATAATATTAAAAGTTATATTTTAAAATTTGACCTAAAACAGGTATTACTGGTCATTTGACCATTGGATAATAAAATATCGATTTCCTGGGTCCAGTGGATCTTCTGTAAATAATATAGGCTTCCCCCAACGGCTTGTTAGCACCCGTCTTGCAAGGGGGCAGAGGGCCGCACTGTGTAACGAAGAACTGCTCGCGGTGAAATGGAGAGACAAGCGTGACGTTTACATGCTCTCCTCCATTCACGCAGACACGACAATACAAATTGAGCGAGCAACCCGTGTCATTGAAAAGCCCCTCTCAGTCCACGACTATAACCTCCACATGGGAGGGGTCGACTTCAATGACCAGATGTTGGCTTCGTATTTAGTTTCCCGACGCACCAGACGCTGGTATAAGAAGGTGTCTGTATATTTAATTCAATTGGCTCTGTACAATAGTTTTGTTCTCTACAGTAAGGCTGGGAGAACTGGATCCTTCCTCAAATTTCAGGAAGAGATCATCGCGAACCTCCTGTATCCAGGAGGTTCCGTGGCCCCATCCACCAATGTAGTTAGCCGTCTACACGAGCGACACTTCCCCAGTGTCGTTGCTGGTACCTCAAACCGACCGCCACCCCGAAAAAAATGTCGTGTCTGTAGTAGGAGTGGAATAAGGAGTGACACCCGCTATTTCTGTCCTGACTGTCCCGACCACCCTGCCCTATGCTTAGGGGAGTGTTTCCGAAAGTACCACACACAGGTACACCTAGCATAGGGATCACATCTCACCAGGATAGGCACACAGGGCTATTAGGGCCCATTCACTCACAGCTGCTGCAAACGTCTCCTTTCACATGGGACAAAGTGCATAACGCACTTCGCCACATCTTTGGGCGATTTGCGCTTTGCACATTGACCCATGGGGAAGGAGAGGTTTGTTCTATAAAGGTAAAAAAACAAAAAAAAAAAAAACAGGTAAGCAAACAGGTTAATGTTTAGTTCCAAAAGTTAAAGTTACATGTTCTGTTCCAAAGTTAATAAAATTATTGCGTTGTGGCCTGGTTTTTTCATTTTTTATTTTTATTTTTGTCTTTTTACCTTCCAGGTGGACCAACCGATCTACTAGCTGCAGCACCGATGTGCATTCTGACAGAAGCATTGCGCTGCTGTCAGATTACACGCAAGTCGGTGTATGCGGCGCTGCAAGACGGGATTTTCTCCTCTGCAGTGACAGATACGTTTGCCGAGGCATACGAGCTGAGGAGGAGGCGGCGTTCCTATGCTTTGGCAAGCACTTTGTATATATATATATATATATATATATATAAAAAAAAAAATCCCGGCAATGATTTATTCATCCACATCGATTGATGCGAATGGAGAAATCTGGTTTGCCAGGGCATACGAGCTAAGTGGGTATGGATGTAGGGCGGAGCTCCTATGTCCTGGCAGACGCCTTTCCCCTCCATTATTTTTTTTTTGGCAGAGATTTTTTCATCCACATTGATCGATGCGAATGAAGAAATCTGTGCCGTTCATTTTTTTCTTTCAGCCCAGAGGCTGAACGGAAAAAAAAATCTCATTACCTGTATGCTCAATATAAGGAGAATAGCAGAAACTCCTAATGCTGGCCATACATGTAATGATTGCGGAGACCCTCAAATGCCAGGGCAGTACAAACACCCCACAACTGACCCCATTTTGGAAAGAAGACACCCCAAGGTATTTGCTGAGGGGCATATTGAGTCCATGAAAGATTGAAATTTTTGTCCTAAGTTAGCGGAAAGTGAGACTTTGTGAGAAAAAACAAAAAAAAATCAATTTCCGCTAACTTATGCGAAAAAAAAAAAATGTCTATGAACTTGCCAGGCCCCTCATTGGATACCTTGGGGTGTCTTCTTTCCAAAGTGGGGTCACATGTGGGGTATTTTTACTGCCCTGGCTTTTTAGGGGCCCTAAAGCGTGAGAAGAAGTCTGGGATCCAAATGTCTAAAAATGCCCTCCTAAAAGGAATTTGGGCACCTTTGCGCATCTAGGCTGCAAAAAAGTGTCACACATCTGGTATCGCCGTACTCAGGAGAAGTTGGGGAATGTGTTTTGGGGTGTCATTTTACATATACCCATGCTGGGTGAGATAAATATCTTGGTCAAATGCCAACTTTGTATAAAAAAATTGGAAAAGTTGTCTTTTGTCAACATATTTCTCTCACCCAGCATGGGTATATGTAAAATGGCACCCCAAAACACATTCCCCAACTTCTCCTGAGTACGGCGATACCAGATGTGAGACACTTTTTTGATGCCAAGGTGGGCAAAGGGGCACATATTCCAAAGTGCACCTTTCGGATTTTGCAGGCCATTTTTTACACATTTTGATTGCAAAGTACTTCTCACACATATGGGCCCCTAAATTGCCAGGGCAGTATAACTACCCCACAAGTGACCCCATTTTGGAAATAAGACACCCCAAGGTGTTCTGTGAGGGGCATGGCGAGTTCCTAGAATTTGTTATTTTTTGTCGCAAGTTAGTGGAATATGAGACTTTGTAAGAAAAAAAACAAAAAAAAAAACATCATCATTTTCCGCTAACTTGTGACAAAAAAAAAAAAATTCGAGGAACTCGCAGTGCCCCTCACGGAATACCTTAGGGTGTCTTCTTTCCAAAATGGGGTCACTTGTGGCGTAGTTATACTGCCCTGGCAATTTAGGGGCCCATATGTGTGAGAAGTACTTTGCAATCAAAATCTGTAAAAAATGACCGGTGAAATCCGAAAGGTGCACTTTGGAATATGCGCCCCTTTGCCCACCTTGGCATCAAAAAAGTGTCACACATGTGGTATCACCGTACTCAGGAGAAGTTGGGGAATGTGTTTTGGGGTGTCATTTTACATATACCCATGCTGGGTGAGATAAATATCTTGGTCAAATGCCAACTTTGTATAAAAAAATTGGAAAAGTTGTCTTTTGTCAACATATTTCTCTCACCCAGCATGGGTATATGTAAAATGGCACCCCAAAACACATTCCCCAACTTCTCCTGAGTACGGCGATACCAGATGTGTGACACTTTTTTGATGCCAAGGTGGGCAAAGGGGCGCATATTCCAAAGTGCACCTTTCGGATTTCACCGGTCATTTTTTACAGATTTTGATTGCAAAGTACTTCTCACACATATGGGCCCCTAAATTGCCAGGGCAGTAAATCTACGCCACAAGTGACCCCATTTTGGAAAGAAGACACCCCAAGGTATTCCGTGAGGGGCATGGCGAGTTCCTAGAATTTTTTATTTTTTGTCGCAAGTTAGTGGAATATGAGACTTTGTAAGGAAAAAAGAGAAAAAAAAAAATCATCATTTTCCGCTAACTTGTGACCAAAAAAAAAAAATTCTAGGAACTCGCAGTGCCCCTCACAGAATACCTTGGGATGTCTTCTTTCCAAAATGGGGTCACTTGTGGCGTAGTTATACTGCCCTGGCAATTTAGGGGCCCATATGTGTGAGAAGTACTTTGCAATCAAAATCTGTAAAAAATGACCGGTGAAATCCGAAAGGTGCACTTTGGAATATGCGCCCCTTTGCCCACCTTGGCATCAAAAAAGTGTCACACATGTGGTATCACCGTACTCAGGAGAAGTTGGGGAATGTGTTTTGGGGTGTCATTTTACATATACCCATGCTGGGTGAGAAAAATATCTTGGTCAAATGCCAACTTTGTATAAAAAAATGGGAAAAGTTGTCTTTTGCCAAGATATTTCTCTCACCCAGCATGGGTATATGTAAAATGACACCCCAAAACACATTCCCCAACTTCTACTGGGTCACTTGTAGGGTAGTTATACTGCCCTGGCATTTTAGGGGCCCAAATGCGTGAGAAGTCGTTTGAAATCAAAATCTGTAAAAAATCTGTGAAATCCGAAAGGTGCTCTTTGGAATGTGGGCCCCTTTGCCCACCTAGGCTGCAAAAAAGTGTCACACATGTGGTATCGCCGTACTCAGGAGAAGTAGGGCAATGTGTTTTGGGGTGTCATTTTACACATACCCATGCTGGGTGAGAGAAATATCTCGGCAAATAACAACTTTTCCCATTTTTTTATACAAAGTTGGCATTTGACCAAGATATTTATCTCACCGAGCATGGGCATATGTAAAATGACACCCCAAAACACATTCCCCAACTTCTCCTGAGTACGGCGATACCACATGTGTGACACTTTTTTGCTGCCAAGGTGGGCAAAGGGGCGCATATTCCAAAGTGCACCTTTCGGATTTCACCGGTCATTTCTTACACATTTTGATTTGGGCCCCTAAATTGCCAGGGCAGTATAACTACCCCACAAGTGACCCCATTTTGGAAAGAAGACACCCCAAGGTATTCTGTGAGGGGCATGGTGAGTTCCTAGAATTTTTTATTTTTTGTCGCAAGTTAGTGCAATATGAGACTTTGTAAGAAAAAAATAAAATAAAAAATCATCATCATTTTCCGCTAACTTGTGACAAAAAATAAAAAGTTCTATGAACTCACTATGCCCATCAGCGAATACCTTAGGGTGTCTACTTTCCGAAATGGGGTCATTTGTGGGGTAGTTATACTGTCTGGGCATTGTAGAACCTCAGGAAACATGACAGGTGCTCAGAAAATCAGAGCCGTTTCAAAAAGCGGAAATTCACATTTTTGTACCATAGTTTGTAAATGCTATAACTTTTACCCAAACCATTTCTTTTTTTTTGCCCAAACATTTTTTTTTTATCAAAGACATGTAGAACTATAAATTTAGCGAAAAATTTATATATGGATGTCGTTTTTTTTGCAAAATTTCACAGCTGAAAGTGAAAAATGTCATTTTTTTGCAAAAAAATCGTTACATTTTGATTAATAACAAAAAAAGTAAAAATGTCAGCAGCAATAAAATACCACCAAATGAAAGCTCTATTAGTGAGAAGAAAAGGAGGTAAAATTCATTTGGGTGGTAAGTTGCATGACCGAGCGATAAACGGTGAAAGGAGTGTAGTGCCGAAGTGTAAAAAGTGGCCTGGTCATGAAGGGGGTTTCACCTAGCGGGGCTGAAGTGGTTAAGGTAGAAATACACAGATCATTTTCTGGGGTTTGAAAAACACCCTTTTTTTAAAAAAAAAAAAAAAGTATTTTCCAGATCTGCAAGTGTTAAATTCAAGTTTACTATAACAGCTTTCATATTCTGTTACCAAAAAAACACCTTTTTAGCAATCTACAACATCTGGATTAGTCAGTGTGCAATTTAAGCTAGAAATATGCCCATCATTTTCTGGGGTTTGAACAACACACTATTTTATTTTCAAAAAACAGTATTTTCAAGATCTGCAAGTGTTAAATTCAAAATTAATGTATACAGCTTTCATATTCTGTTACCAAAAAAAAACACATTTTTGGCAATCTACAACATCTTGATTAGTCAGTGTGCAATTTAAGCTTAGAAATACATCCATCATTTTCTGGGGTTCAAAAAAGAGTATTCTCCAGATCTGCAAGTGTTAAATTCAAGTTTATTATATATAGCTTTCATATTCTGTTACAAAAAAAAAAACACTTTTTGGGCAATCTACAACATCTGGATTAGTCAGTTTGCAATTTAATCTATAAATACCCCCATCATATTCTAGGGTTTGAAAAACACACTTTTGACAAAAAACACTATTTTCAGGCCTTGCAGCATCAGCATGTGTGAAATTACAGGCTTATATACTGCTGTCAAATACAGTTGTTAAACAAACATTTGTTTGGGCAGAAAAAAATTTACTTGGCAGCCGTTGATGCAGATGTCATTGTGAGATGCACTGATTCAGGCCCTGTGAGATACTCCCTCTACATACAGGTGTTTGATTCAGGGATTTGAAATACAGCCATTTTCTGCAAAGATATATTTACTTCAGGCCTACACTGGAACAGGCCCTGTGAGATACTATCTCTACATACAGGGGTTTGATTCAGGGATTTGAAATACAGCCATTTGAAATACAGCCATTTTAGGGAAAGAAATATTGAGTTCAGGCCTACACTGGTTCAGACCGTGTGAGATACCCTCTCTACATACAGGGGTTTGAGTCAGGCATTTGAAATACAGCCATTTTGGGCAAAGACATATTTAGTTGAGGCCTACACTGGTTCAGGTCCTGTGAAATACTATCTCTACACACAGGGGTTTGATTCAGGGATTTGAAATACAGTTATTTGAAATACGTTCATTTGAAATACAGTTATTTTGGGCAAAGAAATATTTAGTTCAGGCCTACACTGGATCAGGCCCTGTGAGATACTCCATCTACATACAGTAGTTTGATTCATGGATTTGAAATATAGCCATTTTGTGCAAATAAATATTTACTTCAGGCCTACACTGGTTCAGACCACTTGAGATACCCCCTCTATATACAGGGGTTTGAATCAGGCATTTGAAATACAGCCATTTTAGTCAAAGAAACATTTAGATCAGGCCTACAATGGTTCAGGCCTTGTGAGATACTCCCTCTACATACAGGGGCTTGATTCAGGGAATTGAAATACAGCCATCTGAAATACAGCCATCTGAAATACAGACTGTGACGAAACCAACCTCGCCACGGTGTTTTGGAGGGGGCTGGTTGCTAGCCTCTTGCCTCAGGATTATGGCCCATACTAACTTTAAAGAAAACAGGCCGGCCACACAGCTTAAATCTGTCTTTGGAATTGTGTTTTATGTTATTATGCGTTCGGTTAAATTGTATGTTATGTGAGGGCACCCAGATAGCTAATAGTATTGTATTCGTGTATTCTGAGTGCCATTCACCTAATGATATGCACTCAGACTTGAGCTATCTGGGGATATGTTAATTGTCTGTGTTTGCTGTGGGGGTGTGCCATTGTGTGTTTGGGTGGTGATTCCTGTCCTGTTGTCTCCACGTGTGTATTGGTGTTTTCCCTTTGTCCTGAGACATAATTGGATTGCTTCTCGGTTTTCTCCAGGACAGAGGATATTGTGTATTCGCCTGTCTGTGATGATTGCATCAACCCAGTGTGAGGTAATTCTATCGCAGACAGAGGGGAGGATTTTGTGTGGGAGTGTCTGAGTGTATTGTACGTGGTTATTGGCTGTTGTTACAAAACCCTGTGGGTGTTAACCTTGTTGGAAGATGTGTATAAAATGCTTGTGTGTTAAAATAAAGAGGCTGCTTTTATACCTTCATGAAGTCTTGGCTCATGTTTGGGGAAGGCGATAACTACACTCTTGGGGATTGCTATATCACAATACTCCCCTGAGCATAAGCTCTTGTAAGAGCTTGTTCAAGGTTCCTGCTCTCTGGATGTAGGAGAGGTTCACCCACAGGAAGCTGAAGCCCGGTCTTGGGTCCAGCGTGGGTGGAGGACGGTGAGACCCCAACCAAGCTGCGGCGGTTCGTGGGGTCTGCAGTGCGTACGGTGTCAGGTGGAGTGCTTGGAGTCCTCGGGAAGCACTAGGAGCATCTATTGACGGAGGTACCCGGTCGGGGTGCTAGGAGATCCGTTACACAGACAGTTTGGGCATATACATATTTTGTTCAGGCCTACACTGGATCAGACTGTGTGAGATACCCCCTAAACATAAAACATACATTCAAACATTTGAATCAGGCATTTAAAATCCAGCCATTTTAGGCAAAGAAATATTTAGTTCAGGCCTACACTGGTTCAGACCGTGTGAGATACCCCATCTACATACAGGGGCAGGGGTTTGAATCAGGAATTTGAAATACAGCCATTCGAAATACAGCCATTTTGGGCAAATAAATATTTAGTTCAGGCCTACACTGGTTCATGCCCTGTGAGATACTCCCTCTACATACAGGGGTTTGAATCAGGCATTTGAAATACAGCAATTTGAAATACAGCCATTTTGGGCAAATAAATATTTAGTTCAGGCCTACACTGGTTCATGCCCTGTGAGATACTCCCTCTACAAACAGGGGTTTGATTCAGGCATTTGAAATACAGCTATTTTGTGCAAAGATATATTTTATTTCAGGCCTACACTCGTTCAGGCCCTGTGAGATACTCCCTCTACATACAGCGGTTTGATTCAGGGATTTGAAATACAGCAATATGAAATACAGCCATTTTGGGCAAAGAAATATTTAGTTCAGGCCTACAGTGGTTCAGACTGTGTGAGATACCCCCTCTACATACAAGGATTTGAATCAGGCATTTAAATACAGCCATTTGAAATACAGCCATTTTGTGCAAAGATATATTTATTTCAGGCCTACACTAGTTCAGGCCCTGTGAGAAACTCCCTCTACAAACAGGGGTTTGATTCGGGCATTTGAAATACAGCAATTTAAAATACAGCCATTTTGTGCAAAGATATATTTACTTCAGGCCTACACTGGTTCAGGCCCTGTGAGATACTACCCCTGCATTCAGAGGTTTGATTCAGCGATTTGAAATACAGCCATTTGAAATACAGCCATTTTGTGCAAATAAATATTTACTTCAGGCCTACACTGGTTCAGACCGTGTGAGATACCCCCTCTACATATAGTTTTTTTTATTATGCATTTGAAATACATCCATTTGAAATATAGCCATTTTGTGAAAATATATATTTACTTTCGGCCTACACTGGTTCAGACCCTGTGAGATACTACCTGTCATGGTCTTACCTCCTTGCTGTTCTCCTTCGTTTGACATGTGCTGGCGGCCATCTTGGTTTCTGGGTTTCTTGTAGCCTCCCACCCTGCGGCTCCTCCTTCCCACTGGGAGGAGCTGGATGCCTAGCTCATATATATAGGAGGTCTGTGGCTTCAGTTCCCTGCTTGGTCCTCCTGTGCTCACATGCTTCTAAGACTGCTGCTGCTTCTGGTTCCTGATCCTGGCTTCGTCTGACTACCCTGCTGATTCCTGATCCTGGCTTCGCCTGACTACCCTGTTGATTCCTGATCCTGGCTTCGTCTGACTACCCTGTTGGTTCCTGATCCTGGCTTCATCTGACTACCCTTCTGGTTCCTGATCTCTGGTTTCGCAAGACCCTGCTTCGGTTTAGCCATCCGTTTGGACTTTTGCCTTACAGCTTTATTTTCAATAAAGCCTTCTTATTTCCACTCATCTCTTGTTGTACGTCTGGTTCATGGTTCCATGACATTAGGACCAAGCCATGAATTCTGACGGTACAGGGCCATCCTCGCTACCTACGCTGGTTGCCAGACTTGATCAGCAGGATCACCTGTTGGGTCGGTTCGCTGTGGCGTTGCAAACCCTGCTTGAACGCACGGCTCATTTAGCTTCCGTTGCCGATGGGTCGGTTGTCGCTCCTGGGCCCGCTCCTACTGCCGCTCCGGTTGTTGCGCCAGAGTCTACCCCGACACCTGTTGCTGCGCCTGCGGTGTTTCGGGGTATGATCGGTTCTGCCCCCCTTCCACAGCGCTTTGGGGGAGAGCCAACTCAGTGCCGAGGTTTCCTTAACCAGGTGGGCATTTACTTCGAGTTGCTGCCACATGCCTTTCCTACTGAGAGATCAAAGGTGGGCTTCTTGATCTCGCTGCTCTCGGACAAGGCCTTGGCCTGGGCCAGCCCTTTATGGGAGAACAACAATCCGGTGGTTGCCGAGTTTTCCGGTTTTGTTGCTTCTCTTCGGAAGGTATTCGATGTGCCGGCTCGTGCTGCCTCTGCTGCGAAGCTCCTTATGTCCATCAGACAGGGTTCACGATCCGTAGCTGAATACGCCATTGAGTTTCGTACCCTGGCAGCAGAGGTGGGCTGGAATAATGAGGCTCTGGTCGCTGCTTTCTCTCATGGTCTCTCGGATGCCTTGAAGGATGAGGTTGCAGCTAAGGACCTACCTGTGGAGCTCGAGTCTCTTATTTCTTTCCTGATTTTGATTGACACCAGACTCAGGGAGAGACCTTCCTTTCAGGAGAGCCTGCGGAGGCCTTCTAACAGATTGGCGCCTACGTTTGCTGTCCCACCCGTGCCTCCCTCTCCTCCCACGCCTCCTGGGGATGACTTGTCTGGGGGTGAACCCATGCAGCTGGGGTTTGCTCGCCTGTCCGAGGGGGAGAGGGTACTCCGGAGACGCGAGGGCCGATGCATGTACTGTGGTCTCGGTGGGCATTTTCGGTTGGCATGCCCGAACCGTCCGGGAAACGCTCGCACCTGAAATCCTGTCGGGGGCAGATCTTGGGTGGAGTCTCCTCGTCCCCGGTTTCCCGTGTTGACAAACCACTGATTACTGTTGTCCTCTCCTGGGTCGGGGGCTCGGTGACGACCCAGGCGTTGGTGGACTCTGGTGCTGGTGGTTTGTTCATTGATAGTGTGTTCGCTGCCGCCAATTCCATTCCTCTGCAGCCTCGAGGTTCCCCACTGGCTCTTGAGGCGATAGACGGCAGACCCCTTCTGCCGCCACACGTGACTCATGAGACCCTTCCAGTGGGGATGGCCATTGGTGCCGTTCACAGAGAGTCGGTCTGTCTCCAGGTTATTTCGTCTCCACACTACTCGGTGGTCTTGGGGTACCCCTGGCTCCAGAAGCATAATCCGACTTTCGATTGAAAATCGGCCGAGATCCTCTCGTGGTCACCGCAGTGTGGGGCTAGTTGCATCCATGGGCCTGTCAAGTTGCTGTGTACTTCCTCGGACTCTCTGTTGCCTCCTGAATACGAGGAGTACCGGGATGTATTCGATAAGGTGCGTGCGGTTGCCCTACCTCCGCACCGCCCATACGATTGTGCCATAGAGTTACAATCTGGTGCCGTTCCTCCTCGTGGCAAAGTCTATCCACTGTCGGTAGCGGAGAATGAGGCCATGGAGGAGTACGTGAGGGAGGCGCTTTCACGCGGACACATTCGCAAATCCTCGTCCCCGGCAGGGGCTGGATTTTTCTTTGTGAAAAAGAAGGGCGGTGAGTTGAGGCCTTGCATCGATTACAGGGGTCTCAATCGCATCACGATCAAGAACGCTTACCCGATACCCTTGATTTCCGAGCTGTTCGATCGCCTCAAAGGGGCCACGGTCTTTACCAAACTCGACCTGAGGGCGGCATATAACCTGGTAAGGATCAAGGCGGGCGATGAGTGGAAGACCGCGTTTAACACCAGGACCGGTCATTATGAATCCTTGGTTATGCCCTTTGGGTTGTGCAATGCGCCCGCAGTCTTCCAGGAATTCATCAACGATGTTTTCCGTGACCTGTTGCAGCAGTGTGTGGTGGTCTATTTGGATGACATCTTGGTATATTCTGAATCCATGAAGGCCCACATTCTGGATGTCAGACGAGTGTTGCAACGGTTACGAGAGAACAAGCTGTTCGGTAAGCTTGAGAAATGCGAATTTCACCGATCCCAGGTAACCTTCTTTGGTTACATCATTTTCGCTGAGGGGCTCTCCATGGATCCTGAGAAGGTTTCGGCTGTCTTACAGTGGCCCCAGCCCAGTGGTCTTCGTGCCCTGCAGCGCTTTTTGGGCTTCGCCAATTATTATCGGAAGTTCATCAGGGACTTTTCCATGCTAGCCAAGCCTCTCACGGATCTGACCAGGAAGGGCAGTAATCCCCAGGTCTGGCCGCCCGAGGCCATCCGAGCTTTTGAGGCTCTAAAGTCCGCCTTTGTGTCGGCTCCGATTCTGTCGCATCCCAACCCTGGGTTGCCGTTTGTCCTCGAGGTGGACGCGTCTGAGACGGGAGTAGGCGTCCTCCTGTCTCAGCGTAGAACACCAGAGGGTCCTCTGCTTCCTTGTGGGTTTTACTCCCGGAAACTGTCTTCCGCGGAGTGCAACTATCAGATTGGTGACAGGGAGTTATTGGCCATCATGCAGGCCCTTAAAGAATGGAGGCACTTGCTCGAGGGCTCGGTGGTTCCGGTTCTCATCCTGACGGACCACAAGAATCTGACCTACCTCTCTGAGGCCAAGAGATTGACACCACGTCAGGCCAGATGGGCTCTGTTCTTGTCACGTTTTAATTACGTGGTCTCCTACCTACCCGGTTCCAAGAACATCAGAGCGGATGCCTTATCACGGCAGTACTCCGAGCTGTCCGGGGAGGAGTCGATTCCGACTTCGGTCATACCTCCGAATCAGATCCTGGCCGCCATTCGCACCAGCCTGACATCTCCCCTGGGTGAGCAGATTTTGGCGGCTCAATCTGGTGCTCCCTCTGGGAGACCCAACGGCAGGTGTTTTGTGCCTGAGGAGTTGCGCACTCGGTTGTTGCGAACCTACCATAACTCCAAGGCCGCGGGGCATCCTGGAAAGAATCAGCTGTCCTGGGCTGTTTCACGTCTGTTCTGGTGGTGACCATACGGTCATTCTCATGATAGTGGATCGGTTTTCCAAAATGTGCCACTGTGTACCTCTCAAGAAGTTACCCTCTGCACAAGAGTTGGCCTCGATTTTTGCCAGGGAGGTCTTCCGGTTGCACGGTTTGCCCAAGGAGATTGTGTCGGATCGGGGGAGTCAGTTTGTGTCCAGGTTCTGGCGCGCCTTTTGCTCCCAGTTGGGGATTCATCTCTCTTTCTCATCGGCCTACCACCCTCAGTCCAATGGGGCCGCAGAACGATCCAATCAGGCCTTGGAGCAATTCCTTCGTTGCTATGTCTCCGATCACCAAGACAATTGGGTTGACCTCCTGCCTTGGGCTGAGTTTGCCAGGAACACGGCGGTGAACTCTTCCTCTGGGACGTCTCCCTTCATGGCCAATTATGGGTTCCAACCTGCCGTGTTACCGGAGGTATTCTCTCCCCAGGATATTCCGGCTGTGGAGGATCACCTTTCCGTCCTACGTGCTTCTTGGGTACAGATCCAGAGGTCCCTTGAGGTCTCTGCGCAGCGCCAGAGACTCCAGGCTGATCGCAGACGAGCGCCCGCTCCTTCCTACCAGGTCGGAGACCGCGTATGGTTGTCCACCCGCAACCTCAACCTTCGAGTGCCCACTTCCAAGCTGGCGCTTCGCTTTGTTGGTCCCTTCCGAGTGCTTCGCAGGGTAAACGCGGTAGCCTATGCCCTTGCGCTTCCTCCTGGCATGCGGATCTCCAACGTGTTTCATGTCTCCCTCTTGAAGCCACTGGTGTGTAATCGTTTCACTTCCTGGATTCCTCGGCCTCGTCCGGTCCAAGTGGGCAATCGTGAGGAGTATGAGGTGAGCAATATCCTGGACTCACGCCTGGTCCGTGGCCGGGTGCAGTTTTTGGTCCATTGGCGTGGTTATGGTCCAGAGGAGCGTTCCTGGGTTCCCTCCGCAGATGTCCATGCTCCTGCCTTGCTCCGAGCCTTCCACGCACGCTTCCCTCAGAAACCGTTCCTTACTCCGCGGAGGAGGGGCCCTTGAGGGGGAGGTACTGTCATGGTCTTACCTCCTTGCTGTTCTCCTTCGTTTGACATGTGCTGGCGGCCATCTTGGTTTCTGGGTTTCTTGTAGCCTCCCACCCTGCGGCTCCTCCTTCCCACTGGGAGGAGCTGGATGCCTAGCTCATATATATAGGAGGTCTGTGGCTTCAGTTCCCTGCTTGGTCCTCCTGTGCTCACATGCTTCTAAGACTGCTGCTGCTTCTGGTTCCTGATCCTGGCTTCGTCTGACTACCCTGCTGATTCCTGATCCTGGCTTCGTCTGACTACCCTGTTGATTCCTGATCCTGGCTTCGTCTGACTACCCTGTTGGTTCCTGATCCTGGCTTCATCTGACTACCCTTCTGGTTCCTGATCTCTGGTTTCGCAAGACCCTGCTTCGGTTTAGCCATCCGTTTGGACTTTTGCCTTACAGCTTTATTTTCAATAAAGCCTTCTTATTTCCACTCATTTCTTGTTGTACGTCTGGTTCATGGTTCCATGACACTACCTCTACATATAGGGGTTTGATTCAGGGATTCGAAATTTAGCCATTTTGGGCAAATAAATATTTAGTTCAGGCCTACACTGATTCAGACCGTGTGAGATACCGCCTCTACATACAGGAGTTTGAATCAGGGATTTGAAATACAGCCATTTGATATACAGCCTTTTTGTGCAAAGATATATTTACATCAGGACTACACTGGTTCAGACCGTGTGAGATACACCCTTTACATACAGCGGTTTGAATCAGGTATTTGAAATACAGCCATTTTGGGCAAAGAAATATTTAGTTCATGCCTACACTGGTTCAGGCCCTGTGAGATACTCCCTCTACATACAGGGGTTTGATTCAGGGATTTGAAATACAGGCATTTAAAATACAGCCATTTTAGGCAAATAAATATTTAGTTCAGGCATACAGTGGTTCAGACCGTGTGAGATACCCCATCTACATACAGGGGTTTGAATCAGGCATTTGAAATACAGCCATTTTGGGCAAATAAATATTTACTTCAGGCCTACACTGGTTCAGGCTCTGAAATACTCCCTCTACATACACGGGTTTGAATCAGGCATTTAAAATAGACATTTTTTGCAAATAAATATTTAGTTCAGGCCTACACTGGTTAAAGAGGACCTTTCACCTAAAAAAAAAAAGTAAACTAAGACCATAGCTTTACTTACATGCCCCCATGAAGTGTTGATCGTTTTTTCTTTTTTCAAACTGTGCCCCCGTTTGTCCGCTATGCCCCCCCGGAATAATTCCCGCCGTCTATGGTAATGAGCCAGCCTCAAATGGGCTGGCTTTAAAAGTTCTCCTCGGCGTGCCTTCTCTCTTCTCCCTGGCACGGAGCGCATCCAATCAGCGCGCTCCGCTCTTAGCCGGATAGACGAAATCGCTCCAGTTCTCTGAAGTCTCGCGAGAACTGGAGCGTCTTCTCCCTGGCTAAAAGCGGAGCGCGCTGATTGGATGCGCTCCGTGCCAGGGAGAAGAGAGAAGGCACGCCGAGGAGAACTTTTAAAGCCAGCCCATTTGAGGCTGGCTCATTACCATAGACGGCGGGAATTATTCCGGGGGGGCATAGCGGACAAACGGGGGCACAGTTTGAAAAAAGAAAAAACGATCAACACTTCATGGGGGCATGTAAGTAAAGCTATGGTCTTAGTTTACTTTTTTTTTTTTGGTGAAAGGTCCTCTTTAAGGCCCTGTGAGATATCCCCTCTACATACAGGGGTTTGATTCATGGATTTGAAATACAGCCATTTGAAATATAGCCATTTTGTGCAAAGATATATTTTATTTCATGTCTACACTGGTTCAGGCCCTGTGAGAAACGCCTTCTTCTACATACAGGGGTTTTATTTAGGGATTTGAAATACAGCCATTTTGTGCAAAGACATATTTTATTTCATGTCTACACTGGTTCAGGCCCTGTGAGATATTCCCTCTACATTCAGGGGTTTGATTTAGGGATTTGAAATACAGCCATTTGAAATACAGCCATTTTGTGCAAAGAAATATTTACTTCAGGCCTACACTGGTTCAGACCGTGTGGGATACCCCCTCTACATATAGGTTTTTTTATTATGCATTTGAAATATAGCCATTTTGTGCAAAGATATATTTACTTTAGGCCTACACTGGTTCAGACCCTGTGAGATACTACCTCTACATATAGGGGTTTGATTCCGGGATTCGAAATTTAGCCATTTTGGGCAAATAAATATTTAGTTCAGGTCTACACTGATTCAGACCGTGTGAGATACCGCCTCTACATTCAGGAGTTTGAATCAGGGATTTGAAATACAGCTATTTAAAATACAGCCATTTTGTGCAAAGACATATTTTTTTTCATGTCTACACTGGTTCAGGCTCTGTGAGATATTCCCTCTACATTCAGGGGTTTGATTCAGGGATTTGAAATACAGCCATTTTGTGCAAAGATATATTTACCGTATTTTTCACCCCATAAGACGCACTTTCCCCCCCAAAAAAATCGGGGGGAAATGCCCCTGCGTCTTATGGGGCGAATGCGGACAATTTAACATCGCTGGATGCGATGTAGAGTGAGCGGGGTCGGGGAAGGGACTGGAGGAGGAGCTGGGGGCCGGGAATAGCGGCGGGGCGGTGCAATCAATGTACTATAGCCCCGCCCCGCCGCTTCCGATATATTAATATTAAATGTCTTATTCAATTAAATTGTATTATATATGCCCCCTCACTCCTATATTGCTAATCGTACCTTAAATCCTATTCCTAGCTTCTGTAATGCAGGCCGGGTGGGCGGCAGCGTGACTCCCTGATGTCACGTGCCTACGCCGCCTACTTTATGAATGAAGCAGGCGGTGCAGGCAAGTGACGTCAGCGAGTGACGCGCCGGCCCCCCGGCCTGCATTACAGAAGCTAGGAATAGGATTTAAGGTACGATTAGCATATCTAATACATTTTAATCGAATAAGACATGTAATATTAGTATACTGGGGGCAGCAGAGGCGGGGGCGGCGGCGGGTGGGTGAGCTGATCTGTGGATGGCACAGTTAAGGGGGGGGGTCTGTGGATGCCACTGTTATGGGCTGGGGGGGCTGTGGATGCCACTGTTTTGGGCTGAGGGGCTGTGGATGGCACATATATAACAGTGCCATCCACAGATCCCCCCTGTAACAGTGCCATCCACAGATCCCCCCCCCCTGTAACAGAGCCATCCACAGATCCCCCCCGCTGTAACAGTGCCATCCACAGATCCCCCCCTGTAACAGTGCCATCCACAGATCCCCCCCTGTAACAGTGTGTCAGTCATCCACAGATCCCCCCCCTGTAACAGTGTGTCAGTCATCCACAGATCCCCCCCCATAACAGTGTCAGTCATCCACAGATCCCCCCCATAACAGTGTCCGTCATCCACAGATCCCCCCCATAACAGTGTCCGTCATCCACAGATCCCCCCATAACAGTGTCCGTCATCCACAGATCCCCCATAACAGTGTCCGTCATCCACAGATCCCCCCCCATAACAGTTTCCGTCATCCACAGATCCCCCCATAACGGTGTCCTTCACAGATCCCCAGTAATAGTGCCACCCACAGACCACCATTAGTTCCAAACCCACCAAAAGCACACCTTTTGGTTAAAAATAATTTTTTTCTTATTTTCCTCCCCAAAAACCTAGGTGCGTCTTATGGGCCGGTGCGTCTTATAGGGCGAAAAATACGGTACTTCACGCCTACACTGGTTCAGGCCCCGTGAGATACTCCCTCTACATACAGGGGTTTGTTTCAGGGATTTGAAATGCAGCCATTTTGTGCAAAGATATATTTACTTCAGGCCTACACTGGTTCAGGCTCTGTGAGATACTCCCTTTACATACAGGGGTTTGATTCGGGAATTTGAAATACAGCCATTTTCTGCAAAGAAATATTTACTTCAGGCCTACACTGGACCAGGCCCTTTGAGGTACTTCTTCTACATTCAGGGGTTTGAATCAGGGATTTGAAATACAGCCAATTGAAATACAGCCATTTTGGGCAAATAAATATTTAGTTCAGGCCTACACTGGTTCAGGCCCTGTGAGATACTCCCTCTACATACAGGGGTTTGATTCAGGCATTTGAAATACAGCTATTTTGGGCAAATAAATATTTACTTCAGGCCTACACTGGTTCAGGCCCTTTGAGATACCGCCTCTACATACAGGAGTTTGAATCAGGGATTTGAAATACAGCCATTTGATATACAGCCTTTTTGTGCAAAGATATATTTACATCAGGACTACACTGGTTCAGACCGTGTGAGATACCCCCTTTACATACAGCGGTTTGAATCAGGTATTTGAAATACAGCCATTTTGGGCAAAGAAATATTTAGTTCATGCCTACACTGGTTCAGGCCCTGTGAGATACTCCCTCTACATACAGGGGTTTGATTCAGGGATTTGAAATACAGCCATTTAAAACATAGCCATTTTAGGCAAATTAATATTTAGTTCAGGCATACAGTGGTTCAGACCGTGTGAGATGCCCCCTCTACATACAGGGGTTTGAATCAGGCATTTGAAATTCAGCCATTTTGGGCAAATAAATATTTACTTTAGGCCTACACTGGTTCAGGCTCTGTGAGATTCTCCCTCTACATACACGGGTTTGAATCAGGCATTTAAAATACAGACATTTTTTGCAAATAAATATTTAGTTCAGGCCTACACTGGTTCAGGCCCTGCGAGATATCCCCTCTACATACAGGGGTTTGATTCATGGATTTGAAATACAGCCATTTGAAATATAGCCATTTTGTGCAAAGATATATTTTATTTCATGTCTACACTGGTTCAGGCCCTGTGAGAAACGCCTTCTTCTACATACAGGGGTTTGATTTAGGGATTTGAAATACAGCCATTTTGTGCAAAGACATATTTTATTTAATGTCTACACTGGTTCAGGCCCTGTGAGATATTCCCTCTACATTCAGGGGTTTGATTCAGGGATTTGAAATACAGCCATTTGAAATGCAGCCATTTTATGCAAATAAATATTTACTTCAGGCCTACACTGGTCCAGGCCCTTTGAGATACTTCTTCTACATTCAGGGGTTTGAATCAGGGATTTGAAATACAGCCAATTGAAATACAGCCATTTTGGGCAAATAAATATTTAGTTCAGGCCTACACTGGTTCAGGCCCTGTAAGATACTCCCTCTACATACAGGGGTTTGATTCAGTGATTTGAAATACAGCCATTTGAAATACAGCCATTTTAGGCAAATAAATATTTAGTTCAGGCCTACAGTGGTTCAGACCGTGTGAGATACCCCCTCTACATACAGGGGTTTGAATCAGGCATTTGAAATACAGCCATTTTGGGCAAACAAATATTTATTGCAGGCCTACACTGGTTCAGGCCCTGTGAGATACTCCCTCTACATACACGGGTTTGAATCAGGCATTTAAAATACAGAAATGTTTTGCAAATAAATATTTAGTTCAGGCCTACACTGGTTCAGGCCCTGTGAGATATTCCCTCTACATACAGGGGTTGATTCATGGATTTGAAATACAGCCATTTGAAATACAGCCATTTTGTGCAAAGATATATTTTATTTTATGTCTACACTGGTTCAGGCCCTGGGAGAAACGCCTTCTACATACAGGGGTTTGATTTAGGGATTTGAAATACAGCCATTTGAAATACAGCAATTTTGTGCAAAGAAATGTTTACTTCAGGCCTACACAGGTCCAGGCCCTTTGAGATACTTCCTCTACATTCAGGGGTTTTATTCAGGGATTTAAAATACAGCCATTTGAAATGCAGCCATTTTCTGCAAATAAATATTTACTTCAGGCCTACACTGGTTCAGGCCCTTTGAGATACTTCCTCTACATTCAGGGGTTTGATTTAGGGATTTGAAATACAGCCATTTGAAATACAGCCATTTTGGGCAAATCAATACTTAGTTCAGGCCTACACTGGTTCAGGCCCTGTGAGATACTCCCTCTACATACAATGGTTTGATTCAGGGATTTGAATTACAGCCATTTTGTGCAAAGATATATTTACTTCACGCCTACACTGGTTCAGGCCCTGTGAGATACTCCCTCTACATACAGGGGTTTGTTTCAGCGAATTGAAATACAGCCATTTTGTGCAAATATATATTTACTTCAGGCCTACACTGGTTTAGGCCCTGTGAGATACTCCCTTTACATACAGGGGTTTGATTCTGGAATTTGAAATACAGCCATTTGAAATACAGCCATTTTCTGCAAAGAAATATTTACTTCAGGCCTACACTGGTCCAGGCCCTTTGAGATACTTCCTCTACATCCAGAGGTTTGATTCAGGGATTTGAAATACAGCCAATTGAAATACAGCCATTTTGGGCAAATAAATATTTAGTTCAGGCCTACACTGGTTCAGGCCGTGTGAGATACATCCTCTACATACCGGGGTTTGATTCAGGCATTTAAAATACAGCCATTTTGGGCAAGAAAATCTTTAGTTGAGGCCTAGTCTGGTTCAGACCGTGTGAGATACACCCTTTACATACTGTCGTTCTAATCTACTATTAAATAAACACCCATTTAGGGCAAGATCCTAAATTTGAAAAATATGAGGAGAGTGTCAAATAAGGGACGTGGCCCAGGTCATGGTGCTGCTGGTGGAGCTCCTGTTGCAGGGAGAGCACGTGGTAGATCTGTGCCAGCTACATGCACAAGTGAATCCCCTTCCTCAGGCGTGAGTAGGCGACAAAACTTGCAGCAGTATTTGGTCGGGCCTAATGCTGCTCTACGAATAGTGAGGCCTGAACAAGTTCAGGCGATAGTAGATTGGGTTGCTGACAATGGATCCAGTTCCTTCACATTGTTTCCCACCCAGTCTCCTGCTGAAAGACCACAGTTGGCACCTGCAGCCGATGTCCATCAGTCTTTCACCTCACCCCCTTGCAAATCAGCCAAGCAGTCTGACCCCCAAGTCATGCAGCAGTCTCTTCTGCTTTTTGATGACTCTGTTAGCAGGGTTTCCCAGGGCCATCCACCTAGCCCTCCCCCAGAAGTGGAAGAGATTGAGTGCACCGATGCCCAACCACTTATCTTTCAAGATTAGTGGGAGGACCATCGCAGCACGTCTCAGATGATGACGAAACACAGGTGCCAACTGCTGGGGCTTTCGAAAGTGTGCAGACCGACAAGGAAGTCAGGGGTAAAGACTGGGTGGAAGATGATGTGGAGGACGATGAAGTCCTCGACCCCACATGGAATCAAGGTCATGCGAGTGACCTATGTAGTTCGGAGGAAGAGGCGGTGGTCGCACAGAGCCACCAGCCTAGCAGAAGAAGGAGCAGGGTGCAAAAGCTGAGCGGCCGTCCTCTAGACAGAACCCCTCCTAGTGCCCACCGCAGCAGTGGACCGAGCAAACCAAAGCCAGCTCTAAGGAGTTCCCTGGCGTGGCAGTTCTTCAGACAATGTGCTGACGACAAGACACGAGCCTGAAGCGAGGAATAAACGTTCTCAACCTGAGCACAACCTGCATGACCAGGCATTTAAGTGCAAAGCACGAGCTGCAGTGGAGTAGACACCTCAAAAACCAAGAAAGGTCTCTGGCTCCTCCTGCTTCCTCTTCTGCTGCAGTCGCGACCTCTTCATCCACCTCTGGAGTGACAGTGCAACCTGGCACCCCGCAAACAGAGGATCTGCCACCAACACCTGGGTCACGAAGCATCTCCACAATGTCCCACGGAAGCGTTCAGCTCTCCATATACCAAACGCTGGAGAGGAAGAGGAAGTACCCCCCCTACCCACCCGCGATCCCTAGCCTTGAAAGCCAGCATTTCTAAATTACTTGCCTTTGAAATGCTGTCATTCCATCTGATGGAGACGGATAGTTTTAAAGGCCTTATGGCGGTGGCTGTCCCACAGTACGTTGTGCTCATTCGCCACTACTTTTCAAGGAGAGCCATCCCTTCCCTTCACAACTAAGTAGGGGACAAAATAAGGTATGCACTGCGCAACGCCATCTGTGGCAAGGTGCACCTGACTACGGATACGTGGGCCAGTAAGCACGGTCAGGGCCGTTATATCTATATATATATAACAGCACACTGGGTAAATGCAGTGGCGGCTGGGCCTGAGGCAGATAGCAGTTTGGCGCATGTCCTTCCACCACCGAGGATTGCAGGGCGCTTCAGTTTGCCTCCTGTTGCTTCCTCCTTCCTCAGCCGGTCAGCGTACCACCTTCAGCACCAACTTCAGTACAGCCAGGGGTAAACGCCAGCAGGCAGTTTTAAAACGTATCTGTTTGGGGGACAAACCCCACACCGCGCAGGAGCTGTGGACGGGCCTTGAACAACAGACCGATGAGTGGTTTGTGCCAGTCAGCCTCAAGTCCGACCTGGTGGTGTGCAATAATGGGCAAAATCTCGTAGCAGCTCTGGGACTAGCCAGTTTAACGCACATCCCTTGCCTAGCACATGTGCTGAATTTGGTGGTGCATAGATTCCTTAAAAATTACCCCGACATGTCAGAGCTGCTGCATAAAGTGTGGGCCGTCTGTGTGCGCTTTCGGCGTTCTCACCCTGCTGCTGCTCGCCTGTCAGCGCTGCAGCGTAACTTCGGCCTTCCCGCTCACCGCCTCATATGCGACGTGCCCACAAGGTGGAACTCCACCTTGCACATGCTGGCCATACTGTGCGAGCAGCAGCAGGCGATAGTGGAGTTTCAGCTTCAGCACGAGCGGGTGAGTCGCTCGGTGCAACCGCACCACTTCACCACCAATGACTGGGCCTCCATGCGAGACCTGTGTTCCTTGTTGCGCTGTTTCAAGTACTCCACCAACATGGCCAGTGCTGATAATGCCGTTCTCAGCGTTACTATCCCACTTCTATGCCACGATGCTGGATCCCCTTTACAAGGACAACGTACCGTCCTTAATTCCGTCACTGGAGCGTGATCGTAAGATGCGCAAGTACAAGCGCACGCTGGTAGACACGCTGCTGGGGGCATTCCCACCTGACAGCCGTGGCACATTGGAAGCACAAGGCGAAGGCAGAGGACAAGGAAAGGGTCACCAACGCAGCTGGGGCACCGCCAGCACCTCAGAAGGCAAAGTTAGCATGGCCGAAATGTGGAAAAGCTTTGTCAGCACTCCACAACAATCAGCACCACCAGCTGATATGGAACGACTTAGCAAGAGGCAGCATTTTACCAACATGGTGGAGCAGTATGTGTCCACACGCCTACACGTACTGAATGATAGGTCTGCCCCCTTCAACTTCTGGGTCTCCAAATTGGGCACATGGCCTGAGCTTGCCCTTTACGCCTTGGAGGCGTCATCACAGACAAGCGCAGCCGCCTGTCCACAGCCAATGTGGACAAGCTCACATTCAATAAAATGAACCAGGCATGGATCCCTCAGGACTTGTGCGTACCTTGTGCAGAATAGACATGTATACCTGCACTAAGCAGCCATTGTTATACTGCAGCGCAATTGCTCATGTTTGAATTTTGGAGTGTACCTTAAATTTTCCAAAATTAAATTTAAACCAAAAACCTGTGTTGGCTATCTCGTCCTCCTCCACCGCCGCTTCCACCTATTCAGCTACGTCCCCCACTTCCTCAAACTCATACTCCATATGGAACTCCACCTCATAAATCCATTTTTTTGTACTTGTTTTATTTTATATCATTTCACTACTTTGTCATTTACATTTTAAGGTGAAATTCACCAATTATTGGGTGTATAGTACCACTGCTATACCCAGTAGACCGGTAAAAAAAATAATAATAAAAATTGTCAGTTACATTTTATGGTGAAATTAACACATTTTTGGGTGTATAGTACCACTGCTATACCTAGTAGGCCGGTTAAAAAATAAAAAGAAATTGTCATTTACATTTTAGCTTGAAATTCACCAATTTTGGTGTGTATAGTACCACTGTTATACCTAGTGGATCGGTAAAAAATAAATAAAAAAAGGTCAATTACATTTTCTGGCAAAAAAAAAGAATTTTTGGGTGTATAGTACCACTGCTATACCTAGTAGACAGGTTAAAATATAATAATAATTGTCAGTTATGTATTCTGGTGAAATTCACCAATTTTGGGGTGAATAAAGCTTAATAAATTTTTCATAATTTTTCTGTTACATTCTTGGGTTGACAATATACAATTTTAGATGTGAATAAACACCTGTTATGCATAGGTGATAGGGAATAAAATTTAATTAATTATTCAGTAATTAATGCGCACCACATCCTTTCATTCAATGCTTAAACTTTGAAAAGTTGTCACACTTTTATGCTTTAATAATTTCTCCCATATTTCAACTCTAATTTTAAATTTGAAAAAACGAATCCTCCCTTGGATGTGGTCTCTCTTTCTCACGCTCCCTCTCTGGCCTGGAACCCTCGCATAAAAGAACATTGAAAGTTGATAGAGCACATATCAAATTGGATCGTGAACATCACGGGGACGTGCGACATGGTGGAGCAGTAAGTGTGCACACGCTTACACGAACTGACTGACAGGGGTCAGCCCCTGTAACTTCTGGGTCTCCAAATTGGGCACATGGCCTGAGCTTGCCCTTTACCCTTCGGAGGTGCTGGCCTGCCCTGCAGCCAGTGTATTGTCTGAACGTGTGTTTAGCATGACTGGAGGGGGTTATCACAGGTTGCATTTCCCAATGTTTTGGGGAGTACCCTAATTTTAAAAATAAAATTTAAAACCAAAAACCACCGCCGCTTCCACCTACACCGCCACATCCACTTCCTCAATCTTCTCCATATGGACCTGGTCCTCCTAGATCAAGATTATTATTTTATATTTTTAAGTATTTTGTTATTTAAAGTCATTTCCCTATCCACATTTGTTTGCAGAGCACTTGCCATGCTCTTAACCACATTTTGACGCCATTTGCATTCCTCTAGCCCTTTCCATTACATTTTTACAGCCATTTTAGTGCTCAAAAGTTCGGGTCCCCTTTGACTTCAAAGGGGTTTGGGGTCAAGTTCGGGTCCTGAACTCGAAATTTTTTCCAAAGTTCGGCCGAACCCGAACATCCAGGTGTCCGCTCAACTCTAGTGGTCCGTCCTGCTGGATGAGGCAGCGGAGTGTGTTTTTTTTAGCTCTACATCCCAACTTATCCGACAACCCCCCGCTAAACCACCTCTCCCCCACCCCTCCGCTTTCTGTCATGACCAGCATCCAACTTCTTACACCCCTATTATCACAAAGGATAGCCCAATCCAAAATACCAATTGTGGCGAAACCAACCTCGCCATGGTGGTTTGGAGGGGGCTGTTTGCCAGCCTCCTGCCCCAGGATTACGACCTTTTGAGATACTTTTGCTAACTTTTTAAACCCCTGAACCTATTCAAGTGAATTTTGGATAGGTTTGTCCCCAAGTTATACTGTTTAAATTGATGTAAGTTATATGTATGGACAATGTAACCTCACAAAGTTGTAGCAATTTATAATAAGTGTAACTTGTCAGCTTGGGAGGAATATGCTGGGTGTGTTTCTATTGTCCCATTGTGTGTTTAAATGGTGATGTCTGTCCTGTTGTCTCCACATGTGTATTGGCGATCTCCCCTTTGTCCTGAGAGATAATTGGATTGCCCTCGGTTGTCTCTGGGACAGAGAGGAGGAACCCATGATGCATTGTGGGGATGTGTTGTATCTGTTCAGTGTCGCAGTCTCCCTTCTGGTCCTCTAGGGGGCGTAAACGATTGGTTGGATTTCAAAACCCTGTGGGCAGTACTATGTTTGTTTTTTATGAATAAAAGAGGCTGTATCTGAAGTACAGTCAGACCACTGCTGACCCTCAACACGGAGCCTTGTCTCGTCATTGGGGGGATTCCCTGTATGCTGTTGGAGACTGATTGCCAGGAGTGTAAGCTGACTGTACGCTTTTCCTGTTCGTCTGCCAGCAGCTATTCACGAGGTTCCAGTTTGGAGTGCTATTTTGTATCCAGTTCGGGAGGTTGGTGTTCTGCAGTAGCTGTGCCTGTCTCTCAGAAAGGGACATATCGCCTAAACGGATTTTAACCCCTTGTCTGCTGAAGCGGTCCGTTACATTGGTGGCAAGCAGCGGGATCGTTCCTACAGCCAAAAGGACAGCTACAGGAGACACCATTTCTGTGGATTCTACAATTTAAGGGCAACGCATGTCCCAGTACAGCGACCCTAAAAGCAACAGGATGGAACCAGCAGTGTTATACGAGGAGGAGGACCTGGATGGCCGGGATGCATTAAGGAAAGGCATATGGTACCAGGCCCTGGATAATGTACAATACCAGTGGGGTGAGAGTCTCCCCAGTGAAGAGCAGCGGTTGCAGAAGCAAGTGGCCCTGCGGATGCCCTTTCTGGGAGAGCAGCCCCTGGAGGAATGGGTGAAGGAACTAGAGCACCAGGTATGGCAGGAGCTATGGCTGGAGGATGCCTACCAGGCGCTCTGGTGGTATATGGCACAGTATATACCCTGGACAGCTGAGCATGACAAGCCAGAGGGAGAGGAGTTTGATGGTCCTGGCTTGTTAAAGGGGTTGTCCCACTTTGCTGTTTCAATCTTACCAGCAGTAGATGTCCTGATAACTTCCTGCTTCTCAGGCAGTTGAGTGAAGGCCACGCCTCCTCATGACTCACCCTCAGAGCTCAGTCCGTGCTCCTTCATGTGGATGAGTCATCCACATGGAGCCTGCAGAGTATGTAAAGCCCCTCCCCCTGCTGGGGAATCACTCAGTGACCACTGACCAATGCTAGTGAACTAATGGAGTAACTTGTGGCTGTCCTGCATTCTAATACACTTTTACACATAAAACCTGTGTTACAAACCCATTCTGTGCAGCAAAAACAATAAATCACTACAGCCCAAATGCATGTTAGCTAGTAGCCATATGATCTGTGCTAGATATAGATAGATATATTCACTGACTTATTACCCAGCTTTCCCGGTGTACAATATTATTACAGACTTATTACCCAGCTTTCCCGGTGTACAATATTATCACTGACTTATTACCCAGCTTTCCCGGTATCAGATATTATCACTGACTTATTACCCAGCTTTCCCGGTATCAGATATTATCACTGACTTATTACCCAGCTTTCCCGGTATCAGATATTATCACTGACTTATTACCCAGCTTTCCCGGTATCAGATATTATCACTGACTTATTACCCAGCTTTCCCGGTGTACAATATTATCACTGACTTATTACCCAGCTTTCCCGGTGTACAATATTGTACACCGGGAAAGCTGGGTAATAAGTCAGTGATAATATTGTTCACCGGGAAAGCTGGGTAATAAGTCTGTAATAATATTGTACACCGGGAAAGCTGGGTAATAAGTCAGTGATAATATCTGATACCGGGAAAGCTGGGTAATAAGTCAGTGATAATATCTGATACCGGGAAAGCTGGGTAATAAGTCTTATAGACTTATTACCCAGCTTTCCCGGTGTCTGATATTATCACTGACCTATTACCCAGCTTATATGGAACTCGGCCACATATCAGTGTATTACCCTATCTCTTCACCATTCTTTATATGACATATATTGATAATCCCCACCTCACCAATCACTGAGAATGTACCAGCGCATACCTAGCTCTGCTACATATCCATTTTATGTCAGTCCTACACCTGTACTATCTCTCCACCATTCTTTATATGCCATATATTGATAATCCCCACCTCACCAATCACTGAGAATGTACCAGCGCATACCTAGCTCTGCTACATATCCATTTTATGTCAGTCCTACACCTGTACTATCTCTCCACCATTCTTTATATGCCATATATTGATAATCCCCACCTCACCAATCACTGAGAATGTACCAGCGCATACCTAGCTCTGCTACATATCCCTGTTATCTCAGTCCTACACCTGTAATATCTCTCCACCATTCTTTATATGACATATATTGATAATCCCCACCTCACCGATCACTGAGAATGTACCTGCGCATACCTAGCTCTGCTACATATCCCTGTTATCTCAGTCCTACACCTGTAATATCTCTCCACCATTCTTTATATGACATATATTGATAATCCCCACCTCTTCAATCACTGAGAATGTACCAGCGCATACCTAGCTCTGCTACATATCCCTGTTATCTCAGTCCTACACCTGTAATATCTCTCCACCATTCTTTATATGACATATATTGATAATCCCCACCTCACCGATCACTGAGAATGTACCTGCGCATACCTAGCTCTGCTACATATCCCTGTTATCTCAGTCCTACACCTGTAATATCTCTCCACCATTCTTTATATGACATATATTGATAATCCCCACCTCACCGATCACTGAGAATGTACCTGCGCATACCTAGCTCTGCTACATATCCCTGTTATCTCAGTCCTACACCTGTAATATCTCTCCACCATTCTTTATATGACATATATTGATAATCCCCACCTCTTCGATCACTGAGAATGTACCAGCGCATACCTAGCTCTGCTACATATCCCTGTTATCTCAGTCCTACACCTGTAATATCTCTCCACCATTCTTTATATGCCATATATTGATAATCCCCACCTCACCGATCACTGAGAATGTACCAGCACATACCTAGCTCTGCTACATATCCCTGTTATCTCAGTCCTACACCTGTAATATCTCTCCACCATTCTTTATATGCCATATATTGATAATCCCCACCTCACTGATCACTGAGAATGTACCAGCGCAGACCTAGCTCTGCTACATATCCCTGTTATCCCTGCTGTCCATAGATATAATATAGTTGCCCCCAGTCTGCATAAAATTCATATAGTTGCCCCCAGTGTCCATTCATATAATATAGTTGCCCCCAGTGTCCATAGATATAATATAGTTGCCCCCAGTCTGCATAAAATTCATATAGTTGCCCCCAGTGTCCATACATATAATATAGTTGCCCCCAGTCTGCATAAAATTCATATAGTCGCCCCCAGTGTCCATAGATATAATATAGTTGCCCCCAGTCTGCATAAAATTCATATAGTTGCCCCCAGTGTCCATAGATATAATATAGTTGCCCCCAGTCTGCATAAAATTCATACAGTTGCCCCCAGTGTCCATAGATATAATATAGTTGCCCCCAGTCTGCATAAAATTCATATAGTTGCCCCCAGTGTCCATTCATATAATATAGTTGCCCCCAGTCTGCATAAAATTCATATAGTTGCCCCCAGTGTCCATAGATATAATATAGTTGCCCCCAGTCTGCATAAAATTCATATAGTTGCCCCCAGTCTCCATTCATATAATATAGTTGCCCCCAGTGTCCATAGATATAATATAGTTGCCCCCAGTCTGCATAAAATTCATATAGTTGCCCCCAGTGTCCATAGATATAATATAGTTGCCCCCAGTCTGCATAAAATTCATATAGTTGCCTCCAGTGTCCATTCATATAATATAGTTGCCCCCAGTGTCCATAGATATAATATAGTTGCCCCCAGTCTGCATAAAATTCATATAGTTGCCCCCAGTGTCCATAGATATAATATAGTTGCCCCCAGTCTGCATAAAATTCATATAGTTGCCTCCAGTGTCCATTCATATAATATAGTTGCCCCCAGTGTCCATAGATATAATATAGTTGCCCCCAGTCTGCATAAAATTCATATAGTTGCCCCCAGTGTCCATAGATATAATATAGTTGCCCCCAGTCTGCATAAAATTCATATAGTTGCCCCCAGTGTCCATAGATATAATATAGTTGCCCCCAGTCTGCATAAAATTCATATAGTTGCCCCCAGTGTCCATTCATATAATATAGTTGCCCCCAGTCTGCATAAAATTCATATAGTTGCCCCCAGTGTCCATACATAGCATAGAGTTGCCCCCAGGTGTCCATACATAGCATAGAGTTGCCCCCAGGTGTCCATACATAGCATACAGTTGCCCCAGGTGTCCATACATAGCATACAGTTGCCCCCAGGTGTCCATATATAGCATAGAGTTGCCCCCAGGTGTCCATACATAGCATACAGTTGCCCCCAGGTGTCCATACATAGCATACAGTTGCCCCCAGGTGTCCATATATAGCATAGAGTTGCCCCCAGGTGTCCATACATAGCATAGAGTTGCCCCCAGGTGTCCATACATAGCATACAGTTGCCCCCAGGTGTCCATACATAGCATACAGTTGCCCCCAGGTGTCCATACATAGCATAGAATTGCCCCCAGGTGTCCATAGATAGCATAGAGTTGCCCCCAGGTGTCCATACATAGCATAGAGTTGCCCCCAGGTGTCCATATATAGCATAGAGTTGCCCCCAGGTGTCCATATATAGCATATAGTTGCCCCCAGGTGTTGCCCAGTATTCAATAATCGTTGGTGGATTAGTGGGCCAGTAGATATTATACTTACCTTTTAGGAAATAGTATCCCGTTCCTCTGACGTCCGTCCGCTCACTCCGCTGACTCGCCCGAACTGTTCGGATGCCCACGCATGCGCAGCTCTATCTCAGACGCGCTGGATATACTGCGCATGCGCGGACGTGCGCGTTCTCGTAATACTGAAGAGGCTGGCCGATGAATGTCTTCGGCTGTGGTGCGCAGGCGCGGCATATGGATGCGGCCGGCGAGATGAGGCCGTATCCATGGGAGACAATAATAAACAAAGGGTTCTCATAGAACCTTTTTTAGGACGAATGCGAACTTTTTGAAAATGACATATATAGGAGGATATGTTCAGTGGGGGGAAATGAATTAGTTAAACCCTATTTAATGAAGTGGGACAACCCCTTTAAGGGAGTCCTATGCAGAGCCTGACTTTGGGAGCCCTGCACAGTCCAGACTTCAGGACATTTTCTATGAGAGGGAGGCTAGGCATGAGTGGGATGACCCCCATGAGGTAGAGCAAGACCTGGCTCACCTAGCAACCCTGGAGTGGGAACTGGAGCAGGACTACCAAGATCTCTTCCACTCCATTGGGAAGGCTCAGCAGGACAGTAAGGTGACAGACCCAGATCCAGACCCATTCAGCTGGGCAGATATTGTAGAGCGTTACTGGGAAGGACCCCAGGTGGCCGGTAGAGATGGGACCGAGGTCTCTCCACCGGTCCTGCAGGGAATTGGAAGCCCAGTCTCCATTCCCCAGGGGCAGGCGGATTTACAGGGGGCAGAGACAGTCGGTCCTGTCCCCCAGCAGCAGCATGATTTTTTGTGAATTGGGAGCCCAGTCTCCATTCCCCAGCGGCAGGTGGAGTTACAGGGGGCAGAGACAGTCAGTCCTGTCCCCCAGCAGCAGAGTGTCCTACAGGGAATAGAGAGCCCAGTCTCCTTTCCCCAGCAGCAGGACACTGTATTGGGAGCGGAGGCGGTCGGTCGCCCTCCCCAGCGGCTGGAAGTATGTATGGGAGAGGAGCTCGTTACCCCCTCTCCCCAGCGGCAGCTTAACGCACCAGGGGGAGACAGTAAGCCCCACAACAGTGCAGATGGGACAGTGGTCTCTGCACTCACAGAACAGAAGGTAGGGACAGTCGGTCCTGTCCCCCAGCAACAGGGCTGTTTAGCCGAAGAGGAGACAGTCGGTCCCCCCCTCAAACAACCAGATCTCCAGCGATCTCCGCAGGGATACCAGGAGGAGGAGGTAAGCGAGCCCTCCCCTTCCCAGCTACTTCCCAACCGAGTTCTGGGGGCAGGGGATGAGCCTGCAATACCCACTGATCCCTTCCCAGCGGACGAGCTGGCATCAGGGCAGAGAGCCGCTATCCTCTGCTCCACCGACCCCCTTGTTACAGGACTGGCCCCAGCGGACGAGCTGGCCTCTGGGCAGAGCGCAGTCGGCCTCTACCCACCAAGTACCTACAGCCCAAGCTGGAGAACCACAAAGCAAGGAGTAGCAGATGCACACTCAACAGCTGGGGACCTACAGAACAGAGCCAGGCCCCAAAATTCAACAGGTCCAGTATTTGGTTGTGGGTGGGCTGCCAGACTAACTCAGGTACCGACCGGCGTGAGGTCAGGTATCTGGTTAGTCTTCCCTGGGGGGGGGGGGGGAGATGTGTAGCGAAACCAACCTCGCCACGGTGGTTTGGAGGGAGCTGTTTGCCAGCCTCCTGCCCCAGGATTACGGCCCTTTGAAATACTTTTGCTAACTTTTAAACCCCTGAACCTATTCAAGTGCATTTTGGATAGGTTTGTCCCCAAGTTATACTGTTTAAATTGATGTAAGTTATATGTATGGACAATGTAACCTCACAAAGTTGTAGCAATTTATAATAAGTGTAACTTGTCAGCTTGGGAGGAATATGCTGGGTGTGTTTCTATTGTTCCATTGTCCCATTGTGTGTTTAAATGGTGATGTCTGTCCTGTTGTCTCCACATGTGTATTGGCGATCTCCCCTTTGTCCTGAGAGATAATTGGATTGCCCTCGGTTGTCTCTGGGACAGAGAGGAGGAAACCATGATGCATTGTGGGGATGTGTTGTATCTGTTCTGTGTCGCAGTCTCCCTTCTGGTCCTCTAGGGGGCGTGAACGATTGGTTGGATTTCAAAAACCTGTGGGCAGTACTATGTTTGTTTTTTATGAATAAAAGAGGCTGTATCTAAAGTACAGTTAGACCACTGCTGACCCTCAACACGGAGCCTTGTCTCATCATTGGGGGGATTCCCTGTATGCTGTTGGAGATTGATTGCTAGGAGTGTAAGCTGACTGTATGCTTTTCCTGTTCGTCTGCCAGCAGCTCTACGCGAGGTTCCAGTTTGGAGTGCTATTTTGTATCCAGTTCGGGAGGTTGGTGTTCTGCAGTAGCTGTGCCTGTCTCTCAGAAAGGGGCATATCGCCTAAACGGATTTTAACCCCTTGTCTGCTGAAACAGTCCGTTACACCAATTCAATCATATGTCCATCCACAAGGGAAAATCACTCACTTCTACAGCCCAATAACTACATCAAAATAGACCAAGAGGAAAGCAAGATACAACGGAAGATACAGGGATGCCGAGGAGGTCAGAAATGATCATACCTCCAAAAAAGCCAAAACCGCTTGATCTAAATTCCCCTAAGGCTTTAAAATCCAAAGGTATTTTTAATATATCCCATCATACACTTTCAAGAGAGGAAATAGAAGTCCTTAGCAAAGGCCTCTCCTTTTGCCCTACAAATGGACCAGATCTATTTGAATTATTTGTGGACCTTAACCGCTTCATTCGCAACCTCACCCTCCAACGACACTACACTGCTAAACATCATTGCTACCCTTCACCCTCCACTGTGCCCACCACCATACCCTCTGTTACAGATTTGATGACCACAGAAGATCCAGATACAGGGGACAGCAACATCTAACTCCTTTTAGAGGAACTGATTAATGCTCCGATCTCATCTTCCCTAAAACCAAAATCCACATTCTATCCCCTAGATAGTAGGGGCCCACATCTAGAAACCTTTTACAATCTAGTACTCAGTGACCTAAATGAAACCTTTTCTCCAGCCACTAGCGATTCTAGCTCCTTCCACACCCAAAATTTCTCAAAAAAATCAACAGAAGGCCATCACCAGGCTGGCCAAAAATAGTGAGATTGTTATTAAAAACGCTGATAAAGGTGTGTGGGGGGGGGGGGGGGGGGGAGTGGTAATTATGGACACAATCTATTATACCAGAGAGGCTCTGAATAACCTCTCTGATACCAATTACTATCAACAATTATCTTTCGATCCCCAGATTCATTTAAGAAAAAACTTATCGAGCTAGTACAGGCAGGTCATGCACAGAAAGCACTGAACAAACATGAGAAGAACTTAATTTAAATTGAGCACCCCTCCATTCCCTACTTTTATTTTCTCCGCAAAATCCATAAAGCATTACACAACCCACCGGGCAGGCCCATCATATCCGGTATCAAATCCATTGCCTCCAACTTATCCGCCTATGTAGATAACCTCCTCCAAAAATATGTTGTTAACCTACTGGCCTACCTTAGAGACTCCAGTCACCTCATCACACTATTAGACAAGATCCACTGGTCTAGCTGTAATATGGCACCATAATCCACAACACACTACCCAGCCCTTTGGTAGACGAGGTGCTGGAACATCACTGAAGGTATTTTGCCCACTTCTTAGCCCCATTAGACACATCCATTGAACTATGTTAATAGGGTCAGTACTCCCATACCTAATGTCCGTTTTGTTTACTTGCTTCAACCAAGAAGTTAATGGGCCTTGATTGACCTGGGGCTTATAAGATGGACATTCTGTAAGATTGTACTGAAACATTCTTTCTATTCTTTCATCAGCATCGGCAATGGCGACTGTATTGAGCCCTTTTATGTCTACTGTTTGATTTGTAATATAGCTTTCTATGTCCAACAGTGTGAAGTTAACGTCTGTGTCTGCACAGAATCTAGCATTAGCAAAATATTTAATATCCCTAGAATAATGACCATTTAAAAAACAAAAGTTTGGAGGCTCAGAATACCCTTGTATCAAGAATGGTTTGTTAGTTGTTGTGATTTGTACTGTCTCTAGATCTGTTAGGTTGATAAGGGAAGGAAGGCGCATAGGTTTTGCTAGCATTGGATAAATGTGCTCCCCTGAATGCATGTGTGAACAAACCCAACAGTCTCCTTTTCCCTCTGACTGTTGTTTACCAAATTCATGCATTAGTAGGAAATGATGTGGCACCTTACTTGGGTCTGGCCAGTTTAATGGTTCTACCTTATCATTTGGGAGAGATGGTGTGTCTATTATCTTTTCTCTGAAGGTTGTCTCGGAGAGGAGACTTTTTCCCTGAGTTCCTTGTCTTTTTAATTCCTGTATTTTCCTCCTAGTGGCTTTGTCGATTGGATTGGGTGATAGACATATGGAGGTATTCTTTGGGGACGCCCTGATAATTACGATTATAGCGTCTATTTTACATACCCCTTCCTTCTTCTGCTCATGCCAACCTACAATTTTATTCAACATTGATTGTGACAATTTATTTCCTCCTTTAGTACAACAGGCGATTTTTTTGTAACTGGACCTATTAAATATAGATACAGATCTTTTTGTTCTCTCATGTAAGGTTTCATTCACTTGTATTGGTGTGTGTGTCATAAATGCTTTCATGGTTATCACTACTATACTATAGAGAACTGCGAGGATACATATAATTGCCAAACAGTACAACAGAGATGATGGACACTTAGTGATCCCGATCCTGCGACTTGTTTTTGTTTCAGTGTCTATATCAATAGTATGAGTTTCTTTTTCCTCTATTTCTTCAGAAAAGGATGTTGTGGAACAAGGAGACTGGGGTGGTCTGGGGAGTTTTCTTTTAGGGGGTTTTTCCTTGACAACCCTGCTCCTGTCATCCCATGTCAGTACCCTCCGGAAGTAGAAAGGATTTATCCATTGTCTTCATTCTCTGAACCATCTGCTTACTAAACAGTTCAGGAAAGTTTTGATCTTTCAAGTCCTCAGTCTCTAGTTCATTGGTATATTCCCTGAACATAAATTCTTCCTCATACAAGTCCTGCATAGTCTTTGGATCCTCTGGACAAAGTGGTTTAGGATAGCCTCTTAGCCATCGCTCATATCTACTTTGCAGGCTTGGGGGTATGATCAAAGTCATCTCCTTTGAAGGCATCTTGTCCAAAAGACTCATGCTTGTCCGGGGAATTCCTTCAGGACTCCTTCCGGTGTCTTCCTGAGCCGGCTGGCGTGTATCCACTGTGGACTCTGGTCAGTAAGGACAGCCGTTCGAGCAACTCTCAGAACCTCAAATGGACCTTGATATATTGGACCAGTCTTGTGGCGGACAGCCAGTTGTTTCACCAGAACCTTGTCTCCGGGCAAGAATGGATGAGTTGGGTCTGTGGAAAGAGGAGGAAAGGTGACAGCAACCTTATCATGATTTTCCGAGAGTATACCTACCAAATGTTTCACGTACTGCTCCTGCAAGGCAAAAATGTTACTGTCAATATCTGGTTCCTCACGGGTATTAGGGGGTCTACCGAATAACACTTCATAAGGTGACAACCCTGTCTGTTTGTTTGGTGTCGTTCTTATTTGGTAGAGAATGGCGGGTAGAAATTTCAGCCAATCCTTCAATGTTCCTGAAGTGGCTTTTTTTAACCTATCCTTAATGGTTCGGTTCATTCTTTCCATGACTCCTGCACTTTGTGGGTGATAGACTATATTGAGCTTCCACTGGAAACCCAGAATCTTCGTCAGTTCTTGTATTAGTTTGGACTGGAAAGCAGGTCCCTGATCTGAATGAATTACCCGAGGGAGTCCATACACTGAAATCCATTGATTTATCAAAGCCCTAGCTGTCACACCAGCTGTTTCTCCTGAAGTAGGTACGGCTACACACCATCCGGAGAACCTACAAACTATTACAAGGAGATATCTTATATTCCCGGGTTGCTTTGGCATGTGTGTGTAATCTATCTACAAATCTTGCAGAGGGCCGGTAGGGGGTGGTAGATTCCCATGTCTTCCGTGTGCTTTTCCTTGAACATTATTCTGTGCACAAGTCATGCATGAGTCGACCAGATCGTCTATCAATCTCTGCAATTGGTGTGTACAGAACAGTGACTTGTAATGTTCTGATATGTATTGTTTTCCCAAATGTCCAGGACCATGAAGATAGGATATTAGGAGCGGTGCTGATGCAGTGGGAACCCCCAATATCCGATCTTTTGTCCATATACCTGTACCTGTCATCTGCAGTCCCTGAGATTTCCAATACTTGATGTCCTCATTGGTAGACTGCTTCTGAAGTTGATATACTACTGACACCCAGTTTTCACTTTCAAAATCCGTCATGAATAATAACTTGCTTTCCCTTCTCGTGTCTCTCTTGGCTGCCATTTTCGCTGCTCTGTCTGCTAAGTTGTTTCCCATAGCTTGATAATCTCCTTTTGTAGAGTGTCCTTTCACTTTTATCACACTTATAGCTTCTGGCAACTGAATTGCATGTAGCAAGTGATCTATGTATTTCTGGTTCGCTATCTGCTTCCCATCTGCTGAGATATATCCCCTATTTTTCCATATTAATGCATAATCATGCACTGTTCCAAATGCATAGCTACTGTCAGTATAAATATTCACTTTGTGTCCTGCGAATATTTCACAGGCTCTTGTGAGCGCTACCAGCTCAGCTTGTTGTGCCGACGTTGTGACAATTGGCTCAGCTTCTATCACTTGATTTGGGAGCATGACCACAGCGTAGCCTGTTTGATATGTCCTGTCATCTGGTCTTGCGCATGATCCATCCACAAAAACATCTATACTGTCAGTCTGTGGTGTGTCCTTTAAATCTGCCCTAGGTGTTGTGCATGACAAGATCACTTCATCACATTTGTGTTCAGGTATTGGGTCTACTTGTTCGTCAGAACCTTCACACTTAAGTCTCAAAAGTGTATGCAAAAATCTTATCACTGGTGAGGTGTCTGGACATGTCTTTATCACCAGGTTCGCTGTACTGAGTAATATGGTCTCATATCCGGACAGTCTCTGAGCTGTCATGTGTTGTGTGGTCATGTTTTGAAGGAGGGACAAGACTGTATGAGTGGTGAAAAGTTCCATTACATTTTCATGGACTATCTTAGTAGCATCTTTTACTGACATGGCCGCGGCTGCTAATGCTTGGAGACAGTGAGGCATTCCAAGAACTACAGGAGGTAATTTTCTCGATAGGTATGAAACTGGCCTGTTTCTTCCCCCATGTGTCTGTGTCAAAACCGCTGCATAGGTTTCTCCCGATACCACACAGTATAATTGGAATGGCTTTCCATAATCTGCCAGGGCCAAGGCTGGGGCTTGGGTCAGGGACCGAATCAATCTCTCAAAGGCTTCTACTCTGTCCTCTGTCCACTCCACTACCTTTGGTGCTTCTGTGAGTGTAGTTTTTCTTAGGATTGAATCCCAATGGGAGCAATCAGGAATCCACTGCCTACAATACACTATTGACCCTAGAAAGGACAGCATTGTAGCTTTGTCCCCTGGCCTGCTTAGGGAGGTCACTGCCTTGACTCTAGCGGGTGAGATCTTTCTCTCTCCTGCCTCTATTATGCACCCCAGATACTCTACCTGGGTACTTGCATATTGGATTTTCTTCTTCGAGGCCAGGTGTCCTTTGCTTGCCAAGTGGTCTAATAAACTCCGTGAATCTATTTCGCAGGCTTCTAACTCCGAATTGGAGAGTAAAAGGTCATCTGTGTACTGTATTAAGGTGGATCCCCTCTTTGGTTCCCAATCTTCCAATGTAGCCTTTAATACAATAGAAAAGGCTGCTGGACTATCCCCAAAACCTTGTGGGAGACGGGTCCAAGTCACCTGACCATCATCAGCCCACTGAAAAGCAAAAAGACTTTGTGCATCCCAAGCCACTGGTATGGAAAAGAACGCATTACTGAGGTCAACTACAGTGTAGTATTTGGATCCCGCAGGAATGGCCCCAAACACAGCTGTAAGGTCTGCCACCAAGGGGGGAAGTGGGATAATTGCCTTGTTTACCTTCCTTAGATCCTGTACCAATCTCCATGTGCCATTATTCTTTTCTACGGGATTTATCGGTGTATTCCAGGGACTGACAATCTTCCTAAGAATTCCCATCTGTAAGTATTTCTCAATTTGCGGCCTTATACCCTCTAACTTTTCCTCACTCAATGGGTATTGTTTCTGAAAGGTTGGCATAACCCCCTCCTTCAAACAGGGCCGGTAGGGCTCACAGTTAATCGTTCCTACTGAGTCTTTACATTTTGCCCAAATTGGATGATTTTCCAGGGACATTGGTATGTTTAAAAAGGACCCATTCATGTCACGTCTCTTTGGGTTTGTCAGGTCACATTTCATTGAGGTCGCTGTCAGTCTTCCCTTTTTGTGAAAAACTAATGAAATCTGTAATGCTGCCATTAGATCCCTTCCTAATAGGCAAACGGGGCATTCTAGCAGGACTGCAAAAGATATGTGCGTCACTAGTTCCCCCGTAAGAGTACAAACCGGGAGCGGTGCTGTCGTCCTTCGGTGCATTTGTCGTTAATGAAGTCTATTTTGTTTACGCTTGAAGTCGTTGCTCCGGTGTCAAGCAATAAATTAACTGTAATACCATCAATTTGCAGTATTACTTGTGGTAAAACTTGCCAATCAGTTGGAACAAAATGCATAATGAAGGACGGGACTCGTTCTGGGCACCCCTAATAGTGATTGTTCCCCCGTGGGGACGGGTGTTCATGCTCAGACCACCTCCGTAATTTTCTGATTGCAGATTAGGTTGTCTACTCCCCCCATCCTGTACTGGCCAGTGTATGTTAATAAGATCTCCCTGTCTTCTTGTAATATCTTGCTGTCTTTCCTGTTGTCTGGGTCCCCATTATTCATACATGTAGTCTTGAACAACTCAGGTGCATTCATCCCTGTACTACTGTAGAGATCCAACAGTCTCTTACAGAAACTATAAAAATCCTCTTTCGGCTCTTGTTTTGTATTTAGCATTGTGTGTAAGCCTGAATCTCCTTTGTATCTTTTCATCCATTCTACTCCTATCTTATCCCAAAACTTTTTCCAAACATTGGGGCCAACTTCCTGTCCTGCATCCCTAACTTCTTTTTCTGATGCCTTCTTTATCTCGTCTGTATTGATTTGGGAGCCAGTGTCTGGGTCTATGGCTGAGAGTATTATCTGAATATCCTCCATTGTTAATTGGCTCCCTGCAGTATACTTCTGCAGAAACATAGCTGCTGCTCTAGGGTCCTTTTTTGGATTGGGACACATATCCTTCAGTTCTTTCATTAATCCTAAAGGAAGAGGGATATGGACTTCAGTGTCACCTACAGTGATGATGGGGAGCTGTAGTTGTGTGCCTCTATTATCCCCTTCCTCAGGTGTTAGAGCGAGTTTGGAAAATATGTCTGTCAGGGGTTGCATTACTCCAGGTACTCTAGGGGTGGAGGTTGCCAGGGGCCTACCATGTTCTAAACTGTCTGCCTCTATCTGTGTTTCAGTTCTCCTACCGTATTCTTCCTGAGCTCTGGTTTCCCAGTCCTTCCTCACCCTCCTGTACTCTTGTCTTAGTTTTTCTATCTCGGTCAGCAGCTGGTCCTTTTTGTTAGTTACAGCTCTGGTTTTCTCACATTCTCCTCCCAGAATGCCCTTCAATTCATCCATCTGTTCCTCACTAGGAAGGTCAGTATTATCGGGGTTCTCGTGATCATATATAACGGGAAAGACATTCTGAAGGGGAAGTTGTTTAATGTAGACTATATCTGTCTTTAGTTTATCCCTCAGTTGGGTCAGCTCCTGTACATAAATGTTCATACTTTTTCTATATTCCTTTCTCCTTTCCTGAGCCTGTTTGACTTGTGGAGTCACATCTTTTTGTTCCCTAAGTGCTGCTGCCACTATAACTGCAGTACTCACAAGGGAATCTCTATCCCCCAAATCCGGGTACAGTCCGGTTCTCTTTTGGTTCTCACCAGAAAATAATAATAATTCTGGTGCGGTTGCTTGTTTTGGACAGGGGACCTTATCATAAGGGTCTTGTAGCATGTCCTCCGTAGAGACAGCTGGGAGTGTTGCCTTTTCTGGTTCTAATACCGTCACGTCATATGCCGGTGGTTTATCTGGTAAGGAGGGCAGAATTTCTGACCATGGAACTTCTTCCTCTTAACTCACTGTCCCCCTATCCTGTTTTAAGTATATGTGATGGGTTGGTGGAAATCTCTTTCTATATTCTTTTAATGCTTTCTCCCATTTCTTAAAACATGTTTTCATATAATTTTCATCCCAGGCACCGGCTGGATAGTTATATTTCGGGTGAAGCCCCACCATTTTTTTAACCTCCTCCCAGTCCCCTTCATTGCGAGGACCTACATTGCTGATCTGCGTAATACACAGTTGCTGACTGCGGTCACAGATATTTACCCAAAATGGATCAGTTGCACTAATCCCACAGGTGCCTGATACAAAATGTAACGGTGTGGGTCTGGTCTCTGGCTCACCATCCAGATCCTTTCCCACGCTGTTACCCATAATGTTTAATGCAATTGACAATAAACTCTATATATATATATTTGAGCAGCAAACAGTGAGGTGGAAATAGCAGCGTAGAAATAGCAGCAATTGAATAGCAGCAAGTAATTGTGTTAGTACTGATCAATTAAGCCAGCACAATCAGATTTTCCACCAGTACAATATTCTTATCACACGTGTAAAATATCTAATATGGGCAACACCATTTATGGACTTAATAGACTGCAGTAATCAATGTCACCTTCCAAGTTATCACCGTACAGTTATGTTCTTTAAACAATTCACTCCACAGATAATCCTAGTGAGTTAGAAACCAACATCTGCATTGAGATGTATGCGTTTCCCTCACTTTTTCCTTTACATATATTCCAGGTACCTTGTGTCCTTGTTTCACATAAATCCAGAGTTATCCTTTAACTCATTCACATATATCCGGAGTTATCCTGTAACTCAATAAACCGTCAAGTGAGACTAATTCCCACTTGTAAAATCCCTGCCAACGTCCGAAGAGACTAGTTCTACATTCGGAAAATTCCCTGCCATCAATATGATGTATGTTCCTGGAACAACATCCCCTGCCAACCACTGTGCCTATAGGAGACGCCGCTCCTATCAGGATACGCAGAACACTGAGTGCTGCCTCGTGTCTGTCCCACAGTCATATGAACACTAAACTAACCTATCAACTAACCTGCCATCCAGTATACATCAGATATTCACCGTATCCAGGAGAGAAACATTCCAACCAACATAAATAGTGGCAGAAATTATTACTCACCTGGATAGTCAGTGAACCATCCTCTGCTACCAATTGAAAGGAGCCCCTGGTTTGTCTGTGGGTGAATCACCGGCCGGACAACCACTGAAGACCAATACACGTTGATAGGTATAAAATGGTTGCTCCTTTATTTAGACATCGTAGACAATTTATAGCTTCAAACCGCAAATTTACATAGACCTTCCCTACGTTTTCATCCAATCAGGTAACGAATTTTCAAGGACATCTTTATTCAAACAAAGTAAAAAAAGTCATGATAATTTCTTAGAAACAAGGTACATGCATTTATTATTCTTAGAATTTAGATATCTAATCACCATCTTTGTCGCCCTTCGCTTTGTTCAAATATTTCGCGGAATTATCTTGGTTTATTTCGTACCAACATTTACCTGATAGAACGTCCTTTACTTTATCTAAACCCAAGGTGAACGTCAATATACAAACCCGTATTGCAGTAAGTGTAAAATATATGTCTAATGCACATGTTAGATATATGCGTACAAAGGTATATATGAGTATATATGTTTCTGCAGTTATGATGTCATGCATTCAGCAATTCTCTCTCCAGGTACCTTCTTCATAAATGTGGCATTCTTTTGCAAAGCATGCATATCTCTTTCTAGCCATGCGGTTTTGAGCTTCAGACAGCCACTTCCTGCTAGCTTGTGTTACTAGACTTGTTGTTATAAGAATATAAAATATTTCCTTTAAAGAGGAACTCTGTATACATTAATACAAGCATATAAGGCTGAATATATATATATATACATGTATGTGTGGATACAGACATAATTTCCTTACACTAGCGATATGCTCTGGGCTATCCTAGACGTATCTGCACTGTACAGCAACATCATCCACAAGTTGGGCATAAACGCAGTAGATATATTTCTCTCCACAGATCCTTTTCTGCCCCCCACGCAGAAGAATTTCATTTTAGATTCCATCTCATTCATTCTTAACCATAACTATTTTAAATATGAAAATACATTTTTTATCCAAACAAGGGGTACTGCAATGGGTATGAAATTTGCCCCATCTTACGCAAATCTCTTCATGGGAGCATTTGAGGAGACAATAGGCCACCACCCCAATATTTTATTCTATAAACGGTATATCGACAATATAATTTTTATCTGGAAATGCGAACGCACTACCCTGGAACAATTTGTCCTCAACCTGAATTCCAATAGTTGGAATCTTAATTTCAGACCCAAACCATGCAACCTTCCTTGATTTGGAACTATTGATTCATGGGGACCGAATTGATAAAAGCACACACTTTAAGACAGTAGATGCAAACAGTTACCTAGATTACAAAAGCTGTAACGACCACAAGTGGAAACGGAACATTCAGTATGGCCATATGAGAAGGATTAGGAGGAATTGTTCGAACGACCAGGTCATGTGACAACAACTAGGCATTCTAAAAACAAGATTTTTAGAGAAAGCCTACCCCAAAGGGCTGATTGAAGACTCGTATAAAAAAATAGAAAAGGAAAATCAATCCGATTGTCTTATAAAAAAACAACCCAAACACAAAGACCAGTCAGCTATACCACCAACAGGGGATGAATACAAATATAATTTTGTGACCAGCTACAACTCGGCCCACAACAGAATTTAAGAAATACTAAACCGCCACTGGCCTATCTTACAGAAGGACCCCATTTTAGGTAGTACTGTCACCACACAACCACATCTAACTTTCCGCAGAGCAAAATCTTTAAAAGAGATGCTAGCACCATCCAAACTCAACCCACTGACCAATATCACGACCACCGCAACCACTAAACCCAAGGGCTCATTCAAATGCGGACACAGCCGCTGCAAATGTTGCCTCTCGATCAAAAACGGGTTAAAAGAAGTAGAGATCACCTCTTTAGGTGAAAAAATCCCATTACGTAGCCACATGGACTGCAGCACATCTTATCTAAGATACATGCTGCAGTGCCCATGTGGACTCCAATACGTGGGCCGCACCACTCAGAGCCTTAGAAGACCGTATCAATTCCCACCACTTAAATATAACAAAAAAATACATGAAACATAGTATCTCGAGACACTTTGCACAAGTCCACTCTCCTTAGTTTCACCCCTATAGAATGGAACTAAATTCCTTTCGACAACTATGTCAAAAGAAATGTACTGGATTTTCCGCACATGTATGTAATCACATACATGTGCGGAAAATCCAGTACATTTCTTTTGACATAGTTGTCGAAAGGAATTCGGGATCCATTCTATAGGGGTGAAACTAAGGAGAGTGGACTTGTGCAAAGTGTCTCGAGACACTATGTTTCATGTATTTTTTTGTTATATTTAAGTGGTGGGAATTGATACGGTCTTCTAAGGCTCTGTACGCATAAATGTTTCCACACTATTTATTAATTTATTTGTACAAATTCTATATCAAATATGTTTTATTTAATATATGTTTGCCTATATGCATTGTGACAGGACCAGGGGAAAAGTCGTAGAAGAAGTCTACATTTCACCTAGGTTCCTGTCCTATATGTTCTAAAAAGCAGCCAGGGAATTGACAGCAAGGCAAACTAGGTTTTCTCTTTGCAAGGGTTTTGTTAAAAAAAAACCTGGTTAGAGGAGCCTGGCTGCTTGGAGCAGGGAGAGATGGGTGGGTCCCTGCTCCAATTAGCCACTCCAGGTATTCAGGGTAACTGTGGCTAATCACCTTGGAACCTGAGTGTGCTATAAAAGGGCAAACAGCTCACTAGCTGATCTCTCTGCTCCTGGGAAGAACCCTTCTGAGTGAGTGAAAAACAACAGTGTGTTTTGTTGATGGAACTGGGCATAAGGCTCAGTTTCATGTAGTTAGGGACTACTGCCTGTGTAGACGTAGTGGCCAGACGGTCAGGTATTTCATTTGTTTTGAACTGTTTAGTATTTATTTTTCTGCAAAAGTCAATAAAACTGGCTGAGGCCAGTTGCACCATACTTGCTTGGACTGGACTGTGTTTTAAGTGCCTATAGCGCCCGTCTATCCCAGGAGACGGCGGTCCCGTGAGCATACTATTTATTCATTTATTTATATATATTTTTTCTATACAAATTCTACATCACACATATACGTTCCCATATTTATTTATTTACTTATTTCATCTATCTATACAAATTCCACATCAAACATGTTGTGCTTATTATATGTTTGACCAACGCCCTATCTACGCCCACCACGATGGTCTAATCCAATGTTCCATTTTATGGATATACCCCTACATTTTATCTCTACCCGTCATTCGCACCCTATATATTATATTACCCCCACCATTCATATGACAATACAGCTTTTTTTACCCGATAGACAGTATAGGACCAATATTTCATCCATTAGACAGTATAGGACCATTATTCCATCTTTTAGTCTCTCTCTTCCATTTAACCCCAATCTTACTCATTTCCTCTTTAATCTATATGTATATCTCCACTCAACCTCATTTTTATTCATTTCATCCATATATATATATATATATCTCTATGCAATGAGATATATATACAGTACAGACCAAAAGTTTGGACACCTTCTCATTTAAGGAGTTTTCTTTATTTTCATGACTATGAAAATTGTATATTCACACTGAAGGCATCAAAACTATAAATTAACACATGTGGAATTATATACATAACAAAAAAGTGTGAAACAACTGAAAAAATGTCATATTCTAGGTTTTTCAAAGTAGCCACCTTTTGCTTTGATTACTGCTTTGCACACTCTTGGCATAAGAACTGGAAGTCGTCCTGTGCGTTCCACTCTGGAACGCATGATGGACGACTACAGCAGAGGATATAGCGCAGATAAAAGAAAGCCTTCCCCAAGGGTCCAAAATTTCAACAGAGACCCTCTCACACGCCGCCACCCTGTAGGCATAAAATTATTATTATTCAATCACTATAGGTCACATGACTAGGTTATTAAGACCGGAAGTGAAGCCCTGCCCACTTCCTGTCCGCGCCAAATTTTGCCGCCATTTGATACCTAATTGGCTGATTACCACCCCTATATATGTATGTTACCATGTACACTCTTGTATTGTATTTTGTTTGCGCTTGAGAAAGGGGAGTATACACCCCGAAACGAGTTGAGCTATTAACCAATAAAGAACTCTCCACTTGGAACCCTGGTGTCATTCTAATGGGACGTGGAGGCGAGTTCATACCACTCTACCATATAGTACCACTCTTGGTTTATATATATACACACACATATACATATACGCATATATATTGCACTACTCTCCAGTACTACAATATCGTACTGTTATCAGTTTTTAATATCCACAACCTGAGATTTCTTGTTATAGGAAAATATGCATAATACTGTTTATATATATATATATATATATATATATATATATATATACATACATACATATATATATTTCCTTGTTAATTTCTTTTAAAGATTTTTTATTTTTTTTTGTTCGTATATTCATTTATATAACTTTACACATACAGGTCCTTCTAAAAAAATTAGCATATTGTGATAAAGTTCATTATTTTCTGTAATGTACTGATAAAAATTAGACTTTCATATATTTTAGATTCATTACACACAACTGAAGTAGTTCAAGCCTTTTATTGTTTTGATATTGATGATTTTGGCATACAGCTCATGAAAACCCCAAATTCCTATCTAAAAAAATTAGCATATTTCATCCGACCAATAAAAGAAAAGTGTTTTTAATACAAAAAAAGTCAACCTTCAAATAATTATGTTCAGTTATGCACTCAATACTTGGTCGGGAATCCTTTTGCAGAAATGACTGCTTCAATGCGGCGTGGCATGGAGGCAATCAGCCTGTGGCACTGCTGAGTTGTTATGGAGGCCCAGGATTCTTCGATAGCGGCCTTAAGCTCATCCAGAGTGTTGGGTCCTGCGTCTCTCAACTTTCTCTTCCCAATATCCCACAGATTCTCTATGGGGTTCAGGTCAGGAGAGTTGGCAGGCCAATTGAGCACAGTAATACCATGGTCAGTAAACCATTTACCAGTGGTTTTGGCACTGTGAGCAGGTGCCAGGTCGTGCTGAAAAATGAAATCTTCATCTCCATAAAGCTTTTCAGCAGATGGAAGCATGAAATGCTCCAAAATCTCCTGATAGCTAGCTGCATTGACCCTGCCCTTGATAAAACACAGTGGACCAACACCAGCAGCTGACATGGCATTTCCCTCTCCCCAGTCTTCCTCCAGACTCTGGCACCTTGATTTCCGAATGACATGCAAAATTTGCTTTCATCCGAAAAAAGTACTTTGGACCACTGAGCAACAGTCCAGTGCTGCTTCTCTGTAGCCCAGGTCAGGCGCTTCTGCCGCTGTTTCTGGTTCAAAAGTGCCTTGACCTGGGGAATGCGGCACCTGTAGCCCATTTCTTGCACACGCAGTCCACTGTTTCTGCAGGTCCCCCAAGGTCTGGAATCGGTCCTTCTCCACCATCTTCCTCAGGGTCTGGTCACCTCTTCTCGTTGTGCAGCGTTTTCTGCCACACTTTTTTCTTCCCACAGACTTCCCACTGAGGTGCCTTGATACAGCACTCTGGGAACAGCTTATTCATTCAGAAATTTATTTCTGTGTCTTACCCTCTTGCTTGAGGGTGTCAATGATGGCCTTCTGGACAGCAGTCAGGTCGGCAGTCTTACCCATGATTGCGGTTTTGAATAATGAACCAGGCTGGGAGTTTTTAAAAGCCTCAGGAATCTTTTGTAGGTGTTTTGAGTTAATTTGTTGATTCAGATGATTAGGTTAATAGCTCGTTCAGAGAACCTTTTCATGATATGCTAATTTTTTTAGATAGGAATTTGGGGTTTTCATGAGCTGTATGCCAAAATTATCCATATTAAAACAATAAAAGGCTTGAACTACTTCAGTTGTGTGTAATGAATCTAAAATATATGAAAGTCTAATGTTTATCAGTACATTACAGAAAATAATGAACTTTATCACAATATGCTAATTTTTTTTGAAGGACCTGTATATATTTTGATACCTATATTTTTCCTTTTTCATATAAGATTTTAACATAAGATTTTGGTAATCCCACCACCCCCCCTGGCGCCCCAGTGCTAATCCCCCCTCCACTACCACCAGCCACTTAGGGGAACACCTAGTACACACATTTTTTTTCTTTTTTTTCCCTTCTAATTACAGTTACCTTCAGTGCACGGGAGTGCACTGCATACATAAGGGTGCTTCCTCGGGAACAGTCATACGCCTCTCTTTCATCTTTTTTCACCACTCAGTAGTCTCCCTTGCACTTCTGTAACCTCTTTCTTCATCATCCTCACTTTTTTTGGTTTCTTTTTGCTCACTTATATACATAGAGCCACTATTGTCATTGTTACTGTCACAGCTGCTGCTGCCACCCTCTCCACTCTGTCATGCAGCCCACTACTGTCACTGTTACTGCCACTGCTACCAACCTTCCCACTCTGTCATGGGGCCACTATTGTCACTGTTACTGCCACTGCTGCTGTTCCCACCTTCTCTGGTCTGTCATGGGGCCACTATTGGCACTGTTACTGCCATTGCTGCTGCCACCTTCCCCTCTCTGTCATGGAGCCATGATTGTCACTGATACTGTCACAGCTGCTTCTGCCACCCTCTCCACTCTGTCATGCAGCCACTACTACTGCTGCCACCCTTCCCACTCTGTCATGGGGCCACTACTTAATTAGTTACTGCCACTGCTGCTGTTTCCACTCTGCCCACTCTGTCATAGGGCCACTTTTGTCAGTGTTACTGCAGCACGCCAGACCTGCAGGGTATAGCGATGGTGAGGTCACGGTTATGGGCAATCGAGAGTTACTCACTTTTCTGAGGAGAACCCTGGGCAGGCATGCGACAGTGAAGGAGAGGTAGACACTAGTTCCTCTGGGGCACACTCTGTGAATAGGGACCAGGCCTGATGGTGTGTGAGGGGCCCTGGATGTTGCAGGTGTTTTGTGTGCCTTAGGTAAGGTCCCTTTAAGAATCGTGACGCCAGTGCCTGTAACGGTGGCACACTGATTTGCAGGAGGATTAATGGAGTACACAGTTGGTAAACCAAACGTTGCTTTACTTTAGACAACAGTCCAACTTTATAAAATCAGTTGCAGTGGTGTATAATGCAGTCCTTTACAGTACATATGCACAGCAGGTTTACTTGATAGCACAGCAGGTTTCAATCTTGAAAGATACTTGGAGGGTATACAGTTAATGCTTTGCAGTACAATGCTGCTCTATCCCCTCAGCTATTCTAGCTGGCTGGATCCCAAGGCCCGGATGCCTAATTGCTGGCTTGAATCCTTGGTATATAAATTCCATCCTCCAGTATTGGCACTTGCTTTAGGTTACAGTACCTTTGTTTCCTTGCTGGCTTCTCTGCTGGATTGGAAAGGTGGCTGCAGGTTTCTCCCAGGAGGTGCTCTTCTACTACTGGGGTGTCTCATCTGTGTTTGTTGGCTGGGTTACTGGTCTCCAGGCAGGCTGTACTCCTTCTAGCCTCCTGATGCAACTAGAAACCAGCACTATCTAGCTGCATGTCAGGAGGAGGCCCTCAGCATATCTCTGGCTGGTGCCTTCTCACTTCTGTCTCCACAGACTCCTGCCTATGACCTAACCCCTCCCTGTCTGGGCCTGGACATTTATACTAGGGGCTCCCTATCTCCCTCTAGTGTGTCTGGGATGTCTAATTACACCCAACTAGGCCTGCTCAGCATTAACAGTGTAAAAACAAACAGGAAATACATTACAATGCATAGATAAATATAATATCACTGTCCCTTGTGAGCAGGAGTAACACGTTACCCAATTGACCCTTGTGTAGTGCCCACTCCTACCTAGTGGGACACTACATACCACCATGCTACGACGTTGCCCGTCCTCGGCGCAACATGAAAGGGCCCTGCCCAGCTGGATACTGCACCTGTAATAGAAAAATAATTCAAAGCAGGAAAAATACATCTACATTTGCGAAATACATTATATGTATACATCAGGCATTTCCGCAGGCTAAGGAGCAAGTTCGGTGAAAAGGGGCGTCGTTTTTTTTTCTCAGGATAATGTAAGGGAACAGGGGCGCTGACCTGGTGCAGCGTATCAAGGATACCAGGATTAGTCCATATAAAACTTTAAGTGCAAATAGTCCATAATAAAATGGTAGTAGTCCATAGAAAATGTAAACATCAAATAACAATTCTTGGAGGCTCAAAGCATATAAATGAGTCCGTACCCAGGTTCAAAGTGACAAGTGTAGCCAAAAATAAAGCAGAAGCAGAGGTACCAGATCACAGAGGCTCACATACGGTGGAGTCCATCTCTGGGCACATTTCTTTAAAAGTAGCAAAATCTCAGAGGCTCATGTACATTTCAGTCTATCCTTGGGCGCATTTCCTTAAAAGTAGCAAAATCTCAGAGGCTCGTGTACATTAGAGTCTATCCCTGGGCGCATTTCCTTTAAATTTAAGTTGCATAGTAAAAATGAACATAAAAATAGTCCACATTATTCAAATGGCACATATAAAAATAAGTGCTGCAATACCCTTAATCAACCTGAAAAGGGGGTTAAAGGGTTAAAGGTGCAACATACAAATAGGCACAACTGGATTCAAATATTGCAGAAGCAGGCAGGGGGTCCTGTAAACAATATGGCCTTGGTGCACTTGGTATTTCAGTGGTTTACCGCCTCCACTGAGCCATGGGTAACTGGCAGCAGCAACAGAGGGCCAAAACAACAAAGGACTCCTGTCGTGAAAAGGGTTAATCCACTTTATTAGTGTCCCTTGGCAAAAGAAATCAAATCAATGGCCTAGCAGGCCAACTCACAGGGGCATGTCAAATCCACTAGGCATCACAGTGGTGCTCCCTGGCTCCATTTGTGGATTGGGCCTGTGAGCGTCAACAGGCGGATGTGCCCACAACACAGTATTGGGGGGCAACTGCAGCATGAAAGGACCCCTAATTGGTATTGGCCCCATAGGCCTAGGGGTGATCACGGTTGCTGACCGCACCGGTGCAGGCATAACGATTGTGGGCTGCTGCACTGGCCTGGGTACCGCTGCTGCAAGCGGTCCGGTGGGTTCCTGGACAACTTGCTCTGCACGTCGGTGCACAGCCTAGGAGGACCTCACCGCAGGTGCGGACACTAAAGATGGCCGGCTGACAGGGGCAGGTACTCTCACCTCAGACCCGGAGACGTCCGAGTCCTTAAGTCCTTTTTCCTTCTGGTCAGGTGGAGTCCGGATCCTGGCGGAGGCAAGCTGGCGCAACTCACGTAACTGCTTCTCCAGCCGCACAATCTGGTCATCCAGGCTTTCCGATTCGGGATCACTGTCCTCCGCTGTTGCCGCCGGCACTTGTGAAGTAGATGGCGCGTCCTGCGCAGCCGCTGCAGGTTCAGGTGAGGCGTCCGCTCTCTTTCCTTTTCGGATGTTGTCCAGGACAGCATGGAATCTTTCCGCATCTTCTAGTTCGCGGATGGTCTTTTCCCTGCGAGGCAGCTTGGGTGAGCCACTGTAGGTTGCCAAAAGACGTTCGGGCCGATAAAGGAGCCCCGTTCTTGAAAGGCATGAGGGGCCGATTCTGGAGAGCGCTCTGGTTCACACTCGCAGCCAGTATGGTCCTCATCAAGGTCCCAGTCTTCCGTTTTCTTCCTGGGACGGGACACGGCAGTGGCGTAGGGGCCTCACAGGCCCTCGGCAGGGGTAAACTCGACTTCCTCTCCCTCGCGGACGTTATGCAGGGGCTCTGGGAGGTAGCTCCGCTTGACGGACCTCCGATTAACATACAAGTCTCTGCCGGTAGTATAGTCTTTTATAAAACCGAAGCCTCGGTCCTTGTCAAATGCCACAACCAACCCCATTCTCCTTTCCAGGCGGGGTTGGGTGTCAGTGTGGCGCTCATGAACTGTCTTTACCAGTTCTTCATAATATATTTTGGTCTTGGTTGTCTTCTTTATTGCGGCCTCCCGGATCTCTGCCATCAATGCTGACCACTTAAACGAGGGCTGGAAAAAGTCTCTCCAGGAGCCATAATAGGTCTCCGGTTGCTCCGGTCTTCACTCTTCAACATGCTTGATCCTTCTCTGGAGAGCGACAGGGTGGCGCCAACAATTTCAAACAGATCCTCCCATTGCACTGGGAGGCCGCCCCCCAGGTACTCCAGTATGGGGGAGGCGGAGTCCATTTCTGCAGACATGCAAATGTCCAGACAGGGCGGTGGCGTGGACATATAGCCTTTCCCGCACTTTTCAGCAGAAGGCGACAATTTTTACCGCCAATTTAGTATGAAGATGACGCAGCAATCAAATCCAGTCAGGTTAAGCGGCCGTCTTTGGAGCAAAATCGCTGTCTATTCACTGACAGCAAGCGGTGGTTTAAATAAGCAGCAAACAGTCCATACAATATAACCTTCACACCGCAAATTATTACAGTTCACTTTGGCTCAGCAATTTTCAATAAAGCAATTAGGGCTTGGTCACTTTAAGGCAAATAACAGCACACAGTTTTTATATCCGCAATGGCGCAGGTATGATCATATCCTGTTCGTGATGCCAATTTATGCAGCACGCCAGACCTGCAGGGTATAGTGATAGTGAGGTCACGGTTATGGGCAATCGAGGGTTACATGTTTATGGCCGTGACTTCTTGGGAGCCGCATACAGTTGCCCGCGGTTTGGGTTGTAGTGTCAACCGCAGCTGGAGGCATAATGTTGTTGGCCTCAAGTGCGGTTGCCGCGGACAACAGCTATGTGTCACGAACGGTGTACAGGAAACAAGACAAAGCAACATGCATATATGACTCACTGGATCCAAAGCTAAGGAACCAAGGGGAGACCCCTGCACAAGACCTAGCACTTTCCCTGGCTGCTCAGCCTATGCAAAGATCCCAGAGGTGGATGGTTGCATATCCACGTACCTCGACTATATAACCCCTGAACACCCTACAATAGTGAGGGGACACGACCACCGGCTCCCTACACCAGACACGGAGGGAGTCAGGGTCACCTGGGATCCAGCAAACAGAAAATAACAGATGAAAGTACAGCACTTAACTTTAGTAGCAGACTGGGAAATGGGATCAGCATGCACACACACTCCAGTAAGAAATATAAGCCGCCCAGTAATGCATCATGGGGAGGAATTTAAAGGGAAGCAATCAGTCCAACTACATGACAGCTGAGAGAGGCTAACGAGATGAGGAACTGAACAGCACAACAAAGAAAACTCAAGGAGGAGGTTCTGAAAGGCTTCTGTCAGAGCTTCTCAGCTGTCTGGTTGTGACACTATGTGTGCGGTCCCCTTGGAGTTGTGTGTGTGTTTGTATGCACTTTTGTATGTCTGTGTGCACTCTGTTTATGTTTGGTGTGCACTGACATCTTCCCTTCACTGTGGCTGTCCGTGGCAACGTTTGGTTGTATTGTGTACATGTGGTGGCAGTGTCCCGGCCTTCGGGCTGACTCCCAGGACATGGTTGCCACCCATGTCGTTGCCTGCGGCAACAGCCACAGTGTGTTCTTGATTTGGACACTTCCCCTTTAAGTTGTGTTTTCCCTTCTGTGGTATTGGAAGGGTTAACTCCCTTTCTGGGTGTGTGAGTCACAGGGTGTGTCTGATTGTTGGGTGTGGCCTCTTGGCCCTATAAAGCCTCAGTTGTAGGCAGTAGTCAGAGAGGGTGCTTCAGCCATACTTGCTGGAGACATCCTCCTGGTTACTTACCAACTGCCAGTGGGGGCCATCATTCTGGTCATAGCAAAATATAATGTCATTTGGTGTCTAGAAGATGTGTTTGTCTTTATGCTTTTTTATTGCACCTATGGTCCTGGACTCCCGTGTGATGTGTGTTGTGTGCTGAATCCTTTTGTTTGTGGATAGCAGTACTTCCACATGGGTTCCAGGCTTTGTGTCTGTGGCAGGTGTGTGTTATGTTTGTGGCAAGTACCTGCTATTGCCATAGGTTGTATTTGTGCTCCCTTCCTTGCAGCTTGGCCAGTGAGACTCCTGTTCATCCGTATCCAGAAGGAACAGGTTGTCTTACCCTGACTCCTAGTCCAGGGACCGGTCGCAGGGTGAGTTAGGGATCCGAGGTTCCTAAGCATGGGTCCTCCTACCTTAAAGGTCGGCCCATGCAGCTAGGAGTTAGGGTCAGGTTAGGGACGCGATAGGAGGTGACCTGCTCCCTAATCCTGTTGTCCTGCTCGAGCAGCGACCATCTTCCGCCATCGCACGGCTGAGGGTTTTCCCCATCCTCAGCCGTGACATCACTTTTCTGTGGAGAACCCTGGGCAGGCATGTGACAGTGAAGGAGAGGTAGACACTAGTTCCTTTGGGGCACACTCTGTGAATAGGGACCAGGCCTGATGGTGTGTGAGGGGCCCTGGATGTTGCAGGTGTTTTGAGTGCCTTAGGTAAGGTCCCTTTAAGAATTGTGAAGCCAGTGCCTGTAACGGTGGCACACCGGTTTGCAGGAGGATTAATGGAGTACACAGTTGGTAAACCAAACGTTGCTTTACTTTAGAAAACAGTCCAACTTTATACAATCAGTTGCAGTGGTGTATAATGCAGTCCTTTACAGTACATATGCACAGCAGGTTTACTTGATAGCACAGCAGGTTTCAATCTTGCAAGATACTTGGAGGGTATACAGTTACTCCTTTGCAGGACAATGCTGCTCTATCCCCTCAGCTATTCTAGCTGGCTGGATCCCAAGGCCCGGATGCCTAATTGCTGGCTTGAATCTTTGGTATATAAATTCCTTCCTCCAGTATTGGCACTTGCTTTAGGCAGTGCAGTTTCTAGGTAAAATTTCTCTCAGGGCGAGTGTCAAAAAAACTCCCCCCCCCCATCAAAACTGCTCGATGAAATCATATCAGAAGAGTACTTGCAACCGTCTCACCATATATTTATTTTTTTAGAGCACACAAGATTTATTTAGAACAAAAGAAAATAATAAATTACTGCTTAAACTGCTTAAAGTCCTAGGCAGAGTGATAGAGAAGAACTGCAGTATAAAGGAAGGCAATGCCCTTAGAACAGTAGTCATGAAATACAATCATCAATAATGTGCAAAACCAAAAAACTGTCATGTTAGCATTTAATAACTAACTAAACCCCAATCATAGCAGGTCTCAACTAATACACGCAAGTAAATGTACAAAAACCAAGTAACATATAAAACCAGTTGCAAAGCATAGATGGCAAGGCTCATATGGAAGAATGCAGGGAATGCTTCAAAACCGACTGAATTTTGAGAAGCCAATGATGCACACCTCTTGCCTGATAAAGTTCTTTGTGATACAGGAGAATGGCATTAACCAACCAGACCAACCAGATGGAAAAAGTTTTATGAAAAATCCACCTTTCTAGACTTTGCAGCTGCAAAAGCATCTATAGCTGCTGAATAGTCTAGCTTTTCAGCTAGTTCACTTTCAATGGAAAGAATTGCAAGTGATGATAACCTTTCATCCGTCATTGTGGTACGTAGATATGTTTTTATCAATTTAAGTTTGCTGAAGCTCCTTTCACTACTTGCAACGGTAATGGGAATAGTCAGCAAAATCCTCATTGCAATCCATATATTTCTGTAAAGATCATGTGACTGTGTGTAATTTATGAGTTCCAAAACTTCCAAAGGTGTAATTGAAGATTTGGAAATCATTGGCTGAATTTGTTTCAGCTCTTCAAACAATTGTTGCCCATCGATGTCACTCTGTTTCCCTTCAAGGTCTACCCCTGTAGGCTGGGTTAAAATGTCTTCTAATGTCTTGCACATATTTTGTAGTGTTTCTTTTTCTGGCAAACTCATAATGTTGTACAAAAAGCCCCACAGTTGATTGTGTTTAGATAGCTGGGAGAAACGCCTTTCCAATGAAACAGTCATGTTGTCTATCAAGGGATAAAAAACTGATATTTTGAAATGCTCTTCTGCATCAGTAATAGTTTCATCTTGACTCTCATAGGTAAACAATCTTTTTTTCTTGCTAGGTCTTTTTCTTGTCATAAATTGTGCTTCAATGCCCAAGGCCAAGGCTATTTCTATGGCAGCAATCTTTGCAGATTCGTATCCAGAATCCCGAAATTTCTTGACAAATGCAGTACAATTTTGTAACAAATTATTACAACGAGTTATTTCCATGTCTCTGGACTGCATGGATTTACTCACAATGTGTACCTGAAAGAGAAGATCATACCATATGATAAGAGTGACAATGAAGCTGAAGTCCTCCATCATTGCAGAAAGAGATCTTGCTTCTGAAGCAAGAGTGTGATCATCAAGATTTTCTTCTAAGTCTAAGAGAGCATCATGAATTTCGACATATTGATATCTTACTGCTTTTAAGCTCTCGACTCGACATTCCCAACGTGTAGCACACACTTTCTTCAGGGTGAGATGCTTGACATGATCACTAATAATACACCACCGTTTAGAAGATGAGGCAAACAGTGTGTAAAGTCTCTGCAAAACACCAAACAGATTGACAGATTTCACTGATGACAGTAACTAAATTTAAACTATGACAACCGCATGGGTTGAAAAATGCCAGAGGGTACTGTTGTAAGATTCTTGACTGTACTCCTTTGTTCATGCCAACCATGTTGGCACCGTTGTCATATCCTTGTCCTCGGCAATTGTTCATATCCAGGCTGCATTTAGAAATTTCCTCTAAAAGGAGGCTAGCAAGACCTTTACCAGATGTGTCACTAGCAGGGCGATAGCCAATAAAGTGCTCCCTTATTGAAACATGTTCACTATCAATGTCAACAAACCGTAAGGTGTACGATAGTTGCTCTGTATGACTCGCATCCTGTGTGCAGTCTAACATCACAGAAAAGTACTTAGCTTTTTTGGCTTTTTCTAAAATACAGTTTTTCACCTGAGAGGCCATTAAGTTAATTATTTCGTTTTGGATTATATTTCCACAGTAATGTGCATGGACTTCTTTTGAGGTAACTCGTTTTAAGTGATCTCGCATTACTGGTTCAAACTTGCCAAGAAGCTGGATAAGCCCAAGAAAAAGTCCATTATTTGGTGTATACAATTTATTTGATGAGCCCCGAAAAGCTAAATTATTAGTTGCCAAATATACAGTTACTGCTATAATTCTTTCCAACACTTCTCTCCAGCGATTACGTTCTTGTGTAATCTGGGCTTGCAAATCTGTATCAATGCCTGCATTTTTTTTAAGGCTGTTCTCTGCATCAATCCACAAATGACGTGCTTTTATATGTGCACTAGATAATTCATGAGATGAAATGTAATCACCAACATGTTTCCAGTTGTTAAAGCCTTCAGTTCCAAGTCTAGATTTTGGATTAGGATCAAACAATTTACAGCAAAAGCAGTAAACTCTGTCTGCGGAAACAGAGTACTGAAGCCATCGCCTAAGTACCTGCTCCTTGTTTGGTAGCACAACGTAACCATAGAATGATGAAAAATGACGGTTGTCCCTGTCTTGGGGGTACACAAAATTTGAAGCAGGTAAGGGCTGTGGTCCTTGCAAGACAATGTGGTCTTGCATACGACTGTTCATTGATTTTGGCCATAATGAAATATCTTGTTTGGGGAAAGCTGTCTTATTTTGTGAACTTTCTGGGAGTTCAGGTGCTTTTACAGAATCCCTTTCTTCAACACTTTCTGGTTGAGGACAGGACAATGCATCTATGTTTTCTGGTTCAGATTGCTCAGTTTCTGATGGAAATTCTGGGCCACATATTTCAGGTTCAGGTGTAGAGAGCACACTACTTGAAGTCTGCTGCACATGTCCAGATGAAGTACCATGTTCTTGAAGTGACAAAGTGGTCTGACCTTCAGAATCTTTTGGTGCAGTTTCAGTAGAAAGATTCTGTTGATTTTGATTAGCTGCTGGACTTTCCTTCTGCAAGAACATAGCCATGAATTTAGCACCTTTCTCATCTTCACTCTTCTCTTTCTGTTTCCTTTTGCGGAATTGTGCACCTGAAGGCTTAGGCGGTGGCATTTTGAATGGTCTTGGAACGAGAAAAACACAATAAAATTGTATAGAAGAATTAGGTACTTAGGTAAAGTTCTAATGCAGTTGCTACTTACATACTAAGAATGTAGTATGCCTGGTAGGACTACCGAGATTCACCAGCTTTCCTTGTCCAGATGGAAAGCCTTTCGAAGTCTATTTAAATCTGTATTGCCACCTGGGTAGCTGCTGAAAAAATGTAATTTTCTTAGTGAAGTGATGGTCAGAAGCATACATTACAGGATAAGGGAAGTTGTGAACCATCCAATGTAAGTGTCCCATGAAGATCCATACAGAAGCCTAACAAGAACTCCAGATTTCTCGATTGTAGTGAAAACATTACTTATTTTCCATCTTGTACCAACTTCTGCACTTGGGTAGGTTTCACACAAACTGTGTGTAATCGCATACTTCGTGACGCGTTTTTGATTCTGCATTTTTTACCTATGTTTGCATTTTTAGGTTACTGAATGAAGAGAAACTGCCTTATCATTGAATTACATTTTGGCCGTGGAGAAAACAGGAATTTCAAAAAAATAAATAAAAAATGAATGCAAAAAGCCCATAGACATGCATTTTGTGAATGCCTGTTACAGGGTTGCGTCTTATGTTTGTCTTCATCTGCAGTGTTATTGTCAAGAATATAATCCCAATTTGGAGATCCAGTCATGTTTGTTTATTGTTACTTGCAAAATTATAAAGAAAAGAAGACGCTTCCATGTACAAAATGTTCTTTCGTGATCACAGAGTCCTTAAAGAAATCGGATCTTAGTCATGGAGCCACGCTGTCATTGGAAGTCTTCGGCCCACAATGCATCAATAGTCGTACTGAGACACCAGGGTACTTCATTAAAAATAGATCAAATATAATATAGTAAACAAAATAGCTAAACTCGCCAAGAAGTGAGTACTCAGCATACGTCGCATCTGCTTTTATAATGACAACGCGGGGACCCGAGCAGTGACTATTCTACTACATGGGGCCCCACTCACTTAGTATAATCTTGATGACTTGCCTAATGTGTAACACAGTACACTAACTAGGCGCTAGGCATAATAAAAAAAATAATCTTTCATCCAGCCCTGGGCAGCTGGGCCCTGTAGACTTACCTCCTTATTTATTACTTTACTTTAGGCTAGCATTTATAGCAGCCACACAGACAGCCAACAGTCAAGTCCCACGTGAAGTAGGAGGGAGAAGGCAGGCAGGCCCCTGAGAACGGGCTCAGCGTGACTACTATGTAACGTGTCCGCGCTGCCTGCTTCATTCATAAAGTCGGCGGCGTGCGTGTGACCTAGTGAGTCACGCTGCGCTCGCCCGTCCTCCCTCCTGCCTGCGGCGCCTCCTCCCTGAGCTCCCTATCCAGCCGGTAATCTACAGCAGTGAGTAGCGGCAACTCTAGGAGCAATATATAGGGGGGGGGGGCACAGAAGATACATAGTCAAAAATGGGGGGGCACTAATAATTTTCACCAGTTAATCATACTGAAAAAAACTAAATAAGTATATATAAATAAGATAAAATACGAGAGTATTGCGATATGCAGAGATACCTTTTTATTTATTTATTTATTTTATTGATACACCATGCTGTACAGTATATACAGGATGTACAGGATTATAATATATGCTGTACAGCATGGTGTATGAACTATGCTGTATATTGGCATGGTGTATGGATATGTACATTGTATAGCATGGTGTATGAATTATACTGTATATTGTATGGCATAGTGCAAGGATTACTGTATACTGTACATAAAATGTATGGAGGTTACACCATGCTGAACAATATAACCTCTGTGCCATGCTGTACAATAAACAGTATAACCCCTACACAATGTAGCGGTATACTGTATATTGTGTGGCACGGTGTATGCTATATGTGTATAACATAAACATACTCCACATGAAAACTTACAGTTACTTGGCTTGGACCTTGGGGATCTCGGACACCACTTTGGCTGGGGGGCAACGTCTAAGAACATGCCGTCCACTGGGCAGTATGTTTTTTTGGTTCTTCCTCTTCAGACTCTGTACATGAGGTAACAAGGGGTAATATAACTAAGGGGTATCAGGGTACATTATTATACAGGGCAGGGTAATATAACTCAGGACTAGGCCTATCAGGCATCATACAGTTATAATGACACTAGGGCTACAGCTAACGATTATTTGAATAATCGATTAGTTGTCGATAATTTCATCGATTAATCAGGAAAAAAACTAAAAATGACAAAAAAGAGGTTTATATAATCTTACTTGAAAAATTATTAAAACAAATTGTGAATGCCACTGTTATGGAGGATCTGTGGATGGCACTGTTATGGGGAGATCTGTGGATGACTATGCTATGGGGGGATCTATGGATGACACTATATAGCATCTTATGCTATATGTGTCATCCACAGATCCCCCTCCCCATAACATTGTCATCCACAGATCCCCCTCCCCATAACATTGTCATCCACAGATCTCCCCATAACAGTGCCATCCACAGATCCCCCTCCCCATAACAGTGCCATCCACAGATCCCCCTCCCCATAACAGTGCCATCCACAGATCCCCCTCCCCATAACAGTGCCATGCACAGATCCCCCTTCCCATAACAGCCCTGGCCCCGCCGCTCACAGCAGTATTCCTTAACCGGCAGTAACTTTTACTTTACTTTTACTTTACTTCTGCTTTTACCTTACAATGAAGCTCCAGTAACAGGCAGAGCAGGCGGCGGCGTAACGTCACCTGCTCTGCCTTTTACTAAAGCTTCATTGTAAGGTAATAAAGATGCAGTGATCTAAAGTTCAAGGACCCGCAGGCATAGCGCCTGACCGCCCGCTCCCGCTCGCATAGCAACGAATCGGCCGATTATTCGATAACGGGATTCGTTGACAACGAATCCCGTTATTGAATATTATCTATAACGTTGATTAATCGTTGCAGCCCTAAATGACACCCACAGCAGCCTCCATTCTAAATAATGTCCATAGTGATCCTTATTAAAAATAATGTCCCCCACAGTGGCCCCCATTTTCATGACCCCGCACGGACGACCCACATTGCCTGGACGGTCACAGTGACCCACTGTCCCACAGGCTCAGGCTCTCATTCACAGCAGGCTTCTTTCTCAGCACTGCTCCGGGCGGGCGGTGACAGACAGGCAGGCAGTGCGGGCGGCGGTGCTCACCTCACTCACTGTATGTCACGTGGCGTGTGACGTACAGTGAGTGAGCGCCACCGCCCGCAGAGCCTGCCTGTGAGGGACATTATTTTTAATAAGGATCACTATGGACATTATTTAGAATGGAGGCTGATGTGGGAACTGTATAATGTCTGATAGGCCTAGACTAGTCCTGTATAATAATGTACCCTGTCCTGTATAATAATGTACCCTGATACCCCTTAGTTATATTACCCCAGAGGGGTAATATAACTAAGGGGACGGGGTATCAGGGATGGGTACATTATTATACAGGGCATGGGCAGGGTAATATAACTCAGCTCAGGACTAGGCCTATCAGACATTATACAGTAATGACACCCACAGCAGCCTCCATTCTAATGTCCATAGTGATCCTACCTTATTAAACTTAAAGGGACTCTGTCACCAGTTTCTGACCCCCACTTTTAAAAATATTGTTCTGTCCATGGAGCCCTTGTGATTACTATTGTGGTGTTATAAGCTAAATCTGCTGGCTCATTTAGTTAAAAAAACGTTTTATCTAACCTGTCAGTCATCTTGTTAAGGTGCCCAGGGCGTTACTCATGGCTTGAAGATGCCGCCCGCCGCCGCCGTTCGTGCCCAGCTCCTCCTCTGCTCTCATCAGCGCCGCCTGAAAATACTTAGATACGCCTCCGACTCTCCCTCACTCCCCCCTCCTTCCTTTCTAAGATCCCGCGCGTGCGGCAGTGTACGCGTTATCGGGAGGTTGAGCGAAGTGCCCGCGCATGCGCACTTCGCTCAATGAGGCTGAACGGAAAAGTCCGCACGGGCGCATCAGGCACAGGCCTGTGCGCACGCGCGGGATCTTAGAAAAGAAGGAGGGGGGAGTGAGGGAGAGCCGGAGGCGTATCTAAGTATTTTCAGGCGGCGCTGACGAGAGCAGAGGAGCTGGGCACCAACGGCGGCGGCCGGCATCTTCAAGCCATGAGCAACGCCCTGGGCACCTTAACAAGATGACTGACAGGTTAGATAAAACGTTTTTTTTTAACTAAATGAGCCAGCAGATTTAGCTTATAACACCACAATAGTAATCACAAGTCCTCCATGCACAGAACCATATTTTTAAAAGTGGGGGTCAGAAACTGGTGACAGAGTCCCTTTAATGTCCCCCACAGTGGTCCCCATTTTCAGAAATCAGATATCTCCCACAGTGGCCAGCGCCCCCCATTGTAATAATTAATGCCCACCCACCCACAGACCACAGTGTCCCCATTATAGAATTTGTGTGTAACCTAACCACATGAACACCTCTGAAGTCTGGACTGTCACTCTCCAGTCTCTCACAGCAGACTAGTGCTTCTTTTCAGCACTGTTCAGGGGCGGGCGGTAACACAGGCTGGCAGGCAGTGCGGCGCCGGCGCTCATTCACTTACTGAACGTCACGCGCCTGCGCCGCCTAGTGGGAGGAGCAGGCGCATGATGTCAGAAGTGAGCGCCGTCCGCACGTACTGGAGGAGGTACGTACGGACACTGTCTGTAAGAGACTCGGCAGGAGAGATATCAGAGGGGGGGCCCAGGGCGCACAAGACAGACGAGACAAGTAAATGTAATAATAACAGAAGAACTGAACGACAACAAGAGGGCGCCCCTGCCGGCGCCCCCCTTCTGACAGCGCCCCGGGCGGCCGCCCGGCCCGCCCGGTCCTAGAAACGGCCCTGGCTTTAGGTTACAGTACCTTTGTTTCCTAGCTGGCTTCTCTGCTGGATTGGAAAGGTGGCTGCAGGTTTCTCCCAGGAGGTCCTCTCCTACTACTGGGGTGTCTCATCTGTGTTTGTTGGCTGGGTTACTGGTCTCCAGGCAGGCTGTACTCCTTCTAGCCTCCTGATGCAACTAGAAACCAGGACTATCTAGCTGCATGTAAGGGGGAGGCCCTCAGCATATCTCTGGCTGGTGCCTTCTCACTTCTGTCTCCACAAACTCCTATGACCTAACCCCTCCCTGTCTGGGCCTGGACATTTATACCAGGGGCTCCCTATCTCCCTCTAGTGTCTGGGATGTCTAATTACACCCAACTAGGCCTGCTAAGCATTAACAGGGGAAACATACCAATGTAAAAACACACAGGAAATATATTACAATGCATAGATAAATATAATATCACTGTCCCTTGTGAGCAGGAGTAACACGTTACCCAATTGACCCTTGTGTAGTGCCCACTCCTACCTAGTGGGACACTACATTACTGCCAGTGCTGCTGCTGCCACCTTCCCCACTCTGTCATGGGGCCACTATTGTCATTGTTACTGCCACTGCTGCTGTTTCCACTCTCCCCACTCTGTCATAGGGACACTTTTTTCAGTGTTACTGCCACTGCTGCTGCTGCCACCTTCCCCTCTCTGTCATGGAGCCAGTATCATCACTGTTACTGCCACTCTGCCACCCTCCCTACTCTGTTTTGGGGACACTTAGGTTACTGCCATTGCTGCCACCCTCCCCACTGTGTCATAGGGCATTATTGTCACTGTTACTGCCAGTGCTGCTGCTGCCTTCCTCCCCAATTTTGCAGAACGGTTGCGGGCCCATTAATTTTCAATGGGGCCGCAAAAGATGTGGACAGCGTTTGGCCTCCGCTCCGCTCAGCAGGCGGACACCCGAACGCTGCTTGCAGCGTTCGGGTGTCCGCCTGGCCGTGCGGAGGCAAACGGATCCGTCCAGACTTACAATGTAAGTCAATGGGGACGGATCCGTTTGAATATGACACACTATGGCTCAATTTTCAAACGGATCCGTCCCCCATTGACTTTCAATGTAAAGTCTGGACGGATCCGTCTGACACTTAGAATTTTTTTTTACAATATAATGCAGACGGATCCGTTCTGAACGGATCCACCGTCTGCATTATATGAGAGGATCCGTCTCAGACGGATCCGCTCTGAACGCAAGTGTGAAAGTAGCCTTAAACCATTTTCTACACCAAAAACTGGGTTATTAAATAATGAATGAGATGGGCCTGCTGGCCCACCTGCTTCCCTGCGCACTCCACGCTCCCTTTTCTCGACCAGTTGAAAAAGTAATGCAAGCATAGAAAAGTCAAAGCTTTTGTTGCAAAATGGTGTAAGACAAAATCCGTGATTGATATACGCCGCAAAAGTGGAGTATGCTAGTTAATAAATTATCCCCATACTGTACATATAGCATGTATACAGAAAGCATGCAGACACACATATATAACATATACAGTATACAGCATAAAAAAACACTCATAAAGACTGCATACACAGAAACGCCATAGTTCACCCTTTTGTACAGAATGTTTGTTATGTAATGCACAATGACAACCATTTACATATACCAAAAACAACGCTAACTTCATTACTAGTAGTGATCACAACTCCTTTATCACACCCCAAAGTGTATTCAGACACAAACCCTTGAGTAAATACAGATAGCAGACAACAAAATCAGTACAATCGCTAAAACAAATACAGACCAAACCACAGTCCTGGGTTGACATCCTACTAATTATTTTTCTGGACAACTGAACCTAAAATTATGGACAGCCCAATTTTTTTACATACACTCTAGCCTGTTTAGAGACCTTAACCCTACATCACACACATAGCATTATACCTTGAATCACAAAGATCTCAAAATTAAAGAGGCTGCTCAGGTGAAAAACTCCTGGTCAGTCCATTTAATTCAGATCCCTTCCCTGGTGGATTTACAAACTGTTAGCAACCATGACATGCATTGCCTATAAATATAGTATAAGATATGAGGATTACACCCAAGCATACAGGACAAGAAAACTGGTACTGTGCTGTGACAGATCCATCTGTATAGACCTATATTGCTGGTTCGTCTGTTTGCCTTCATTTCGCTGGATTTCCTGTCCGTATGCCCCTGTTCGTGTGTTTCCCCACATACCGATTGGAACTACTGAACGGATGGCCACCCAGGAGAAGAGTGTGCTGCTAGTTAACCTAAATGGCCTCATTGGTCACAAAGGACTTGAACCAACTTGAACTCCTGGTCTAATTCGTGCCATAGTGGGATGCTAAATGTCTGTGTATTGAAAAGGGTTGTGACATTGTGTGTTTAAATGGTGATGTCTGTTCTGTTGTCCCCACATGTGTATTGGTGATTTCCCTCTGTCTTGGGAGATAATTGGATTATTCCTCGGGTGTCGCCAGGGCAGAGAGGAGAAAACCATAATGCATTGTGGGGATGTATTGTCTCTGTAGTGCTGCATGTCTGTCCTGTTTCACAGTCTCCATTCTGGGCCCCTAGAGGCGTGTCCACCAGATGGGGACCTGCATAAAAATGGGCGGGTAGCCCTCAATAAATCATTCCCTGTTTGACTTTCAAGACGGAGCTTGGTCTCGTTTATGGAGGGATTTATTATTGGGACAGCGCTTTCATATATTGCTAGCTGTGGAAGGAATTCGACTGAATTGCTGATCGGGAGTTGCCACGTTCGTATGCTCCATTCGGGGGTTTGATGATCGGCTGGATTAAAAACTGCATTCCTGGAGAAAGGGGGTTATTCACTAACCAGCGGCGTCATCTACCTGTCGGTGAGTGTCGTAACAATTTGAATCCTACCGCCCAGAAGGCCAGCTACAAATCCCAGTGATGAAATGTAGTATGAGGAATTAAGGCGTGCTACCCTTAAAGATATATTGGAACGCAGAGGACGATCAGCGAGTAATCTCAAGAAGAGAGAGATTATTTCTATATTATTGGAGATGGATGCAGCACAGGGAACGGAGAGAGCTAATGTGCCTGGCATACTGGATTTAACACCCGAGCAGGTTCAATTTAACCGGGCAGTCCAGATAAGGCTGGCACACTTTGGCCCCAACCCTGCAGCAGATATTGTGGTCCAGGTGCAAGCAGCAGTAGCAGCACAACAGGCGCTACAGGGAAGAGGAGCTGCAGCAGCAGAGGTACCCCATAATAACAATGGAAGAAGAAAGGTACCTTTTTCTGCATTTAGACATTTTGTGGAAGCGGAGGGAGAGATTGACGGGTTCCTGGCCGATTTTGAAAGGCAGTGTGCCTTACACCAGGTACCCGCAGAGGAATGGGTCACTATCCTCTCTGGGAAATTATCCGGCCGGCCCAGTGAGGCTTTTCGGGCCATCCCAGAGGAGGAACTTACAAGTTACCGGGCAGTAAAATATGCCCTTTTGGCCAGATACGCTGTCACCCCTGAGGCGTACCGGCGGCGATTCCTGGACACTAACAAGCAGGCTGGTGATTCTTATGTGGAGTGGGCATGCAGGGTACACCGCGCCGCAGCCCACTGGATGGCAGGGTGCCAAGCGGTAACTGGGGAAGAGGTGCTGCAAGTATTTTTGTTGGAGCACTGCTTTGATCGGTTACCTGCAGGAGTCAGAGAGTGGGTTAGGGACCGCAAACCCGCTACCTTACCTGAAGCTGCTCGTCTGGCCGATGAATACACAGATGCACGAAGGCTAGACCAGACAGCAGCCAAGGTCCCTACCCGAGTGGAGTACAAACCGGCAGCACCTCCAACCACTACTGTGTATCACGAACAATTATGTTCAGCCAGCTCGGTTCAACGCCCGGGATTACTCTCAGCCTATCCGGTGCTATGGGTGCAAACAGCTGGGGCACAAGAGACCGAAGTGCCCATTGAACAATACCAACCCAGCGCAGTCGTGGAGAAAACCAGCCGGCGGAAATCAGCAGCCACCCCAGCCTTCCGATCACTGTCTTGAGCAGGAGGAATTTTGGGGTATACTACATGAGGCGGATCCAGTACAAGCAGCCCAGCAGGATAACCGGCAGCAGCACAGGCAGACCGTTAGACTAAATGGCAAAGTGGTCACTGGTCTGAGAGACACCGGGGCCACTATGACCCTGCTCCAAAAGAACCTTGTTTCGGAACACCAACACACTGGAAATACTGTGGCAGTGAGGGTAGCAGGAGGCGCCGTGTTCCGTTTACCTGTTGCCCGGGTTCATTTGGATTGGGGAGTGGGCTCTGGACATGTGAATGTGGGGGTTATGAAAGACTTGCCTGCTGATGTCAAGACATCCGCCTCATGTAGTATAGACCCCGTACCGTATCCCTGAAGCAGTCCGAGAAGGAATGCGGAAGGAGATACAGGAGATGACCCAGCTGTGTAAAGGTTATTGGCAGATCCCCCTGGCCGAGGATGCTATCCCCAAGTCGGCCTTCGTCACCCCATTTGGCTTGTACCAATTTAAGGTCATGCCATTTGGGATGAAGAATGCCCCGGCTACCTTTCAGTGTATGGTGGATAGACTTCTCGATGGATTCCAGGAATTTTCTTGTGCATACCTGGATGACGTATGCTCCATTCGGGGGTTTGATGATCGGCTGGATTAAAAACTGCATTCCTGGAGAAAGGGGCTTATTCACTAACCAGCAGCATCATCTACCTGGCGGTGAGTGTCGTAACAATTGGTGGCAAGCTAGGGAATGACCTGGCCCCTTTGGTTTCTGCTTATGCTTCAATGGGACCTGCTGATGTCCACCCAGTAACTACCCGGGCCCAGACCCGTGTTGCTGGAACCAGCCCACCTGCCGCCGAGACCCAGGTAAGACCCGATTCCCCGACTGATACCCTAGGACAGACCTTTGCTAGCTGGGATTCCCCAGAGGAGTTTGGGAGGGAAACTCAGGCAGATCCGACTCTCCAGAAGTATAGAGACAGAGCAGATACTGGAGAGGAAGGAGTAGATGGGGAGCGGTATGAATGGGTGGGGGACAGGTTATATAGGATCCCTAAACCGTCCCGGAAAAGTGTTGCCCATCCGCCGAATCGACAGCTGGTGGTGCCCGCAAAATACCGGCAGGAGATTCTGCGGATAGGGCATGACGTTCCATTAGCCGGACATCTAGGGTCCCGCCGCACAGCCTATAGGATCATGCAGAACTTCTTTTGGCCAAATTTTAATCAGGCTGTGCGGATACATTGTAGTACGTGTGACACTTGTCAACGGGTAGGAAAGCGGGGGGACCACCCAAGAGCTAGGCTTATGTCTATGCCTATCATTGGGGAGCCCTTTGCCCGCATAGCCGTTGACATTGCTGGTCCACTGGCCAGGGCTAGTCCATCCGGTAAGAAGTATATTCTCACCGTGGTGTACTATGCCACTCGCTATCCAGAGGCAGTAGCGCTGTCTAATATAGAGGCAGAGAAGGTTGCTGATGCCCTGGTTAGGATTTTTACTAGGGTCGGGTTCCCTAAGGAGATTCTCTCTGACCAGGGAACCCAATTTACTGCTGTGCTCACCCAGCAACTGTGGAGGGTGTGCGGCATTAAACCGATACTTGGTTCCCCGTACCATCCACAGACTAACGGCCTCTGCGAGCGATTTAATGGCACCCTCAAACAGATGTTGAGGACCTTTTCTGACACTTGCAGAGACTGGGAGCGATTCCTGCCTCATCTGTTGTTTTCTTACAGAGAGGTGCCCCAGGAATCTACTGGGTTCTCCCCCTTTGAGTTGCTCTATGGGAGGACGGTCCGCGGACCCCTAGATCTCATTAGAGGCCACTGGGAGGGGGAGACAGAGCAGGAAGGGACCCCCATAGTGCCGTATGTCCTGGAACTCCGGGACCGCATGGAGAAACTGTCCCTGATGGTAAGAGAAAATCTCCAGGTGGCCTAGGGGAGACAGAAGAGATGGTACGATCAGTGATGGTGCCCGGCAGCGAGTCTTCCAGGTTGGGCAGAAAGTGCTAGTGCTCAAACCTGTGAAGGCGAACAAGATGCAAGCATCTTGGCAGGGCCCGTATAAGGTGGTAGCTCAGGTGTGTGATACTACCTACCTTATAGCCAGCTGTTCAGATGACAGGATCCAGCGATCCTTTCATGTGAACATGCTAAAGGAGTATCAGGAGAGACCGGAGGATGTCGCTGCAGTATGTGCCCCTGCTGCAGACGATACAGAGAGTTTACCCTTACCCGATTTGTTAGAGAGGGACTCCCAGACTGACCTTACTAGTCTTGTACAGCTAGGGGATAGATTAAGCCCCACAGAGAAGGGACAGGCAAGACAGCTTCTGTGGGAGAAGCAGGCGACGTTCTCCCAAGAGCCTGGCTACACTACCCTAGCTGTACATAAGGTAGAGACCCCTGGACAGAACCCTCTACGACAGCCCCCGTACCGTATCCCTGAAGCAGTCCGAGAAGGAATGCGGAAGGAGATACAGGAGATGACCCAGCTTGGGGTCATCGAACACTCCAATAGCCCTTGGGCTTCGCCTGTAGTCTTGGTGCCTAAGAAGGATGGGACCACCCGGTTCTGTGTAGACTACAGGCGGCTCAACGAGCGGACCACCACTGACCACCGATGCCCCGGGTAGACGAATTATTAGATCGTATTGCCAGGGGACGCTATCTGACCACCATAGACCTGTGTAAAGGTTATTGCAGATCCCCCTGGCCGAGGATGCTATCCCCAAGTCGGCCTTCGTCACCCCATTTGGCTTGTACCAATTTAAGGTCATGCCATTTGGGATGAAGAATGCCCCGGCTACCTTTCAGCGTATGGTGGATAGACTTCTCGATGGATTCCAGGAATTTTCTTGTGCATACCTGGATGATATTGCGATCTACAGTGGGTCCTGGGAGAAACACCTAGTACATGTAGGGGTAGTTTTGGGCAAAATTCGGGCTGCTGGCCTGACATTGAAGCCAGAGAAGTGCCATCTAGGCATGGCTGAAGTGCAATACCTGGGTCACAGAGTGGGGTATGGGAGCCAGAGACCGGAGCCGGCAAAGATAGAGGCAGTAGCTAACTGGCCCACACCTATCACTAAGACCCAGGTGTTAGCCTTCCTAGGGACAGCAGGGTATTACAGACGCTTTGTCCCAGACTACAGCACTATTGCTAAGCCCCTGACTGACCTGACCAAGAAAAATCTCCCTAAGCAGGTCCTGTGGTCTCCGGCTTGTAAAGCTGCATTTCAAGCACTCAAACAGGCTCTTGTAAATGCCCCTGTCCTGGCTGCCCCAGTCCCTAACAAACGTTTTCTCGTCCATACAGATGCTTCCATGTATGGACTGGGGGCTGTGCTGAGCCAGGTCGGGGAAGATGGAGGAGAGCACCCTGTCGCATATCTCAGTAGAAAGCTGTTACCCCGAGAAGTGAGTTATGCGGCAGTGGAGAAGGAATGCTTGGCCCTGGTCTGGGCATTGAAAAAGTTAAGCCCTTATTTGTATGGACAGGAATTTTCCCTTGTGACGGACCACAATCCCCTTGTCTGGCTTAACCGGGTCTCAGGAGACAATGGGAGACTGCTGCGGTGGAGTTTAGCTTTACAACCGTATAACTTCACCATCAGCTACCGACCCGGTAAGCAGAATGGGAATGCAGATGGATTGTCCCGGCAAACCGACGTTCTTGCTACCTCCTAGTCCGGTCATCCCCAAGTTGACCCACTAAAGGGTCAAGCCGGGTCTGCCGGAGTGTCCCACAAGGGGGGGAGCCGTGTGACAGATCCATCTGTATAGACCTATATTGCTGGTTCGTCTGTTTGCCTTCATTTCGCTGGATTTCCTGTCCGTATGCCCCTGTTCGTGTGTTTCCCCACATACCGATTGGAACTACTGAACGGATGGCCACCCAGGAGAAGAGTGTGCTGCTAGTTAACCTAAATGGCCTCATTGTTCACAAAGAACTTGAACCAACTTGAACTCCTGGTCTAATTCGTGACATTGTGGGATGCTAAATGTCTGTGTATTGAAAAGGGTTGTGACATTGTGTGTTTAAATGGTGATGTCTGTTCTGTTGTCCCCACATGTGTATTGGTGATTTCCCTCTGTCTTGGGGGATAATTGGATTATTCCTCGGGTGTCGCCAGGGCAGAGAGGAGAAAACCATAATGCATTGTGGGGATGTATTGTCTCTGTAGTGCTGCATGTCTGTCCTTTGTCACAGTCTCCATTCTGGGCCCCTAGGGGCGTGTCCACCAGATGGGGACCTGCATAAAAATGGGCGGGTAGCCCTCAATAAATCATTCCCTGTTTGACTTTCAAGATGGAGCTTGGTCTCGTTTATGGAGGGATTTATTATTGGGACAGCGCTTTCATATATTGCTAGCTGTGGTAGGAGTTCGACTGAATTGCTGATCGGGAGTTGCCACGTTCGTATGCTCCATTCGGGGGTTTGATGATCGGCTGGATTAAAAACTGCATTCCTGGAGAAAGGGGCTTATTCACTAACCAGCGGCGTCATCTACCTGGCGGTGAGTGTCGTGACATGTGCAGTCTCCATATATACAGAATAAGAGCAGATACTAAGAATTACACCAAGTATACAGGACAGGAGAAGTGGTGCTGTCCAATGTTCATACATACAGAATAAGACCAGATATTGAGAATTACACCCAGTATACAGGACAAGAGAAGTAGTATTGTGCAATGTCCATAAATACAGAATAGAATAGAGTGCTGCCTCATTTTTAGAATATATATACACTCACCTAAAGTATTATTAGGAACACCTGTTCTATTTCTCATTAATGCGATTATCTAGTCAACCAATCACATGGCAGTTGCTTCAATGCATGTAGGGTTGTGGTCCTGGTCAAGACAATCTCCTGAACTCCAAAATGAAAGTCAGAATGGGAAAGAAAGGTGATTTAAGCAATTTTGAGCGTGGCATGGTTGTTGGTGCCAGACGGGCCGGTCTGAGTATTTCACAATCTGCTCAGTTACTGGGATTTTCACGCACAACCATTTCTAGGGTTTACAAAGAATGGTGTGAAAAGGGAAAAACATCCAGTATGCGGCAGTCCTGTGGGCGAAAATGCCTTGTTGATGCTAGAGGTCAGAGGAGAATGGGCCGACTGATTCAAGCTGATAGAAGAGCAACGTTGACTGAAATAACCACTCGTTACAACTGAGGTATGCAGCAAAGCATTTGTAAAGCCACAACACGCACAACCTTGAGGCGGATGGGTTACAACAGCAGAAGACCCCACCGGGTACCATCATCTCCACTACAAATAGGAAAAAGAGGCTACAATTTTCACAAGCGCACCAAAATTGGACTGTTGAAGACTGGAAAAATTGTTTCTTGAACACGACAATGAGTTCACTGTACTAAAATGGCCCCACAGTCACCAGATCTCAACCCAATAGAGCATCTTTGGGATGTGGTGGAATGGGAGCTTCGTGACCCTGGATGTGCATCCCTCAAATCTCCATCAACTGCAAGATGCTATCCTATCAATATGGGCCAACATTTCTAAAGAATGCTATCAGCACCTTGTTGAATCAATGCCACGTAGAATTAAGGCAGTTCTGAAGGCAAAAGGGGGTCCAACACCGCATTAGTATGGTGTTCCTAATAATTCTTTAGGTGAGTGTATATATATATATATATATATATATATACAGTACAGACCAAAAGTTTGGACACACCTTCTCATTCAAAGAATTTCTTTATTTTCATGACTATGAAAATTGTAGATTCACACTGAAGGCATCAAAACTATAAATTAACACATGTGGAATTATATACATAACAAAAAAGTGTGAAACAACTGAAAATATGTCATATTCTAGGTTCTTCAAAGTAGCCACCTTTTGCTTTGATTACTGCTTTGTCTGTACTGTATATATGTTATAGGCAAATGACTATTTGCCGCATTTGTGTGAGAGGAGGCGGGGCTATACTGCTTATTAGCCGCAGCCTCCTCCTCACCTTACCGGCGGCTAGTTTTCACTTCCGGGTGCCTGTACGCACGTGAGTATACAGTCTCTGCCTCTCATTGGCATCGATGTCTACATCCCAGCGTTCACGTCTTCCAGCGGTAAGATCAGGGCCTTGCGGCTTCATTCCTGGGTAGGGAGGGGAGGGATAGGCACAGACACACCGCATGTTGTTACCTGCATGTCTTGATACATTCTGTTTATGGTTGTGTAGTATTACAGTGGTAAAAAAAAATATATAGAAAAATGGGGAAAAGGCGTGTTACAGAAAAAAAGAAAATAATAATAAATTAAAGGCGTTAAAAATGATGAGGAGTGTTTTATATGTATATCCGGCATTGTTACATCATAAGACGGGGCAGTACATAGGCTATATTGAGTCCCATCAGGCTTATGTCTGGCTGCACAGGGACCTTGGTTGAATTGCTTTTCCTGATTCATGAATGTAAGTGACTTACTGCAGTCTTTCATCCTCTTAGTCTGGCCGGCAGTGTGTCGTCTCCTTTAGGTAAGGGAGCACCACCGCTCCGGAACGTTTCTGCCTGGCAGCATCGGCTCCCCACGCGGCAGTCTCTCAGGTTGCAGGAGTCAGCATGACTCCTGTCACGACCCTTGGTCATGGTCGTGACTCCTTTAACCGCACGCAGTTGCCTGCGGTCTTGGTGTTGTTGTCAATCACAGGTGAGGGCTATAGTATGTTGCCTCACCTGTGGTTGCCGCTGGCAACATTGTGTCTTCCCTTCCCTGGTGTTGGAAGGGTTAACTTCCTTCCTAGTGTGTGTGCACTGGGTGTGTCTGACTGTGGGTGTGGCTACTTGGCCCTATAAAGCCTCAGTGAATAGAAATAGGCAGTGGAGGTTCTTCAGCCACGCTTGCTGGAGACATCCTCCTGGTTAATTACCATCTGCCAGTGAGGGCCACCCTTGTGGTCATAAGTTCTCTTATGGTGTTTTGAAGATTGTTTGGTCTATTTATTATTGCAGCATATGGTTTACTGGGTTCCCATGTGATGTCTGTTGTGTGCTGTGTCCTTTGTGCTGGTTGTGGATAGCAGCACTTTCACGTGGGTTCCAGGTTGTGTGTCTGTGGCAGGTAAGTGTGGTACTAGTCTCACTTACCTGTCATTGCCATATGTCTGTTTATGTTCCCCTTTCTATGTAGCTTGGCCAGTGAGACTCCTGTTCCTCCGTGTCTAGGAGGAACGGGTTGTCTTACCCTGCTCCTAGTCCAGGGCCACCCTGAGGGCGAGCAGGAATATCAGGTTCCAGAGTATGAGCCCTCCTACCTTCAGGGTTGGCTCATACGGATAGGAGACAGGGTCAGCTTTAGGGATGTGTAGGAGGTGACCTTCTCCCTTATTCCTGTCCTGGCCATGCTCTGACCACCCATCTGCTGATACTGCAAGGCTGAGGGTTTTCCCCATCCTCAGCCGTGACAACTCCGCTCTCGACACATTGTAATGTATTTCATGGGCCGCCGTGCTCGTAGTAAGGCAGGGGTGCATGCAAGGCTGTTTTGCTTCTGGTAGACTCTTGATTCATCTGGTCTGCTGGAGCCTCCAGGCAGCAGGTGATGGTGATAGTGATAAAAAAAAAGTCTGGGAGTTTGGGTTGTGAAAAAAAAAAAAAAAAAAAAAAAAAGGGGCAGTTTGAAGAAAAAAAAAAATACAAGGGGACTCTTTAAGGTTCCGCAGCATGTGTCGCAAGTTGATTGCCCATCATCGTCTCTAGTGGGGTCATCTCAAGCAGTGAGCTACTTATCAATTATTGGGTCAATTGTCTACAGGTTTTTCTTTTATATATGTGTCCATAGGTTCGTGGCTCCTTCTATCCACCCGATGCACGGCTTCGTACCAGCAGACGCAGCTAGTAGACACATTTAGCGGTATATACACACTTGCTATTAACCACGCTCTACCTTCCAGTATACAGAACAACAGGACATAACAACCCTCCTTGTCTATAGTTACTTTCACAATTTTTATATCTATGTCCCAGTGTATTAATATACTTACTCCTCTTGCGTATACTGAATATACAGAGTGGAAAGCATATTGAATCCATGGTCTACCTATTCCATCCGTCATCTCATTTGTGAGGTGTGTCTCCTGTAAACAGACTATTGCTGGAAGGGATCTATGTACTGCATCAAAGACCGCAACTCTCTTTGAACCCCTACTCAACCCCCTAATGTTCCATGAGATAATTCTCATATTTTTTTTAAATCATATTCTTATCCTTTACCAAAAAATGGCAAACCCCCAATATTATTGAAGGGTCGGAAGCCCTGATAGAGGAGGAGAAGAAGGATGGCACAACGACAAAGGAAAAAAATAAATAAATAAGCAGCCGGCAAACTCCCCATACCTCACAAATGATCCAGGAAACCTTGGTCCTGGTTCTCTAAACTAGCCTTCCCTCTTATGGTGCCCCGCACATCCCAGCCCATCGCTCAGCCCTTTATCTTTTCCTTAACCCATTCTCCCACCGCCTCTGCTGTCTCAAAGAACCACAACTTACTTTCCCATTCAATTCTCAGCTTGGCTAGAAACATCATTGAATATTTAACATTCTTTGACATGCAATATTTTTTTCACATCCATAAACCGGCTTCTTTCATTTACCGTTTCTTTTGCGTAATCGGGAAATATCATAATTGTTGTGCCCGCATAGGCCATCCTCCCTTTCCTTCTTGCGCTACGCAATATCTCCTCCCTGTCCCTGACCGAGAGCAGATTCAGAATCATTACCCTCTTGTACCTGGAGGAGGTATCTTTGCCGGCACTCTATAAGCATTCTCCACAAAGTTTTTATATTCAGAAATATCCTGACCTAATTGTCCCCTCAACCAATCTTGTATAGAAATGCGAGGGTCTTGCCCCTCTGCTCCCTCTGGGATCCCCAGGCATCTCAAAGTTAACCCCCTGGCCCTTTTTTCCAACTGTATTAGTTTGTATTTTATTTCTTTATTTTATACCATTAACATGTTTTTCTCTTTAACCGCTATCTGCACTATATCCTCCACTTCTAAGGAATCCGACCGATTCCCTAATATTACCAGTCTGGAGAGAGAGGTCACGTATCGCCGTGTTACATTTTCTTATTTCCTGAAATATATCTTGCAGGCTAGGAGCCTGTTCCAAAGCGGCGCTTTTTATTTTGGCCTCGTCAGACTGGCCACCACCTCTCTCCCCAGACTGAGAGCCATCCCCACCGACTCCGGGTTTCCCTCCACTAGCTGTTCCCCCCTCCTGGTCTAATAACCCGTCCTCTTTCTTTTTTTTCTTTGCAGGGCTAAGACAGGGAATTTCTCATTTCTTTTAGGCATTGGGGAAACCGTAGTATTTAACTCCAATTGCCCCTTTGCCTTTTTCCCTGTGCCCTGTATCGCCATTTCCCTACTTCGCCCCTGACCACCCTTTCCTCCTCCCAAACTAGCCCAGATACTATGTCAATATAGAACCACAGAGGGGAACAGTTCACATAAAGCAGTATATCTATCACATGCACATAAATCAACAGTTTTCATATATTCACGGTCAATTCACGGCCAATTATCAGTTAGCAGTCCTTCTTTTCTATTAGTAGTGTAGTAATCGATTAATTGGTTAGACACTCAGTATCGCAGGAGTCCCTGACAGTCACTTAATTAGTTGTAGTTATTTAGGTTAGTTTCTATTGTTTCCTTGTTGCCAGTCCCCATAAATTCTTGTATGGTTGCTTGCAATTCCACTGATGGTACTCACATGCTGGAGCTATTTCAGTTACCAATTAGTTATCTTAATATGGTTAATTGATTTAAGAGAAAACTCGGAATTGTAGTGGTGAAAGTCTTCGGTGGTTAATAGCATAAAAGTCTGTTGCAGGCACTCCGTTAATTAAGTTAGTTGGATTAACTCATGTTCTCCATTCTTTCATGCCATTTCCTGTATAGCGCTGTGTATCAATTAACAGATCGCACTTATTGTATCAAGCTCACATTCAGCTTATTTTCTCAATTTTATCCACAATTAGTTGACGTCTATTTACAGGGTCAATGTTCAGATTGCTTTCAGATAAACTACGCAAAACCCCTTCAGTAAGCACGCTAGTTTATTGATCAAGACAACCATGTACCTAGCCTTCTACGGCTTCCTCAGACCAGGCGAGTTCACCTGCGCCACAACATGCAAGAGCTATCTGAGGAAGGATCAGCTGGCATGGGATGGGTCATGCTAAGTTCTTACTTTAACGTCCACAAAGACGGCCTGAGTGGGTCAGCTCACAGAGGTTAGATACTTCCCCACTGGTAATAAGTGGTGCCCAGTTATGGCAGTGCAGGATTGGACGTGCTTTACCGAAGCAACCCCAGGGGATGCTCTTCTGCTAAGGCTGGGTTATGCGCCTTTGATTTGACAGAACTTTCTCAAATTCATCCGAATATTATTGAGGAATGTTGGGGTCAGTGCCAGTTCCATCACAGGGCATTCCTTTTGCACTGGTGCGGCTTCGCCACCTCCAAGCACAACGTCTCAGTGCATGTTATTAAGAAGTTGGACAAATGGCAGTTGGCTTGTTAAGCACGCTATATACCAAATCCGCAGTGTGAAATGTTTAATGTTTTTAGGAATCTGGTATTGTGATTTTGTTAATAACACTATTGCCCTGAGCTATGTTTGTTATTTTTGGCCCCTTTAGCCTACCCTCCGTACAGCAGTCTCGGCATACCCCTACTGCTTAGCATAGTAGGTAGGTAGGCGTACTCATCCCGAGCCGACCCGAATACAAGTTATAGGCAAATAGCTATTTGCCGCATTTGTGTGAGGGGAGGCGGGGCTATACTGCTTATAAGCCTTAGCCTCCTCCTCACCTTACCAGCGCCCACCCTTCCAAGTCCCCTTTTACTCTACAGTGGGATGCGAAAGTTTGGGCATCCTTGTTAATCGTCATGATTTTCCTGTATAAATCGTTGATTGTTACGATAAAAAATCTCAGTTAAATATATCATACAGGAGACACACACAGTGATATTTGAGAAGTGAAATAAAGTTTATCGGATTTACAGAAAGTGTGCTATAATTGTTTAAACAAAATTAGGCAGGTGCATACATTTGGGCACCACAAAAAAGAAATGAAATCAATATTTAGTAGATCCTCCTTTTGCAGAAATTACAGCCTCTAAATGCTCCCTGTTGGTTCCAATGAGAGTCTGGATTCTGGTTGAAGGTATTTTGGACCATTCCTCTTTACAAAACATCTTTAGTTCATTCAGGTTTGATGGCTTCCGAGCATGGACAGCTCTCTTTAAGTCACACCGCAGATTTTCAATTATATTCAGGTCTGGGGACTGAGATGACCATTCCAGAACGTTGTACTTGTTCCTCTGCATAAATGCCTTAATGGATTTTGAGCAGTGTTTAGGGTCATTGTCTTGTTAAAAGATTCAGCCCGGGGGGGGGGGGGGGGGGGGGCGTGGCCTGACCAAGCTAGATGGCGGCTGCTTGTTAGCAGAGCTCTTGCCACCAGAACCCATCTAAGCCTCAATTTTAGCATTATCCTGACCCAGGCATGAAGATTCAATCAAAGGATTGTATGCAGACTGCACCGGGACGCAAAGAGGACCCGAGCTCTAGCACAGAAATTGATAAATTCCTAAGCAAAACGGCTGCTCAGCCGTCGGTGCGGCCCTCCAAAATGGCGCCGAAATGAGGCGGTGAAAGACTCCCTGCTCTCACACGCTAGAGCAATGAATTCACTCCTGCTTCAAATGGAGGATCAAGAGAACAGGAACAGGAGGAGGAATATCAGGCTCAGGGGGCTTCCAGAAGCAGATGACAAGGAGGACTTATTTAAAGTTATGGACTCCCTCTTTAGTACGCTGCTGGGCCCAGAGCAAGCAGCACAAATTACGGTGGAAAGAGTGCACAGAGCACTAAAACCGAAACCAGTGTCCCGAGACAATCCGAGGGACATAATCTGTGGTATCCTGAGCTACAGAGACACGGAATTGATACTTCAAGCGGCTAGGAAGCAGGGAGAAGTGAAGCTCCAGGGCGCTCATGTACAAGTCTACCAGGACTTAGCTGCAACCACACTGCAAAAACGGCGGTTATTGAAGCCGCTCACCGACCTGTTAAGGTCGTCTAAGTATCCATACAGATGGCTGTTTCCATTTGGGATTTCAGTCACTGTGGGGAACCGCCGCTACACCGTCCGAACACCTGAGGATCTACCTCCTGTCTGGGAAGCAATACAACAACCGCCGATTGAAATTCCATCCTGGCTACCTGTCCTACCCGTGGATGACCTGCCACCGCTCCCCCAGACGTCCAGATGGATGAAGCCGAAACCCCAAAGATCTGAAAAGAACAGGAAGGCATGGTCCCATGGAGCTCCGGACTAAGGTTCTGCTGTTAAAGTAGTTCTCTTCCCTCTAGCTGCTGCAGCTTTGCTGCCATGTTTGGACGGAGTCTTTGTCACTTACCCTATCTTTTAGTACTCCAGTCACTAGGCAAGGTTATTGGTATCTCATTTGCTACCTTCTCATTAGGTGTTAAACCCACATCATGCTGTATGACTGGGTTACCTATAATTATGCTTTATCTTACTGTTTGCAATGTATTTCTCCTTTCTCAGCAAAACTACTGGTTAGGATAGTTTATCTCCAAATACTGATTTAATTAGCTGAGGCTTAGTAGTGGGGTTCTGGGCTGGTTGGGATGCACATGGTGTCAACATGTGTGATCTTTTTTCCTCCCCCCGGTCCAAAATTCCACGTATACTTGTTACCGACTTTAAGTTATAGTCACTGTTTTATAAGGTTCAATGATTTGTTTAGTACATCCACACTGTCTGGTAGGACACACGACCTTAGCTTGAAGATTGTCAGTTTACTAAGATGGCTCCATTAACTCTATGTTTCTCCACCCTTAACGTTCATGGTTGTAATGGCCCTAGAAAACGCAGTAGGGTTTTCCAAGTTCTCAGGAGAATTGGTGCGGATATAATAATGCTCCAAGAGACCCACTTCTCCCATCTACATGTTCCTAATTTAGAACATAGCTCCTTTAATATGTGGTATCATGCTACTTCCAGTAGTTCTGCGGCTAGGGGAGTCAGTATAGGCTTCAAACGAGGCACCCCTTTCACGTTACGCTCTGAAGTGAAGGATCCGGAGGGGAGATTCCTCTTATTAAAAGGGGAGATAGGACATGTCACTGTCACGATATGCAATCTCTATGCGCCAAATGTGAAGCCAGTTAACTGGCTGACAGAGGTACTGGACAAGATTGGTTCATTTACTGCTGGGCTATTGGTAATAGGGGGGGATCTTAATTTTACCCTGAACCCTTTACTTGACTCCTCAGCCCAGAAATCAGCTGTCTCATTCTGTGCTATCAGAACAGTCCAAACACGCCTTAGAGCTTTACACCTTAGTGATGTTTGGAGGTCGGCGCATGGTGACAGACGTGACTACACGTTCTATTCTAATCCTCACAAGTCATATCAGAGGCTGGATTACCTCTTTGTGCAGGATAAATACTTACCAGCGGTCAAATCCTCCACTATCCACAATATCACGGTCTCTGACCATGCGCCGGTCTCCCTTGTCATTGGACTTCCAGAATTGTGTGGTAGAGAGTGGACCTGGAGGCTGAATCACACCCTTCTGGAATCGCAAACTCAAGTAGATTCCATCTCGCAAAAACTACAGATGTACTGTACTACTAATGCCACGCCTGATATGTCACAAGCAATAGTTTGGGACGCACATAAGGCGGTAATTAGGGGGGAATTTATCACACTAGGTTCTTATATCAGTAAAGCGAGATCACGGAAATTGTCGGAACTTCTGTCCCGCATAGCTTGTTTAGAGTCATCACATAAACGATCATGCGCTCTCAGGGATCTTGAGGAGTTAACAGCTGCGAGACGAGAATTACAGGAGCTGCTAAACATTAAAGCATCTAAGGCCTATCTAAAGGTTAAACACAAACATTATGCCCATGGGAATAGAGGCGGGAAAATAATGTCTGCACTCATTAAAAAACGAGATGACCAGGCTTTTATTAGGCGCATGAAATCACAAGCGGGGTCTGCTACGACCGACACACGGGAAATATCAATTTTTTTTAGAGATTACTACCATAATTTGTATAACCTTAGAGAGGAAGAACGAGAATAAGTGAGGATAGAACGCAAAAGGGAGATTGAACATTTCCTAAAGACATTGCACCTTCCTGTCCTCAGTTATTCCTCCAGAACATCACTGCTGGCCCCTATTACTCTTGCGGAAGTGAAAAAGGTCTTGAATACAACCCCATCAGGTGAGAGCCCAGGTCCCGACGGCTTTACGGTGGCATATTATAAAAAGTTTTTCCCGGTTTTAGGCCCACAGCTAGTTAACCTCTTTAACGCTCTTCTAGGCGGAACCCCCATAACTAGCCAAGCTCTAGGGGCACACATAGTTGTTTTGCCTAAGCCAGGCAAAGATGTTGAGGTTCCTTCTAGCTATAGACCGATCTCTCTGCTAAATGTAGACGTGAAACTATGGGCTAAAGTCTAGGCCAATAGGCTTTCTCCCTTACTACTGGGGATCATATCCCCTGAACAATCAGGCTTTGTGGGGGGCAGGGAGTGCAGAGACAACACCTTCAGGGTTCTACAAGCTCAGCAATTTGCTTTAAAACAAGGGAAGAAACTTGTGTTTCTTAGCACCGATGCCGAAAAGGCATTTGATAGAGTATCTTGGGATTACATGGAATCCACATTACATAAGTTCGGCCTCCCCCCTCAATTTGTGGGGGCGGTGCTGTCTCTGTACTCTAACCCCTCCGCACAAGTACAAGTGAATGGTATCCTTTCACCCCCCTTTAAGATCTCAAACGGGACATGCCAGGGTTGCCCGCTCTCGCCCAAATTGTTCATCCTATGCTTAGAAACTGTTCATACAATCTCTAAGGCAGGATCCTGAAATTCAAGGGATTACAATAGGCAGGGAATCACACACTGTCGCTGCATTCGCGGATGACATGCTCCTTTTTTTGACCAACCCTGAGCAGGCATTTCCAGCTCTTTTAAAACAATTGGACGTGTATGGCTCCCTGTCAAACTTTAGGATAAATCTCTCTAAATGTACGGCGATGGGTATGAACATTTCCCTTTCATCTGTCACGAAATTAGAAAAGGACTTCCCGTTTGAGTGGACTAATTCCCATATTAAATATTTAGGAGTTAATGTAACTAAAGACCCTAGCTTGCTATTCCACCAAAATTATCTGTCATTATTTGATAGCATTAAACAACAATTAGCTGATATAAAAATACACTTTCTATCCTGGTTAGGGAGGAAAAATATGTTAAAGACTTACATCTTGCCTAGGATGTTATACATTCTGCAGACTTTACCTATACCCCTTCCTCAATCCTTTCTAGCAAAAGTCCGTAGACTCTTTTCTTCTTTTGTATGGAGTGGTTCTAGACCCAGACTGGCATACAAACTTCTCACTAAACCCAGATTTAGAGGAGGATTTGGCCTTCCAGATGTTGCGGCATATTACAGAGCTATCCAACTCAGACTGCATTCTGAAGTTTGTAATCCTATGAATACAAAACTCGGCTGCAAGGTAGCTAGAAATATATTGGGCCCTAGGGGTGTGGCGGCTCTTTGGGACCCTAAATTAGCAATGAATCGTAATATGGGTAAGAGGGGTCTAAATTCTCTTCAGGGAGTTTTAAACACCTGGTCAAAAATATCACCTCTCCTACGAAATCCCTCATGCATATCTCCGTTCACTCCCATTTGTTATATTCCGTACTTAGTGATTCAGGGATTTCAAGATGATTTGGGACTCTGGAAGGCGTTGGGTGATGTGGCAATAGGAGATATCCTAGAAAAAAGGTCAATACCCTCAATTGAAAGCATGACAGCGAGTTTCCCTCGAATCCCATGGTCACCCACTCAATATTCACAGTTTTTAAAAGTGTGCACTCTATATCTGGCTTGCACCCCTAGTAAACAGGACCCTACTTGGTATGACACGTGTCTACTCAAGCAGGCGAACAAGAAAGGATCCGTATCTAGGGTATATAATAAACTATTGGAAGAAGCAGATCCTGGCAAACCTTGGTTCATTTCCCAATGGGAAAAAGATCTTAACACCACATTTGATGACAATACGGTAAATAGGATCCTTTGTCATTCTCACGGATATTCTCAGTGTATTAGGATTCAAGAAAATGCTTACAAGTTGGTAACTAGGTGGTACAATACGCCAGCAAAATTACATGCCATAGACCCCTCGCATCCGGAGCAGTGCTGGAGATGCAAGGGAACTATAGGTACTTTGTTTCACATCTGGTGGGCTTGCCCCTTAATAAAACCATACTGGGATATGATTTCCAAGAATATATTGGAAATTGTCCCCTCCTCATCCCCACTAACCCCCTTTGTGGTCCTACTGAATATCCCCAATGAAAAATTTACTCTCACTAGGCATTCTCTATTATCATCCCTAGTGGCAGCGGCAAAACTCCTGATTCCAACTAATTGGCTTTCCAATAAAACTCCAGAGTCCACGGATTGGATCAACAAAGTTCAAGAGATACGTTTATTAGAAGAGATGTCGAGCTGGGAATCCCTATCCCATGATAAACATCTACAGATATGGGCTCCATGGCTGACATGGTATGCTAACAGTCAAAAATGCATTAGCTCCCACGTTAGTAGCTAGGCCTAATGTTAGGGAACGAAACTGTTACACGATTAAGTATTGGGACATGTATCATTTGAAGGTCTTTAATATGTTGTAACGAAATGGGTGGAAGATGGGTGATTGCCTATCAATTGATTGGAAGTTGTGACTCTGGTCAAAAGTAGTCTAAATAGATCTTTTATATTATCACACCTATCAGGGATCCAGCTAGTGAATTGGTAATATGGCAATTTATATGCAAAATTTTGCTCGTCACTATACACCATTTTGCGTCGTGGTGAATGCTCTCCACTGTCTTCAGTTTGATATGTATCGGACTATGGATGTACCTTTATTTTTACTTTTATGTTTATGTTATTGTTTCTTAAAAATGACATGCACCTTATCTTTATGTTTGTACAATGATGATGATCTTAAATAAAGATTTGTTAAAAAAAAAGGATTCAGCCCCGGCGCAGCTTCAGCTTTGTCACTGATTCCTGGACATTGGTCTGCAGAATCTGCTGATACTGAATGGAATCCATTCGTCCCTCAACTTTGACAAGATTCCCAGTCCCTGCACTGGCCACACAGCCCCACAGCATGATGGAACCACCACCATATTTAACTGTAGGTAGCAGGTGTTTTTCTTGGAATGCTATGTTCTTTTTCCTCCGTGCATAACGCCCCTTGTTATGGCCAAAAAAACTCAATTTTAGTTTCATCAGTCCACAGCACCTTATTCCAAAATGAAGCTGGCTTGTCCAAATGTGCTTTAGCCCACCTCAAGCGGCACTTTTTGTGCTGTGGGCGGAGAAAAGTCTTCCTCTGCATCACTCTCGCATACAGCATCTCCTTGTGTAAAGTGTGCCGAATGGTTGAACGATGCACAGTGACTCCATCTGCAGCAAGATGATGTTGTAGGTCTTTGGTGCTGGTCTGTGGGTTGACTCTGACTGTTCTCACCATTCGTCGCTTCTGTCTATCCGAGATTTTTCTTGGTCTGCAACTTCGAGCCTTAACTTGAACTGAGCCTGTGGTCTTCCATTTTCTCAATATGTTCCTAACTGTGGAAACAGACAGCTGAAATCTCTGAGACAGCTTTCTGTATCCTTCCCCTAAACCATGATGGTGAACAATCTTTGTCTTCAGGTCATTTGAGAGTTGTTTTGAGACCCCCATGTTAATACTCTTCAGAGAAATTTAAAAGAGGAGGGAAACTTACAATTGACCCCCTTAAATACTCTTTCTCATAATTGGATTCATCTGAGTATGTAGGTCAGGGGTAACTGAGCTTACCAAGCCAATTTGAGTTCCAATAATTAGTTCTAAAGGTTTTGGAATCAATAAAATGACAACAGTGCCCAAATTTATGCACCTGCCTAATTTTGTTTAAACAATTATAGCACATTTTCTGTAAATCCAAAAAACTTAATTTCACTTCTCAAATATCACTGTGTGTGTCTCCTATATGATATATTTAACTGACATGTTCTATCGTAACAACCAACGATTTATACAGGAAAATCATGACGAATAACAAGGTTGCCCAAACTTTTGCATCCCACTGTAACTACTCAATGGGGTGGGCCCCTTTAGCCTACCCTCCGTACAGCAGTCTCGGCATACCCCTACTGTTTAGCATATTAGGTAGGTAGGCGTACTCATCCCGAGCCGACCCGAATACAAATATATATATATATATATATATATATATAAAAATTAAAAAATACTGGGCACTCTCACTTATGTAGAAACATACAATTTATTTCAGTACATATAATCATAAACGCACAATCTCAATAATATAATAAAATAGATAATAAATAAAAACTCCTAAAATCACTAAATAATAAAAAGTGGATCCAAAAAATGAGGGATAGTCAGTCCATATGCATCAGACTGGTAGTGGGCGATAATTGGTAATTATAGATGGGATTTGTAGTGTCCTGTACGATACACAGTCCCACTCTTTTGGAGAAACGATGCTACAGTTTGTAGAGATTCACTTGAGTGAGTATGTTTGCGGCGTCCCGCTTGTACTCACTGTGCAGTGCAGTCTTTTGTAGATCATCGGCTTGTAATCCAGAAGTCGCTCCTGTCCGCTCCTGTCGCCACCGGATACTGCTGTAGCTTGCTTGCCCGTGTCTGGTCCTTTGGCTGCCGCTCCGTGGTGTCTAAGAGCCGGCAGGCAATAGGGCTTGTATTCGCTCTCCCCACGTCGGATAAACTGCGCCACGATACTATGTAGCCTCGTGTGTTGCGCTTGTAGCTACCGATGTATCAGGGATTTTAGTAAGGCACAGGATCCTCGGTTGGTCCGAAATAGCAGCACAGCGTTTTTGAAGTTCCAGTACGACTTGCTTTGGGATTACTATGGGGGTCTCTTCACCAAACGCGTTTCGGGGTACTTGCCCCTTCCTCAGTGGTAGTGACTGCCCCGTAAGTGTCTGTTTTTATAGAGCCTTGTAGATTGTAATTATTCACACAGGTGTTGATTCACCTCTTTTTCCTCAAGAGGTGGTACGGAATTGGAATCCATTCTATTTGTGGTTTCACCCAATTATCCACGCCAGGAAACTTAATTTATAGCTTGCGTAATGCTTAATGTGCAATAATAATTTTGGGAAGGTCCAATCCACCCCTGACTTCAAAGGACGATGAAAAATAAAAGTGCTCTCAGGTAAATCAAATAGAATAATAATAAAAAATATTATACTTTGAAAAAATATAAAAAGAAAATATATAAAAAAACGAAAAATGACTGTTGGTAATGTGGAAATGACCTATATGACTCCCATAGGAGGTACGAATAGTGGGTTATGGAAGAGGAGATCAAACAGTAGGGAGATTGACATTAGATGTGGTCATTAGGGGGTTAATACCTTTATGCCAACCCTTGAAAATTCATTAGGGCCATCTGACCTTTCCACTGTTGGTTTATTTATTTTAGGCAAATGTCATTCTGCTACATGTAATAGATAGGGGGTACAAAAGGACAATCGGTATATAACCTGTCACTTTTGATCCCCCGATTAAGAATTTAAACCGCATCGATACCGCAAGGGTCCGCATTGGTTTTTGTGCAGATAAAAATAAATAGGAAGAACTGAATGGGATTGTCTTTGGGTTGAAAACAGAATAATAAAAGAGGTTAATGAATCACTGTATAAATGCAATTTCAGATACAGTTATTGGCGAATATTATTGCACATTAAGCATTACGCAAGCTATAAATTAAGTTTCCTGGCGTGGATAATTGGGTGAAACCACAAATAGAATGGATTCCAATTCCGTACCACCTCTTGAGGAAAAAGAGGTGAATCAACACCTGTGTGAATAATTACAATCTACAAGGCTCTATAAAAACAGACACTTACGGGGCAGTCACTACCACTGAGGAAGGGGCAAGTACCCCGAAACGCGTTTGGTGAAGAGACCCCCATAGTAATCCCAAAGCAAGTCGTACTGGAACTTCAAAAACGCTGTGCTGCTATTTCGGACCAACCGAGGATCCTGTGCCTTACTAAAATCCCTGATACATCGGTAGCTACAAGCGCAACACACGAGGCTACATAGTATCGTGGCGCAGTTTATCCGACGTGGGGAGAGCGAATACAAGCCCTATTGCCTGCCGGCTCTTAGACACCACGGAGCGGCAGCCAAAGGACCAGACACGGGCAAGCAAGCTACAGCAGTATCCGGTGGCGACAGGAGCGGACAGGAGCGACTTCTGGATTACAAGCCGATGATCTACAAAAGACTGCACTGCACAGTGAGTACAAGCGGGACGCCGCAAACATACTCACTCAAGTGAATCTCTACAAACTGTAGCATCGTTACTTTTCTCCAAAAGAGTGGGACTGTGTATCGTACAGGACACTACAAATCCCATCTATAATTACCAATTATCGCCCACTACCAGTCTGATGCATATGGACTGACTATCCCTCATTTTTTGGATCCACTTTTTATTATTTAGTGATTTTAGGAGTTTTTATTTATTATCTGGTCTATCTGGTCTATTATCTATTTATTATCTTATTATTGTGGGTAAGTAACTGGCTCAGTGATAGAAAACAGAGGGTGGTTATTAACGGTACACACTCAGATTGGGTCACTGTCACTAGTGGGGTACCTCAGGGGTCAGTATTGGGCCCTATTCTCTTCAATATATTTATTAATGATCTTGTAGAAGGCTTGCATAGTAAAGTATCAATTTTCGCAGATGACACTAAACTGTGTAAAGTAATTTACACTGATGAGGACAGTATACTACTACAGAGGGATCTGGATAGACTGGAGGCTTGGGCAGATAAGTGGCAGATGGGGTTTAACACTGATAAATGTAAAGTTATGCACATGGGAAGGAAAAATGCAAGTCAACCGTACATACTAAATGGTAAAACACTCGGTAACACTGACATGGAAAAGGATCTAGGAATTTTAATAAACAGCAAACTAAGCTGCAAAAACCAGTGTCAGGCAGCTGCTGCCAAGGCCAACAAGATAATGGGTTGCATCAGAAGGGGCATAGATTCCCGTGATAAGAACATAGTCCTACCACTTTACAAATCGCTAGTCAGACCACACATGGAGTACTGTGTACAGTTCTGGGCTCCTGTAAACAAGGCAGACATAGCAGAGCTGGAGAAGGTCCAGAGGAGGGCAACTAAAGTAATAACTGGAATGGGGCAACTACAGTACCCTGAAAGATTATCAAAATTAGAGTTATTCACTTTAGAAAAAAGACGACTGAGGGGAGATCTAATTAATATGTATAAATATATCAAGGGTCAGTACAGAGATCTATCCCATCAGCTATTTATCCCCAGGACTGTGACTGTGACGAGGGGACATCCTCTGCGTCTAGAGGAAAGAAGGTTTGTACACAAACATAGAAAAGGATTCTTTACGGTAAGAGCAGTGAGACTCTGGAACTCTCTGCCTGAGGAGGTGGTGATGGTGAGTACAATAAAGGAATTCAAGAGGGGCCTGGACGTATTTCTGGAGCTTAATAATATTACAGGCTATAGCTACTAGAGAGGGGTCTTCCTCTGGATCAACTTGCGGGATAACAGGCCGAACTGGATGGACAAATGTCTTTTTTCGGCCTTATGTACTATGTTACTATGTTACTATGTTACTATCTATTTTATTATATTATTGAGATTGTGCGTTTATGATTATATGTACTGAAATAAATTGTATGTTTCTACATAAGTGAGAGTGCCCAGTATTTTTTAATTTTTATTTATTCCTTACTAGAGGAAGGACTGTGAGCACCTCTTTACTGTGAGCACCTCCTCCATATTTTTCCTCAGTCCTGTGCGTCTCACAACCCTTTGTTATATATATATATATATATATATATATAACAAAACATCCGCGGCACTTCCAATTAGTAGAGCAATGTGTAGTGCTTTATTCACCTGTGTGATGTTTCAGTCCGCTTAATGGGACCATTCACTTTAACCGTGTAAATTGCCCATGGATGCTGAAGGGTCCTCTTTTCACACATCCACAAACTGTGGACACTTTTAAAATTAAGCATTATTTGACTTGCGACTCCACATGTGTGGCATATCTCCTGGAATGTCCCTGTCATCTTTTCTATGTTGGAGAGACAACATGGTAAGTTAAAACTAGAGTCAGACAACATAGATATACGATAAGTGAAAAGAGACTGGACTTGCCAGTTTCTAAGCATTTTACGGAAGTGAGGCACAATGAGAAGAACCTCAGCTTCTGTATTATTGATCAAGTTGTGATGCCTAGACGGGGAGGTGACAGAATAGCAGTCCTAAAAAGCGGAAACTCTACTGGATTTTTCATTTACAATCCTTAAAACAAAAAGGTCTCAATGTAGATTTTAGGGTGACTTACGTAACCCCCCATACTTGCATTTGATTTCCTTATTTCTCTTGTGTTGTAGGTTTAGATCAGTGCCATGATGAATTATTGATTTCATCTTTTTTGTTTATATTCTAGGAAAACATTTTGAACATGATATTGCAGTACTAAAGTGAGGAAACCATCCACCATGGATTCCCATGTGATTTTACATTAAGGATCTTGAATTATGTTTCATTCTATTTTTTAATGGAATGGACCAGCGTTATACATGTAGCTGACCATCATACTATATTTCTCTTATTTCACTAATAATGTGATTTTCTATACAACCAGTTTGGAACATTTGTACAATTTGTTTGGAACACTTTTTCCGACTGTGTGTTGGGGGACACTAAATGGTGCTCCTTGGGACACTTTCGGATCTTTGGGAGTCGCTTTATTGTGCATTTTGTGCTGGCAATATATTTACAGAGATGGGTCTGTGGGACTTTAAGGTTGAGACCGAAGACACTTATGGTGCCCCCGTGCCTGATCCCCATTTTGGTGGAGGCGTGACCCCTGGTTTGTCACCAGAGACCACACATTCCCCGAGTTTCACCATGGTTCCCTTTTATACTCTGGAGAATGCCTGTGACATTATTATTATTTTTCATTAGCGTTGATATTGTTTCTATGGTTACTGCCCCAAAAATATGGACTCGGTCTTGGGCATGCATGGTCGGCACAGTTATGCAGTAGGTTCCATTTGTAATACTGGCAAGGTAGCTCTAACATTACACCATGCGCATGGATACTGACAATGGGCAATGGGAATCTCCTTGCATCATGATGATCGCTCTGCCCTGCTGTTGACAATCTGCCAATGCAGGGGCAGTTGCCATCATAGGACTCTGAACTTTGACCACATGGGATCTATGATGGGAGGTGAGCGCCTCACATTTTATAAATATATCTATTGAATCGCAATTATTGTGCAACACTTGTGCACCTGTGAGTTATTGGTAAATCCCATTTACTTACATATCAATTTACTCAAAGAAAGGATTTTATTTTATTTCTGAATGAACACCTACAGTGCCTTGCAAAAATATTCACCCCCCTTGACTTTTTGTGTATTTTGGTGCCTCACAACCTGGAATTAACATAGATTGTTTGAGGATTTGCATCATTTAATTTACAGAACATGACTACAACTTTGAAGATTTTTATTATTGTAACGCAAACAACAAATAGGACAAAATAACAGAAAAAGTCAATCGGCATAACTATTCACCCCCCTAAAGTCAATACTTTGTAGAGCCACATTTTGTGGCAATCACAGCTTCAAGTCGCCTTGGATAACTCTCTATGAGCTTGTCACATCTTACCACTGGGATTTTTGCCCATTCCTCCTTACAAAACTGCTCCAGCTCCTTCAAGTTGGATGGTTTGCGCTTGTGAACAGCAATCTTTAAGTCTGACCTCAGATTTTCTATTGGATTGAGATCTGGGCTTTGACTAGGCCATTCCAACACATTTATATGTTTCCCCTTAAACCACTCGAGTGTTGCTTTAGCAGTGTCTTTGGGGTCATTGTCCTGCTGGTCGGTGAACCTTCGTCCTAGCCTCAAATCACGCACAGAGTGGTACAGGTTTTGCTCAAGAATATCCCTGCATTTAACACCATCCATCTTTGCCTCAACTCAGTTTCCCAGTCCCGGGGGCTAAAAAAACATCCCCACAGCATGATGCTGCCACCACCATGTTTAACTGTGGGGATGGTGTTCTTTGGGTGATGTGATGTGTTGGGTTTGCGCCAGACATAGCATTTTCTTTGATGGACGAAAAGTTCAATTATAGTCTCATCAAACCAGAGCACCTTTCTCCATACATTTTGGGAGTCTCCCACATGCCTTTTCGCAAACTCACAACATGCCTTTTTGTTTTTAGCTGAAAGTAATGGCTTTCTTCTGGCCACTCTGCCATAAAGCCCAACTCTATCGAGCATACGCTTATTGTCGTCCTATGTACAGATACTCCAGTCTATGCTGTGGAACTCTGCAGCTCCCTCAGGGTTACCTTAGGTCTCTCTGCTGCCTCTCTGATTAATGCCCTCCTTGCCCGGTCCGTCAGTTTTGGTGGGCGGCCGTCTCTTGGCATGTTTGCTGTTGTGCCGTGTCTTTTCCATTTGGTTATGATAGATTTGATGGTGCTCCTGGGATCATCAAAGATTTGGATATTTATTTATAACCTAACCCTGACTTGTACTTCTCAACAACATTGTCCCTTAGTTGTTTAGAGAGTTCCTTGGTCTTCATGGCAGTGTTTGGTTAGTGTACCTGTTGCTGTGTGATTGCGTTCGATTCTATGTTGGGAAAACGATCAGGTGTCTCTTTGAAGATTCATTTAATTCTGTGAAAACGATTAAAGGCTGCCCAAGGTTCATAGAACATGTAAGGAGCATACATGGAGGTAAAACTGATTGTATTTCCTTCATGGGGCTTGTATTTCCTGCAGAGGGAAGCGAGGTGGATCCTGCGTACCCAGGCCCTGGGTGAACTGGTGATCTAAGTTCCTTTTTGTAACTATACATTGTTGCAAATACTTTTATTGGTGTTGCCACACTGTATTGCAATACTTTTATTGGTGTTGCCACACTGTATTGCCTGCCATTTGTTGTTTTTCGCATTGCATGTTTTATTTTTACTTTTATATGTACCTTTAAGGAAGGCACACCTGTTGTCTATCGGTGCCGCTAGTAAAAAAGATGACGCGCAACATATGCGCCGACGCAGAGCCTGAGGAAGCGCTTGATAGCGCAAAAACGGCCGTCGCTGCTCTCCTTATGTGTGTTCAGAATTGTCTGCCCCCTGCCTATTGAAATAAAGGACCCGTCTAGTTTGCATCACACTGGTGAGTTCCGCTGCATATTCATTTCTTCGCCACTGTATCTGTGATTATCTCTCTGCTATCACCAGCTGAGCACCGCCGTCAGTGTGAAGGCTCCGAGCGGCCGAGATACTGCTCCCTGCTGTTTGAAGCTGGACTGTGTTTGTTACTGTGCCGCCCGTTTCTTTTTCTTGTTACATTGTTTGGACTTTCTCTGTTGGGGCTTGTGCACGTCACGAATTATAACAGGACCACTAACTACAGCTCTGTTTGGATTACAATATTATGGCTGCGGATGCACCGGGTCCATCCGTTTTAGATGGCAGAGAAGGGGCAGAAGATTTCTTCACGCAATGCAATGCAAAAGACACCCTGCAGAACCTCAGCACTAGGTTGCTGGAAGCAAAAGTCATGCAATTAGCTGACAGAGAAATAAGGCTGTTCTGGACAGTAAAATCATTGAATTCCTACAAAGAATGTGGGAGGGTGCCTAGAGGTCTCAGGGTTTACAAATACCCAGCACAATATGGGGATGATCCATCATTTGTGAAAGTGTGGCAACAATTGCACGCAGAATTCTCCCTACAAATTCTTGACACAGTTTTACAGAGAGACATAATACAATACGATACAGTTAAAGAGGAACTCAGCAAAGCGAGAACTGAGCTGGAGTCAAGGCTTTCAGATAATCTTTTGGAGGCATTTGATAAGAGAATAAATAACAAACTCACAATTATGCAAGCTGAAGTGAAGGAAAGAAAAAGGGATAAATTTGTGAGGGACAAACTAGATTACGAGTCGGGCCATATATTTGACTGGAATACAGAAAGAAAATTTAGGAAACAGAAGAAAAGACGAGTCCAGTACCAGAATAATGATTATTGGACCACCGACTCCGATTCCAGTATGTCGGACAAGATCAATCAAGTTTTGACAGGCACAGAAGGAGAGATAATTGACCCTTTAGAAAAAAGATCAGACGGGGTCGCGGAAAGACCAAGAAGAAAAGGAATCAGGAAATCAGAGAGAGAGAAGAAGCAGGTGTCCTGGAGGAAGTAACCACCTGCCCACCACCTGATGAGAACCTTGTCATTAACCTCACAGAACATGTGTTGTCTCCTGGTTGTATAAAGGTCCTCAGTAAAGGACTAGGTTACAGCCTAACAGAACAATTTGATGTTGTCACATTTGAATTAGATCTGTTCAAAGCCACCCGCAAGCTTTACTTGCACAAATTGTTCAGGGAAAAACCACAGAAAGTTGTGCACAAACAGGGAGAGATCCCCCTAGCCCCCGATCCCTTAGGCTTCCACATATATACTAGATTTGACATAGATGAATTGACTTGTCTAGAATTACTCATGGGTAGTGAGACTGCACTAGAAACTGCTAGTGACATGCTTTTGGATCCGTTTACAGGTGGAGTTAAGTCCACCTTTTGCCCCCCTATGCCCGCCGGCAGTAGCATCGATATATTTCAGCATCAAGTCATGAGAGACATCAGAGCTGTTATATACTCCTCAGCACAACCTAATATCAGACCTGAGGAGAGTGAAGCTCTGCAGTGGTTGTCCTCTAGAAGTGATGTGGTGGTAAAGCCGGCGGACAAGGGGGGCAATGTTGTTCTCATGTCCATAGATTATTATATAGGGGAGGCCCTAAGACAATTGGGGGATTCCCGTACTTATGAGAGGATACGGGGGGACCCCATACCCAGTACCCAGCAGCTGCTTAGATCCCTTGTGACTAAATAAGTAGAGGTAGATTTTCTCCCTAAGAATATGTTGGATAAGCTTATTCCTCCATCTCCAGCAAAACCGTCTTGGTATTTTTTACCAAAGGTTCATAAGTCTCTGAGCCATCCTCCGGGACGTCCCATTGTCGCGGGGATTGGCTCAGTGACTCAACCTTTGTCTAAATATGTTGACTGGCTTTTAAGACCAGCTCTGGTATGTGCCCCTGCGTATCTCAGGGACACCAATGACTTCTTACTGGCCCTCAAGGATTTACACTGGCAGGAAGGGTACCAGTTGGTATCTCTCGATGTGAAAAGCCTCTACACTCGCATCCCACATGATGCGGGTGTAGAGGCATTCCTTGACATTGTTACTAACCTTGGAAAAAGTCTGATTTTTTGTGATTTCATTGGTGAGGCACTTGAGTTAATTTTCATGCTGAAATGTCCACTGGTGCCCAAGGCTAAGTTTCTCTGCAGAATGCCTGATGTTGTCGTTGAGAATCCTCATGTATTGCTCTTTTTTCATGGTGCAGTTTACTGTGATTAGGTTCCCTGATCCATCGGCTGAAAAACCTCCCCAAAGCATTAGGTTTCCACCACCATGTTTGACCGTGGGGATGGTGTTCTTTGGGTTGAAGACTTCTCCTTTTTTACGCCAAATGAAGGAAACATAATTGTGACCAAACAATGAAATTTTTGTTTCATCTGACCTTAACACAGAAGACCAGAAGTCTTCTTCTTTGTCCAGATGAGCTTTTGCAAAGGCCAAGCGAGCTTTTGTGTACCTTATCTGGAGAAGTGGCATCCTCCTTGGTCTGTATACGTGGAACTCAGCAGTGTGCAGTATCTGTTGTCTGCCTTGAGACATTGCCACCAGCAGAGCCCAGATTCACCAGGATGGCCTTGGTTGTGATCCTTGGATTATTTTTCACCTCTATAACTTTCCTCCTAGCCAGCACAGGTGTCACTTTTGGCTTCAGACCACGTCCTCTTTTTCCACAGTGCGGAACATATTTTTTGCTGAAATGTAAATAAAAGCTGAGAAATGCCTCTTGTACATCGTCTTTTTATCTTTTGGGAGACACCTATGCCATTTCCCGTCAAAAAAATACTTGCTGCTTGAATAAAAGTGACTTTAAGTCAAAATTTGCCAGAGTAACAGGCTTTGTGGAGGGTTGTTCGCCGGGAATCGGCCTCTCAAAGGTGCCTCTATTTCACCAATACCATCTACCCAGCTCAAATGATTAAATTAGTTTCCTGGAATGTTAGAGGGCTGAGGTCCCCACATAAAAGAATAATGGTTCTACGTCACCTAAAGAGATTACAAACTGATATAGCCTTGATCCAGGAGACGCATCTTGGGGAGGCTGATTTTTGGCGGATGCGGTGCATGTGGGTGGGACAAATATACGGCTCTCCCTCAGATGGAAGAAGAGCAGGTGTGATGATATTAATCCATAAGAGGCTTAGATGTGAGGTATTATCAACAGATGGAGATGATAAAGGTAGATTACTGAAGCTTGATCTAGATACAGATGTAGGCAGGCTAACACTGTTTAATGTATATGGGCCTAATGCTATGCAAACTAGTTTTTTTTTCAGAGTTAGAGATGAAGGTTGTATGATAGTGATGGGTGACCTTTATGTAGTTCATAACACTCAGGAAGACTGTAGGAGAGTGGAGGCAGCAGATATGCGGAGACGAGGGACAACTGTCCAGAGAATGACACTTGGCTCCTTTTTGCAATCTACTGCCCTAACAGATATATGGAGACACCTAAACCCGACGGAACGTGAGTTTACTCATTTCTCGCCTGCCCATCAGTCTTGGTCTAGAATAGACTATGCACTTGTCTCACCAGGACTGATGGGGAAGGTGAAGGGTGCAGAGATACTAGATATTCTAATATCGGATCAGGCCCCAGTATCCCTATCCCTTTTGGAAAATACACCCAGAGGTACAGATTACATATGGCGCATGCCTAGCTATTTGGCTTCAGATGAGGAATTTCTCCTACAACTGAAAGGGTGGTGGTGGGAATTTGCAGATACTAATAGGGAACACCGAGATAACTATACCCTATTCTGGGACACGGCAAAGGCAGTTATTAGGGGGCGCATAATTTCATATGCCGCAGCTAAAAAGAGGAAGCTGGCCCAAAAATTGAACGCAGCGACAGATGAGGTAAGACGTACATATACGGCCTTCCTAAATAATCCAACAGATATTAACAAAACCCAATGGGTCACGGCTAAACACAGTTACGATTTTTATGTCGAGCAGAATACAAAACTGTCCGGGGATTATAAGAAGTCACATCTATTCAAATATGGAAATAAGGCAGGGAGGATGCTGTCTAATCTAGCCAAACCTTATGTGCCTAGCACTAATATCAAAAGCGTAATAAATGCGTCGGGACACATGACGCTAAAGAATATGACGCTAAATTAGCAGAGGAACTTATATCTAAGATCTCGCTACCACGGCTTACAGTGGAAATGCGTACCCATCTTAATGCTCAGATCACGGAAGATGAGGTAAAAAATACCATTAAATCCCTTGTAAATGGGAAAGCTCCGGGCCCTGGTGGTTTTGGAGCGGACTTTTATAAAGGACTCAAAAAGGAAATTACCCCTTTTTTAACATTGTTGTTCAATAGTTGCCTGGAGGGTCAGGGTATTATGCAATCTGGGAACATGGCGCATATCAAACTCATCCCCAAGCCAGGCAAGGATATGGCGCAGCCCGCCTCATACCGACCAATCTCTTTAATTAACCAAGACCTTAAAATACTGACCAAACTGTTAACTAATAGATTGGCGCAACATATGCCATATCTTATAGGGTCGAACCAGGTAGGATTTATAAAAAATAGAGCGGCGGTGACTAACATCAGATCGGTTTTGGTGGCGCAGGACTATATTCACCATGGACCTGGTTGTGTGGGAGGGAGCCCTGCCTTGTTGTCTGTCGATGCGGAGAAAGCTTTCGACACTGTAAACTGGAGCTGGTTGTGGAGATCCATGACTGCTTTTGGAGTAGAGGGATCTTTCAATTCATTGGTTAAAAACATCTATCAGAGCCCGCAAGCTCAGGTAAGTGTACCCGGCTTTTTGTTGGCTCCTTTCCGGCTCGGCAGAGGTACAAGGCAGGGCTGCCCCTTATCTCCCCTCCTGTTCAATTTGGCTCTGGAGCCACTTGTACAACATCTGATCCAATCAGATATTTTTAAAGGGATTAGGATAGGTAAGAAAGAAATTAAACTAGTCTGCTTTGCAGACGATATCTTGCTATTTATAGACTCCCCACACCTTTACCTTCAAAAAATACTAGATACATTTGAGTATTTTGGAGAAACCACTGGGTACAAAATAAATGTCACCAAGAGCCAATTATTACTCTTAGATAAAGGAGGTTCTCAAGTCCGGCTGGAACGTGACTTTTGCTACGTTGAAGTGGTACCACAGTATCTGACCTATTTAGGTATCAAAATAGGGCGACACCCATCCTCGCTGTATAAGTTAAATTATGATCCCCTAATTAGGAAAATAGAAATGGAGCTAGACAGGTGCACTAAATTACCGCTTTCGCTTTTTGGGAGGGCTTATCTCTTAAAAATGGTAAGTTTCGCGAGACTGCTCTATCCAATTCAAACTATACCCCTCCTGTTGACACACATTGATGTCAATAGGATCCAAAGAGCGTTTGTACGGTTCCTTTGGCAGGGAAAACGTCCTAGAATAGCATATGATAAACTTTGCCTCACTAAGTGGGAAGGAGGACTTCAGATGCCGTCAATCAGAAGATATAACTTGGCCTCATTATTTAGACATGCTAGGGATTGGCTGAAAGGCACCTCGTATTTCTCAAATACCCCCCTGGAAAGTGAATTGGTAGCACCTTGGGATTTAGTAGCCTTATTACATACTAGAGTAAGAGATCTCCCTAAGCCGTTCAAAGAATATGTAGTTCTGAGGGACACTCTGGCTGCATGGCGGAGCATACGCAAATTATATAAACTGCCCATGTATATTACTCCCTATATGCCATTGTGGAATCTCCCAGCATTTCCGGAAGGCAGGCAATCTGGTCTTTTTAGACTGTGGAAGGGTAAAGGGATTCTTATATTGCAACAATTATTGAGCGAGGGGGGTACTGGGCTTTTAACATGGCCTGAGGTTCAATCCAAATATCAGATCCCAGCTTCCCATTTTCTGTCATATAGGCAGATACACTCATACTGCGTGGCTCAATCAGTGCAACTGGGAGACCCTGAGAGACTGACCTGGTTTGGGGCCCTGGTGGGAGCCCAGGAGTACTCTTTATCTGACCTCTATAGAAGAATGCAGAACATTCTTTCTACCTCAATAGGAGATAAAGTATATAAGAGGTGGGAAGAAGAACTAGGGGAGGGTACAGTCACTCCTAAATTGAGGGAAGGGATGGAGAAAGTGAGACAGGCGATTACAAGTGAAACATGGAGGGAGATGCATTTTAGGATCCTTCATAAGGCTACGTATGCCTTTGATCTATCTTATAGAGACACGCCCGCGCATTATCTGAGATGGTGCCCTAAATGTTCACAGCAAAAAGCTAACTTATTGCATGGGCTTTGGCATTGTCCTCACTTGAAGTCTCTGTGGGAGGACTCTGTCGAGTATATCCAGCAAGTATGGGGAATAAAACCACAAATGTCACCTTTGCACTGCATTTTTCATTATATACCACTGGATGATAAAGGAGAAATATCCCATTCTACTCATATTAAAGGGATACACTTGTTCCTTTTGGCAGTGGTAAAGACCATACTCAGACACTGGATATATCCCACAGTTCCTACATTTCAAGAAGCACTGGGGGCTATGAAGTATATCATGTATCTGGACAGGCTAGATGTAGAACTTAGCAAAGAGAAGTCCGCAAAGCATTTTTTTCATACTTGGAAAATATTTATTGTACATTCATTGACACCAGCAGAAGTATCAGAAGTTGTTAAGCCTTTCGTACATACTAGGTGGTATCTAGAAGGGAAATTGAAGGGTACATTAGGAGGATTAGAGGTAGTCTAGAGGAGGAAAATATTAATGAGTGATATCTCTACTGCACATGAATGAGAGGTACTTTACCCGGAGGTTTCAATGTGAGATATTGTCATGGCATTGTGAGTTGGGAAACAGTTGGGGGGGGAAGGGAGGGAGTTATTTACTAAGGGGGGGAGAAAATTGAAAATTCGGATAATGCACGTACTACTTAAATGCTAGACAGCTAAGTATTATGTATATTATTCTGCAAGATAGAATGTGTATCCATGTCTGCGAGCATGAATATTTATTGTGATTTGTTTGTTTGTATACTGCCTATTTCTCCGAAATAAAAATTGTTTAAAAAAAAAAAAAAATTGCCAGAGGTATAAATAATTATGGGTAGCACTGTATGTAGGAAGCCCATTAAAAGCTCTAGTGCAACCAATTACCAAGAAGTCACATAATTAGTGAAATTATGTCAACCTGTGTGCAATCTAAGTGTCACATGATGATGTGTCATTACACATACACACCTTTTTTGAAAGGTCCCAGAGGCTGCAACACCTAAGCAAGAGGCATCACTAACCAAACACTGCCATGAAGACCAAGGAACTCTCCAAACAACTAAGGGTACTTTCACACTAGCGTTCGATCGGATCCGTTCTGAACGGATCCGCTCATATTAATGCAGACGGTGGCTCCGTTCAGAACGGATCCGTCTGCATTATAACTTAGAAAAATTTTCTAAGTGTGAAAGTAGCCTGAGCGGATCCGTTCAGACTTTACATTAAACGTCGGAACGGATCCGCTCGCCTCCGCACGGCCAGGCGGACACCCGAGCGCTGCTTGCAGCGTTCAGGTTTCCGCTCACTGAGCGGAGGCTGACCGCTGGCAGGCGGATGCATTCTCAGTGGATCCGCCTCCACTGAGAATGCATTAGGGCCAGGCGGCTGCGTTCAGGGCCGCTTGTGAGCCCCTTCAAACGGAGCTCACGAGCGGACACCTGAACGCAGGTGTGAAAGGAGCCTAAGGGACAATGTTGTTGAGAAGTACAAGTCAGGGTTAGGTTATAAAAAAAAATATCCAAATCTTTGATGATCCCCAGGAGCTATGTCATTCCCCATGAAAAAATTACTTGCTGGTTGAATAAAAGTAACAAAGTCAAAATTTGCCTGGGGTATGAATAATTATGGGCAGCACTGTATACAAATGCCAGTCATCTGTTTTCTGTTTCTATACAATAGTTTTATTTATATATCTTTCTCATTTCACTTCACCAACTTAGACTATTGTGTCAGATTAACAAAACATTGAACTTAAAGTTGTAATGTAACAAAATACAAAAAAAAAATCAATACTTTTGCAAGACTCTGTATATTTAGAGATGATTACCTTGGGATGTATAATATGAATTATGACTGTATTGCTTATGTAAAATCATGTTCACTTTTTAATTGAAATATGTAAATTATAGTGAGCACTCAATATCTGTGGTCATATATCAGGTCTGTTGATATAACTATTTTATTAGAACATGAAATGGTGCATACAATACATATAACAATATAAAATATCGTACCTTAAAATTAAATAATAAAACAAAATATGGAAAAACACAATTATACCGATAGAAAATTGGTCACTTAAGGTTGGTATTGTCTCCTTATAGAGGCTGCAATTTTGTTTTTATAGGTGTTGCAACATTGTTCCCAACGTTAAATATCTCAGTTATCACTGGTGTGTCCGTGCATGTAGTTAACCAGAAGTACTCACTGTTTGGGGTTCGGCTCGTGTGTAACTGTCCGTGGTGGCGTCCCACCGTGGGTCAGTGCACTCACCCAATGTGACGTTTTTGGAGTGTCTTCCGATATTCACGGTCCGCGGTAATCCTGCTCCCCAAGAGACCGCTGTGCGTCCCTCGTGTAGCTGGCAAAGCTGAGCTCAGCACTGCACACGTGTGAGTGGTCGGGATCCCCCGGGGACGCCAGGAGCAGGCAGGAGTCTTGAACCAATCACAGGTAGAGACCTCATCGGCGCCCTGATCACGTGGAGTGCCGGCAAAAAGCACAGGACGCCAGCTACACGAGGGACGCACAGCGGTCTCTTGGGGAGCAGGATTACCGCAACAACACAGCGGACCGTGAATATCGGAAGACACTCCAAAAACGTCACATTGGGTGAGTGCACTGACCCACGGTGGGACGCCACCACGGACAGTTACACACGAGCCGAACCCCAAACAGTGAGTACTTCTGGTTAACTACATGCACGGACACACCAGTGATAACTGAGATATTTAACGTTGGGAACAATGTTGCAACACCTATAAAAACAAAATTGCAGCCTCTATAAGGAGACAATACCAACCTTAAGTGACCAATTTTCTATCGGTATAATTGTGTTTTTCCATATTTTGTTTTATTATTTAATTTTAAGGTACGATATTTTATATTGCTATATCTATTGTATGCACCATTTCATGTTCTAATAAAATAGTTATATCAACAGACCTGATATATGACCACAGATATTGAGTGCTCACTATAATTTACATATTTCTTTATTGTTAACCCCTTATGTGGTTGGGGTGAACCACATCATAGTTAGAGCACCGAACCTGGTAAACAGAAGGGTGAGCCACTATAAACCTATAATAATCACTTTTTAATTGAGTCTATTATTTTTTAATCATTGTTTAATCATGAAAGCCTGTATTGGCCTTATATATACTTGTACTGGGCACTGTTATCACTGCTTGACAAAGGCTCCATTTAGATTAGCTGAAACGTTGCATTTGGTGTAATAAAAGATCCACATATTCTTCACCAAGACCGGAGTGCTGCCTTGTGGGGGAATAGCTCTTTTCCAGGGTCATTCTCACAGATACCTTGCCAGATTCTCGTGTCCAAACTGTGTATTTATTTTAACATCAGCACACACAAAACAATACAAATGAACACCTGCCCATCTAGGCTCTCACTAAACATAAATAATTTCTCTACGTCAGCTAAAGCGCCGTTCACACCCTGTTAACCAACATGCTGCTTTTCCAGGTAGTATCAAGTCCAGTACCTTTAGGGATAGGGGTCTAGCAGTCCTCCTGACTTTGACCTAGCGACCCTACTTTCCCAGGTGTTACTGCGTTCCCCAAAGTCCAGGCTATCACCTAGCCTCGTGGCCCCTCAGCCTCCCCGGCTGAGACCACTCCAAACCTCTGCAGGTCTCTCGTCTCAGATAACACACTGGGAGATGCTTTATCGTAGCCTGATTAGAGCAGGCCTCACCTGCGATCACCTCAGGTAAAAGGGAATACCTGTGCAGGAAGGGTGTGGACTGGCAGCTCCCTCTACCAAGCCTAATTGCCAGTCCAAGTAAAATCCAGCCCAGAAAATGATTAAAAAATTGTCTCAGCAAACTATGCTTTTGCTGAGACCACTGCCACTCTCTTATTTTATCTGTCTCACACATCTGAGGTACCCGAGTGGGACAACACGCCTTCCAGCACTGTAGATAGGACATCAGGAGTATAACTGAGAAGTATCACAGGATAAGAGCAAATGCAGACACACATATGCATAGAGAGAAACACACTTACATAAAGAGAGAAATACACACAATGTGCACTTACAGACTTCTGCCGGTTCTCCACTCTCCATGTGCAACACGCCAGACCTGCAGGGTATAGAGACAGTGAGGTCACGGTATGGGCAATCGAGGGTTACTCACTTTCCTGAGGAGAACCCTGGGCAGGCATGCGACAGTGAAAGAGAGGCAGACACTAGTTCCTCTGGGGCACACTCTGCAGATAGGGACCAGGCCTGATGGTATGTGAGGTGCCCTGGATGTTATAGGTGTTTTGAGTGCCTTAGGTAAGGTCCCTTTAAGGATCGTGACGCCAGTGCCTGTAACGGTGGCACACCGGTTTGTAGGAGGATTAAAAGAGTACGCAGTTGGTAAACCAAACGTTGCTTTACTTTAGGAAACAGTCCAACTTTATACATACAGTTGCAGTAGGTGAAAATAATGCAGTCCTTTCTAGTACAAGTGCACAGCAGGTTTACTTCACAATATGGCAGGTATGATCTTGCAAGATACTTGGAGGGCAAACAGTTAATGCTTTGCAGTACAATGCTGCTCTATCCCCTCAGCTATTCTAGCTGGCTGGATCCCAAGGCCCGGATGCCTAATTGCTGGCTTGAATCCTTCGTATATATAATCCTTCCTCCAGTATTGGCACTTGCTCTATATTAAACACTTCTGCCTATCAGGTTACTTAGCTGTACTTGTGGTATTGTCCTTGCTGTGAGGGATACTGCAGGTTTCTCCCAGGAGGTGCTCTCCTACTACTGGGGTGTCTCATCTGTGTTGGTTGGATTACTGGTCTCCAGGCAGGCTGTACTCTTCCTAGCCTCCATGTGCAGCTAGAAACCAGGACTATCTAGCTGCATGTCAGGAGGAGGCTCTCAGCATATCCTGGGCTGGTGCCTTCTCACTTCTGTCTCCACAGACTCCTGACTATGACCTAACTCCTCCCTGTCTGGGCCTGGACATTTATACTAGGGGCTCCCTATCTCCCTCTAGTGTCTGGAATGTTAAATTACACCTAACTAGGCCTGCTAAGCATATAACAGGGAAAACATACATGTAAAAACACATTGAAGAGTACATTAAGTGCATAGATTAATACAATATCACTGTCCCTTGTGAGCAGAAGTAACACGTTACCCAATTGACCCTTGTGTAGTGCCCACTCCTATCCTAGTGGGACACTACACATGCTCTCCCAGATCCTACAGTTTTCTAATTACTTAAGGCTTTTTGATTATTTGACAAGAAAATGTGATCACCTAAAAAGGTCTGACAGCCCTCCATGCCCTCCTCTGGATAGGAGTAGGCTGGTCCTACTTCCTTTCAGGAGGGATAGGTAGCTAGGCTATTGAGGAAACAGGGCGCCCATCTATCAGCACCTGCTCAATAGGGCCTTAGGAACAAAAATAGGCTTGTCTGTGAGGAACACTGCTCCAGGGAGACAAAAAAATCTAAGGACCGCAGAAATTTATCAAAGCTTTGGAGTTACAGACAGCAGAGAGACCAGCTACCACAGCTTTACATACCCTTCTAAAAGGTGAGGGGATAACAAGTTAAAACACCCATCGCCATAGCCCAATTCAGGCAAACCTAAAAGCCTGCATTGCACTGTACAGACTTCTACAGACTCAGGTGCCAGTTTACAGCCGAATGGGAATCAGGAGAGACTTTGTCAGTTAGCATACTTCTGAGCTGCAGTCATTGCCATATAACCAGCCACCGTAACTCATCATCTGTGGATAGAAACTGCATACTTACTATTGCTGGATGTACCACAAGTTATCCTTTGAACTCGGTAAAGAAAAAGGTTTCACTAGATAACATTTAGTGACTTACCATTAACTGATAATTGGAAATTGGGCTGCTCAAATTATCAGTTTGCCTAAAACTGGATATGGTATATATATATTTTAGATAATAGTTATCACTCTCACTCATTGGCACTACTGTGGCCACAAGGTCAAAAAGTTATATCTTTTATTCAAAATATATACAAACATAAAATAAATAACCAAACATAAAGTAAACCGCAATAACAATATATGGCAATCCACCAGTCTATAGTATAGTGTGCTGTTGCAGCATTAAAATGGTATTATGCATATGTCACTTTATCCATATATGCTGGCCTCCTATATTAAAGAAAAATATATATAACAATGTAAAAATGAAAATAAAAATATGGAGAATTGTGTAGTTTTTGTAATTTTTGTCCCCTTTATTTAATGCAATTGTCTGTCCTTGTTCCTTGATTTCTCACAAAGCCTCTCCTTACAGTTAATTGCCGTAGTAGAAATGCGGGGGGTAGTGTGACAAAGTAACAATGTAGTTGCAATATGCGCCTTACTACATCCCCTTGCAGATAGTGTCCACGTGGCTATGGCAGTTGCTGCAGCGAGGACACTTGTGTTCCCTTGCATCGGGCATGTTGACGGCCATATCTGATGCAGTCTGCAAGGCCAGCAGGTACAGACCTCCTGGTTAGCTGTGGCGTTTCATATATCTGTACGGCTGTAATCTGTATTTTAAAACCGCTATACACAGATACAAACCTCCCACTTTTGACATTGTTCCAGGAGTAGTGCCGATGAGTGGGAGTGTCAATTTTTAAAGAAAAAGTTTGGTGTTCTTCTACATTATTCGTATTTATTATTAAATTACAGAAGGAGAGAGGGCGCTTCCCAAAAGGGCTTACAATCTACAAGTATTGAGGAAGGACATAGCAGGTGAGGTGGTCACATCTGCCTGATTCCTTCACTCCACCTTTTCACTGCACCTAACCCCAGGGAGCGACAGCCTGAGAGAGTACACTGTGATGCAGTATTTCATCAGGGCCACTACCACTCCCATTCTCTGCACCGCACATACATAGAAATTATTGGGCCCCATAGCAAGAATATGAATTAGACCCTTTACCAGCTCAAAAACTAAATCTACTGCAAGATTCTGAACAGGCACCTATGCCTCATCCCTAGCTCCTCATGCTATATGCACATGGCCCCTTCTTTTGCTGGTGGTGCTGCTTTGACTCACATTCTCGATCAGGTCACAATGCTTGCTGCCAGAGATGAAGTCCCATTGCATGGTTCTTTATAGTTTCTCTGCTGGGTGCTAGGGTAGCCAATCAGCAGATGGTTCTGCTAGCACTGCAGATGCTGATTGGCCAGACCAGCATCGAGTGTTCATCATAGCCACTGATGTGCTGGGTAAGGGGGAATCCTTTTAAATAACGATCCAGACTTTTGCCATCCCATCCACTTACTTTCCTTACACCCTTTTCCCTTCTTGTTTCCCTTTCTTTTCCTTTTTCTTTTTAAACTGTTAAAAGGACTGTAAAACAACAGTTAAAGTTATAAGAGCTACTTGTCAATATTTATTTTCCCTGACAATTCTTTTAATTAATTTTAGTTTGGAAACTATGCTACCTATTAAGTATTTTCTAATATAAATGACAATTTAGTATTCTGGCTTTATTTTTACTTTGTAGATTGGGCATTTGGACCAAAGATGGAGGAGCAGAATCCTGAAGAGCAAGGTTTCAAAGATGAGAGTGAGCGTCCTGCTGGTGAGTTCACACTAAGCATGGATGGAGGGGACATACCATGTAGAGAGCTACCATTCCTGGATAGAGATCCATTACCTGCACGCTCAGCTCACCGACCTTCTCTGATCACTTTTAAAGAAGTCAGCCGAGGCAAGCTCTTCTAATATAACGCTGCAACTAAACTCTGCATGGCCCCAAATAAAAGTTAATAAACTGATGGACTAAAGTTTTGCATTGCAATAATGTGATACAGTACACAAATTAATGTTTTATTTAACATCATGATGTAAAAACACAGTAAATATTATTCTGATTTCTTATTAACAAAATAGTAACAAAAAATGTAATGACAGCAATAGTAAACAAAAATGGGGAAGGTTCAACAGTAGATTTATTTCTTTTACAAAGTAGATGCATGCCAAATCATGACAACATTGAAATCTGGGGACTGAGCACAAGGATGGCCAGAGAAGACTTAACCACCTCCGGACCGCCTAACGGATTCGCGTTCCGGAGGCGGCAGCCTGTGCAGAGTCACGCATATATGCGTCATCTCGCGCGAGCCGAGATTTCCTGTGAACGCGCGCACACAGGCGCGCGCGTTCACAGGATCGGAAGGTAAGCGAGTGGATCTCCAGCCTGTTAGCGGCGATCGTTCGCTGGCAGGCTGGAGATACGATTTTTTTAACCCCTAACAGGTATATTAGACACTGTTTTGATAACAGTGTCTAATATACCTGCTACCTGGTCCTCTGGTGGTCCCTTTCGTTTGAATCGACCACCAGAGGACACAGGTAGCTGTGTAAAGTAGCACCAAACACCACTACACTACACTGCACCCCCCGTCACTTATTAACCCCTTATGAACCCCTGATCACCCCTGATCACCCCATATAGACTCCCTGATCACCCCCTGTCATTGATCACCCCCCTGTAAGGCTCCATTCAGACGTCCGTATGATTTTTACGGATCCACGGATACATGGATCGGATCCGCAAAACACACACAGACGTCTGAATGGAGCCTTACAGGGGGGTGATCAATGACAAGGGGGTGATCACCCATTTAGACTCCCTGATCACCCCCCTGTCATTGATCACCCCCCTGTAAGGCTCCATTCAGACGTCCGTATGCGTTTTGCGGATCCGATCCATGTATCCGTGGATCCGTAAAAATCATACGGACGTCTGAATGGAGCCTTACAGGGGGGTGATCAATGACTGGGGGGGTGATCAGGGAGTCTATATGGGTGATGACCCCCCTGTAAGGCTCCATTCAGACATTTTTTTGGCCCAAGTTAGCGGAAATTGATATTTTTTTTTCTTACAAAGTCTCATATTCCACTAACTTGTGTAAAAAAATAAAATCTCACATGAACTCACCATACCCCTCACGGAATCCAAATGCGTAAAAATTTTTAGACATTTATATTCCAGACTTCTTCTCACGCTTTAGGGCCCCTAAAATGCCAGGGCAGTATAAATACCCCACATGTGACCCCATTTCGGAAGGAAGACACCCCAAGGTATTCCGTGAGGGGCATATTGAGTCCATGAAAGATTGAGATTTTTGTCCCAAGTTAGCGGAAAGGGAGACTTTGTGAGAAAATAAAAAAAAACAATTTCCGCTAACTTGCGCCAAAATAAAAAAATTCTATGAACTCGCCATGCCTCTCATTGAATACCTTGGGGTGTCTTCTTTCCAAAAAGGGGTCACATGTGGGGTATTTATACTGCCCTGGCATTTTAGGGGCCCGAAAGCGTGAGAAGAAGTCTGGGATCCAAATGTCTAAAAATGCCCTCCTAAAAGGAATTTGGGCCCCTTTGCCCACCTAGGCTGCAAAAAAGTGTCACACATCTGGTATCGCCGTACTCGGGAGAAGTTGGGGAATGTGTTTTGGGGTGTCATTTTACATATACTCATGTTGGGTGAGAGAAATATCTTGGCAAAAGACAACATTTCCCATTTTTTTATACAAAGTTGGCACTTGACCAAGATATTTATCTCACCCAGCATGGGTATATGTAAAATGACACCCCAGAACTCACTATGCCCATCACTGAATACCTTAGGGTGTCTACTTCCGAAACTGGGTCATTTGTGGGGTGTTTGTACTGTCTGGGCATTGTAGAACCTCAGGAAACATGACAGGTGCTCAGAAAGTCAGAGCTGTTTCAAAAAGTGGAAATTCACATTTATGTACCATAGTTTGTAAACGCTATAACTTTTATACAAACAATTTTTTTTTTACCCAAACATTTTTTTTTTATTAAAGAAATGTAGAACAATAAATTTTGCGAAAAATTTATATATGGATGTCTTTTTTTTGCAAAATTTTACAACTGAAAGTGAAAAATGTCATTTTTTTGCAAAAAAATCGTTAAATTTCGATTAATAACAAAAAAAGTAAAAATGTCAGCGGCATTGAAATACCACCAAATGAAAGCTCTATTAGTGAGAAGAAAAGGAGGCAAAATTCATTTGGGTGGTAAGTTGCATGACCGAGCAATAAATGGTGAAATTAGTGTAGTGCAGAAGTGTAAAAAGTGGCCTGGTCATTTAGGGGGTTTCAGCTAGCGGGGTTGAAGTGGTTAAAGAGTAACTAAACCTTTGACTAAAAATGTAATAAGATGTCCCTAATGCCCTAATAAAAAAATTTCTAATAAAGTTTATTAATGGATTTTCTATTTTTATTAGACTTTTCCCTACCTAAAGCGCACCATTCCCTGTGCACTTAAAACTGAGATTTACTATGTATTATGCCAGGATAAGCTCAGCGGAATGGGCTCCTGCTTCTGCAGCTTCACTAAGCTAAGAGAACTGCATGTCAGCTCTTAGCTGGTACAGGGTACCCATGTGCTATGCCAGGAGTTAGTAAACCTCTGGAGGGGAAGGAGCAGAAATATGCGCTCCTGCCCGTACACAACGCTGCTACGGTCCCATTCACAAAGTGTGTACAGCCCGTACTCTGTACACCGTTGAGCAGTCAGCAGTGTACGGAAATGTCAGTTTTAAGTGCACAGGGAATGGTATGCTTTAGGTAGGGAAAAGTCTAATAAAAATAGAAAATCCATTAATGAAGTATATTAGAAAAAGTTTTATTAGGGCATTAGGGACATCTTATTAAAATTGTTGTCAAAGGTTTAGTTACTCTTTAAGCACAAAGGCCTAAATTTCACCTGAGCAGGTAAGCAGAGGGAGATATTGTATAAGGGAAAGGATTACTGGGTAATAGTGTCTTACACTTTGAATTGGTTGCTACAGAAATCACTAACTTACAAGCCCAAATATGAAATGTTTAACTCATTTACAGCAGCAATAAATGTGTAGAAATAATGGTCATTATATATGACCTAGCTGAACTGTTACACAACGTACACAGTTCTGATAAATATGCCATATAATCTCTGCTCTTCACACTGGGTATTGTGTTGTCAACAAGCATTCATCCTGTGCTACCTTTCATGTTTCTGTTTGCAATATATGTGTACTTGATAAAAACCATAACTGTATATAGCTTGTTATAGTGTATCCTTACATTAAATGTCTATAATAAACAGGTGGAGTTCAACGTTCAACTATTGTAGTGCTATGTCATTTCAGTGTGCTATGGTGGTTAATTTGCTATGTTACATAAGTCTGGGAGGAGATAGGTTATTGTGTTACAGAATCAAAAGTCAGTGGAGTTTACCCTCTGGACTGCCATAAAATGCAGATAACTGAGTGACTAATGGAGCATTAAGGACAAGGTAACATAAGGCGTATATTCTCTGGATCAGAACAGCCAACACTCAGTGGGATTTCTGCTTTGAAGCTAAAGGTTTCACTAAAGATCGCCTTTTTTCTCAATCCTTCACTATGACCATCTGCTGTGAACTTCTTATTGGTTTGCTGTTTGTTTTATCTACAAATGCACAAGGTATGTCTGATGTAGTGATGACTTTATATGTGTACTACTAGGAAGTCACCATATTCTTTCTTTATTACTGACGTGTTTTTAGGGGATGGAGAGAGTACTGTATATCTGAAGATGAAAATTCATGACCTATTATATTTTCTTATTATTTGGCCACACATACTTTTTTTATGTATTTATTCTTCCTCTGACATCTTGTAGCTTTATTTACCAATAGTATATTGTACATCGGTGACTGCAAAATATGTAATTAATAAACATTATAAGGAAGGGAGCAATATTCTATGGTAGAGAAGTTTTGTGGTTATTATGGCCAAATGTGATTCATTAGAATAATGACAACTTTTGGATATTCACAGTTTTTTTTATAATTTTACTTTCCAGTATCCAGCATAAAGTATGTTATAAGTATGTCTCAGCATATCTTCTGTAGCTACATTGCTGTGATTTGTCAAAGCCTGATATAAATGTGATGTACGTGTGTGTCTGTGGTTATAAATAGGGATGAGCAAATTTTAAAAAAATTCAATTTGGGAGCTTAGCCAAATTTTTCCAAATATTTTTAACACAACGGTTAAAACCAAATAACTGAAAAAATAGAGCGCTATTTCACCTCAATTACAGAATCAAGGTGTTATAGAATTATGTATACTGCAATGTGGACCACCCAATAGCAGTAGTATTAGACCAATTGTAACCCCAGTTAGAGAATCAAGGCTTAATGGAACTACTTATCTATAAAACAAGGTGTAAAACCAAATAACTGAAAATATAGAGTGGTTTTTCAACACAATTATAGAATTAAGGAGTTATAGAATTACATATGTATAAAACAACATGGACACAACAATAGCAGTAGTATTAGACAGCTTTTTCACCCCAATTACTGAAGATGTTATAGAATTTCTTATCTATCAGCCAAAGGGGACACTGTTCAATTAGTCTCTGCACTCTCCCTATGCGCTCCCTATACTGTGTAAAAAGTCTCTCTATGATTTCCCTACACTGTCCCAGAATTCTCCCTATCGAATATTTCACAATTAAAGGCATTCTTAATCACTGTCCCTAGCGCCTGTCATGTCTCTCCCTACGTTCAGTTCACAGTAAAAAGGTAGAGACCGGGCAGGTTTTTATAGGGCTGTGACATCACAGGGGCTGGCTAGCTGTCATTGTGAGCGATCTCGCTTTCCCGGGCTTCTTACTTTCATTTTGTAACAAATGTAGCCACTATTTTTAGAAAAAATTGATTCGTTATCAGAAAGCGCAAGGAAATTTGGATCGGGTGGGAATTACATTTTTTCTAAACTTTGGATTGAATTCCACTTCGTCAACTTTGATTTGCTCGACATTAGTTATAAACAAATGTTATCAAGGTTGTACATGACATGCAAACACAAAATATTGACAGTACAGATTCTGTTCAATGGTACTTGTTCTATAACGTTCTATAGTTTGGCAGAATATAAATTAGAATACCATAGCTACAATCTTGATAGCCCATGTTCCCAGATGTATCAGTCCTGGTAAACCCTTTACATTTTTTTGGTTTGACAAGTGGTGACATCTTTATCTTTTTTAAGGTGCATACATATCCCTAGTTTTCTACATAGGAAAAGCTGTATCTCCTGCCAGGAGTAACTGCCACCAGGGGTACAATTAGAACATTCTGATGCTCATGCAAAACTTTTAAACAGGCCGTCTCCGCTTCATGTGGCCTATCACATCAGGCACTTCATGGACTGATCTCAGTGTCAAATATGTCACACCAAATACTTGCACCCCACACACAAACAATGATACTGAATCTTTACAGTTAAATATGCAGACCACTTCTCTAGCGATATTCACTACACACTGCAGTAATAGTGATAATGATTATCAATAGAATATTTAATATATTTATTTCTCAAAACAAAACAAAAAAACACATCTGTTTAACATATATGTGTTTTACTCAGCAGGCTGGAAAAGCATAGTGTACTATACATTTGCATCCTTTTTCCCCCCACATGTATATATTAACCACCTCAGCCCCCCTAGCTTAAACACCCTTAGTGACCAGACCACTTTTTACAATTCTGCACTACACTACTTTCACCGTTTATTGCTCGGTCATGCAACTTACCACCCAAATGAATTTTACATACTTTTCTTCTCACTAATAGAGCTTTCATTTGGTGGTATTTCATTGCTGCTGCCATTTTTACTTTTTTTGTTATTAATCAAAATTTAACGAAATTTTTGCAAAAAATGAAATTTTTCACTTTCAGTTGTAAATTTTTTTTAAAAAACAACATCTATATATAATTTTTTTCCAAAATTTATTGTTCTACATCTCTTTCATAAAAAAAAATGTTTGGGTAAAAGTTATAGCGTTAACAAACTATGGTACAAAAATGTGAATTTCCGCTTTTTGAAGCAGCTTTGACTTTCTGAGCACCTGTCATGTTTCCTGAGGTTCTACAATGCCCAGACAGTAGAAACCCCCCACAAATAACCCCCTTTTTGGAAAGTAGACACCCTAAGGTATTCACTGATGGGCATAGTGAGTTCATAGAACTTTTTATTTTTGGCACAAGTTAGCGGAAAGTGATGAATTTTTTTCTTTTATTTTTTTTCTTACAAAGTCTCATATTCCACTAACTTGTGACAAAAAATAAAAACTTCCATGAACTCACTGTGCCCATTATGAAATACCTTGGGATGTCTTCTTTCCAAAATGGGGTCACTTGTGGGGTAGTTATTCTGCCCTGGCATTTTAGGGGCCCAAATGCGTGCAAAGTAGTTTGAAATCAAAATCTGTAAAAAATGGCCTGTGAAATCCGAAAGGTGCTATTTGGAATGTGGGCCCCTTTGCCCACCTAGGCTGCAAAAAAGTGTCACACATGTGGTATCGCCGTACTCAGGAGAAGTTGGGCAATATGTTTTGGGGTGTCATTTTACATATACCCATGCTGGGTGAGAGAAATATCTCGGCAAAAGACAACTTTTCCCAATTTTCTATACAAAGTTGGCATTTGACCAAGATATTTATCTCACCCAGCATGGGTATATGTAAAATGACACCCCAAAACACATTCCCCAACTTCTCCTGAGTACGGCGATACCACATGTGTGACACTTATTTGCAGCCTAGATGCGCAAAGGGGCCCAAATTCCTTTTAGGAGGGCATTTTTAGACATTTGGATCCCAGACTTCTTCTCACGCTTTACGGCCCCTAAAATGCTAGGGCAGTATAAATACCCCACATGTGACCCCATTTTGGAAAGAAGACACCCAAGGTATTCAATGAGGGGCATGGCGAGTTCATCAAATTTTTTTTTTGGGCACAAATTAGCGGAAATTGATTTTTTTTGTTGTTTTTTCTCACAAAGTCTCCCTTTCCGCTAACTTGGGACAAAAATTTAAATCTTTCATGGACTCAATACGCCCCTCACAGAATACCTTGGTGTGTCTACTTTCCGAAATGGGGTCACATGTGGGGTATTTATACTGCCCTGGCATTTTAGGGTCCCTAAAGCGTAGAGAAGTCTGGCATATAAATGTCGAAAAAATTTTACGCATTTGGAATCCGTGAGGGGTATGGTCAGTTCATGTGAGATTTTATTTTTTGACACAAGTTAGTGGAATATGAAACTTTGTAAGAAAAAGCAAAAAAAAAATTATAAATCAATTTCCGCTAACTTGTGCCCAAAAATGTCTGTATGGAGCCTTACAGGTGGGTGATCAATGACAGGGGGGTGATCAGGGAGTCTATATGGGGTGATCAGGGGTTCATAAGGGGTTAATAAGTGACAGGGGGGGTCATGTGTCTTTACAGAGGAAGATGTTCTAAGTTTGCTGTCTAAAGTGAAGACAAATAAGTCACAGGGGCCTGATGAGATACACCCAAAATTATTAAAAGAGCTTAGTGGTGAGCTGGCAAAACCGTTAACAGATTTATTTAACCAATCATTAGTAACAGGAGTTGTCTCGGAAGATTGGAAATTGGCAAATGTCGTGCCCATTCACAAGAAAGGTAGTAAGGAGGAATCGAGCAACTATAGACCAGTGAGTCTGACATCAATAGTAGGCAAATTAATGGAAACCCTATTAAAGGATAGGATTGTGGAACATCTAAAATCCCATGGATTGCAAGATTAAAAACAGCATGGGTTTACTTCAGGGAGATCATGTCAAACAAATCTTATAGATTTTTTTGACTGGGTGACTAAAATAATAGACGGTGGAGGTGCAGTAGACATCGCATATCTAGATTTTAGTAAGGCTTTTGACACTGTCCCACATAGAAGACTTATCAATAAACTGCAGTCATTGAGCATGGACTCCCATATTGTTGAGTGGATTAGGCAGTGGCTGAGTGACAGACAACAGAGGGTTGTAGTCAATGGAGAACATTCAAAACAAGGTCATGTTACCAGTGGGATTCCACAGGGATCTGTACTGGGACCAATTTTGTTTAATATCTTCATAAGTGATATTGCAAAAGGCCTCGATGGTAAGGTTTGTCTTTTTGCTGATGACACAAAGATATGTAACAAGGTTGATGTTCCTGGAGGGAAACGCCAAATGGAAAAGGATTTAGGAAAACTAGAAGAATGGTCAGAACTCTGGCAATTGAAATTTAATGTGGATAAGTGCAAGATAATGCACCTGGGGCGTAAAAACCCAAGGGCAGAATATAGAATATTTGACACAGTCCTGACCTCAGTATCTGAGGAAAGGGATTTAGGAGTAATTATTTCAAAAGACTTAAAGGTGGGAAGACAATGTAATAAAGCAGCACGAAATGCCAGCAGAATGCTTGGATGTATAGGGAGAGGTATAAGCAGTAGAAAGAGTGAAGTGCTTATGCCGCTGTACAGAACACTGGTGAGACCTCACTTGGAGTATTGTGCGCAGTACTGGAGGCCATATCTCCAGAAGGATATAGATACTCTAGAGAGAGTTCAGAGAAGAGCTACTAAACTGGTCCATGGATTGCAGGATAAAACTTACCAGGAAAGGTTAAAAGACCTTAATATGTATAGCTTGGAAGAAAGAAGAGACCGAGGGGATATGATAGAAACTTTTAAATACATAAAGGGAATCAACTCGGTAAAGGAGGAGAGCATATTTAAAAGAAGAAAAACTACCACAAGAGGACACAGTTTTAAATTAGAGGGGCAAAGGTTTAAAAGTAATATAAGGAAGTATTACTTTACTGAGAGAGTAGTGGATGCATGGAATAGCCTTCCTGCAGAAGTGGTAGCGGCAAATACAGTGAAGGAGTTTAAGCATGCATGGGATAGGCATAAGGCTATCCTTCATATAAGATAGGGCCAGGGACTATTCATAGGATTCAGATATATTGGGCAGACTAGATGGGCCAAATGGTTCTTATCTGCCGACACATTCTATGTTTCTATGTTTCTAGTGTAGTGTGGTGCTTGCTGCTACTTATTACTGAGCTGCCTGTGTCCTCTGTTGGTCGATCCAAGCAAAAGGGACCACCAGAGGACCAGGTAGCAGGTATATTAGACGCTGTTATCAAAACAGCATCTAATATACCTGTTAGGGGTTAAAAAATTGCATCTACAGCCTGCCAGTGAACGATCGCCGCTGGCAGGCTGTAGATCCACTCGCTTATCTTCCGATCCTGTGAACGCGCGCGCCTGTGTGCGCGCGTTCACAGGAAATCTCGCGTCTCGCAAGATGACGCATAGATGCGTGACTCTGCCTGAGACAGCCACCTCCGGAACGCGATCCTGCGTTAGGCGGTCCGGAGGCGGTAAACTGTGAGATGAAAATGTAAGTAAACAGCAAAGGGGTTGTCCAACTTTGTGGACTATTTTAACTTTCACTAGCAGTGTGTTGTAACTTGTCGAAAAAATAGCATACTTACTTACTCCCTGCCATGCCATTCTATGATCTTCCAGTTTTCGATCTCTAAACATTTGGGTGCATGGGAATCATAAGACATCATAATGATGGTGGCACATGGGGGCCCAGAGGACTGAGGGCATCTCACAGATAGGGAACCAAGAGGACTGGGGACACAAGATGGGTAGAGGGCCCAGAGGACTGGTTACATCAGATGGATAGAGGTACCAGAGGCCCTCCTCATCTGACGAATCCTCCCTCCCCATCTGATTAATTCATACCAAAACTGGTTGAGAGTGGTTTAAACATGAATGAGTGGGCTTAGAGAATGCCGCAAAAACAGACCATAATGCCACCACCAGCTTGTGTTCTTCAAGGAATGATGGCAGGGTGTTTGTTATCTGATGTTTCTCACCTGACACACCAAAATCCAGAAACTCTTGCCAATTAGTGGAGGTCCAATTTCACTACTGCTGAAAAAATTAAAGCCTTTTCTGCCAATGCAATTTTGATAGCAGAGATGCAGTGACATTCCATTCTTCAGAGCCCCATATGCAGTAGGGTTTGCTGAACTCTTGTTTTAGAAAGTGATGGACGGGACGATTCGCGCAAACGATTGCGCAAACGCAATCAAATGTTCGCTAACCTGAAAAACCTTCAGGTCATATTTGCACCCACCAAATACTTACAAGAAATGCACAAATCGTCCCACAACATGGACAGTGACATACCACAGGCAAAAATTCCCCCCAAAAATATGTATTTTAATCAGGGGCCATTTTTATACGTGTTAAAGGGAAATTCTCAGAAATGTGCCCTGCTGGAGCTTAGATAAGTTTTACTTTAGGCAACGGGAGTACAGGCCCGTTGCCTAAAAAATAGGCATTCACCTAACAGAAAACATCAAGTGATTATGTGGCTGGAGGTATATTAGAGGTATAGAGGTATATTAGACGGTCATTGGATATCAATTTTACTGCAGACCAGTACAAATAGATGTAAAATACATATGTTTAAAAGAACAAAAAATATAAAATTGGATTAAAAACATGGAGATCCCCCCATCACAGTGTCATCCAGAGATCCCCCATAACAGTGCCATGCAGAGATCCCCATAACAGTGCCATCCAGAGATCCCTCACAACACTGCCATCCAGAGATCCCCCACAACAGTGCCATCCACAGATCCCCCACAACAGTGCCATCCACAGATCCCCCACAACAGTGCCATCCACAGATCCCCCACAACAGTGCCATCCACAGATCCCCCTCAACAGTGCCATCCACAGATATCCCACAACAGTGCCATCCACAGATCCCCCACAACAGTGCCATCCACAGATCCCCCATAACAGTGCCATCAACAGATCCCCCCATAACAGTGCCATCCACAGATCCCTTCATAGCAGTGCCATCCACAGATCCCCCCATAACAGTGCCATCCACAGATCCCCATAACAGTTACATCCACAGATTCCCCCATAACAGTGCCATCAACAGATCCCCCTATTGCAGTGTCATCCACAGAGCCCCCCATAAGTGTTTGGATCACTTTGTTTCTTACACTGTTCACACAATTCTTATGTACAGGATTTGTAGGATTCGAGATTCGAAAGATTTAATAGATTCGAGAACCTTTTCAGATTTGGATTTGAAAAAAATTGGATTCGTCCCACATCTAAAAAGTACAAAAAAATATAAAATTGGAATAAAAATATGGCTAACGAAAACCACTGTCTTGAAAAAAAAACAAATGATAATAGTTGAAATTCGATAACGCATGGTCGTCACAGGTGTTGAATTCCTCCGAGGTCCCAAACATTAGGCATTCACCGGACAGAAAAGGCCTTTTATGCCAATGTATTTACCTAAGACAGGGACCATAATTTGTTCTGGGCGATGGCTGATATTTATGGACAGTCATGAAGAAATTCAATTAAACGTGGTCGTCACAGGTGTTGAATTCCTCCGAGATCCATGCCTCATTCATTTTTAGAGCTATGCGAGTGTGCTTATCGGTCATGGCTGAACGTCCTTTCGGACAGGACACTCGGCGAGGGTCAATCCAAGAGTTCCATGGCAAATTGTGCCAGCTCTGGCCACAAGCCAAGCCTGCACACCCAGTAGTCCAGGGGTTCCTCGCTTCTCAGAACGTCCACATTGGCTGTTAACCCGATGTAGTCAGACACCTGAGGCTAGATCCGGAGGAAGGCTCTCGATGTGATCAACACATCTTCAAACCGCCCTCTTCTTGCATGCGCTGTAAGATTGGTACTCGCAAATGTTTCTCTGTGGGTGGAAATTCCTCTGCCAGCGCCTGCAACAGCAGAATGCAGCCTCTCTTGCAGCAAGGCCTAGAAATGCTGCATTCTAACAGCACTCTGTGATGTTGGTAACATGCTTGCCATTTTGTGTTTGTACCAGGGTCTAAGTACTTTGCCACCCAGTACTGGTCTTTGCCCTTTATGCTTTTTATACGAGCGTCTCTCTTCAAACACTGAAGCATGAAGGCCCCCATTTGCACTAAATTGGAAGCGGTGGAGTGACCTGGCTCCTGCTCATTGCACAGGAGAATGTCATCCTTAAACTCCTCCTTGTCTCAGATGGAGTAGCCCCCCCCTGGGAATTCATTCAGCAATGCGACTTCCTCATCTTCCTGCTCCTCGAAGGCTTGATCAATGACACAACGCAAGCCATGCTCCAGAAAGAAGGCATAAGGTACGATGTCACTGATGGCACCCTGGCTGCGACTGACCAGTTTGGTGTTCTCATCAAGTAACCGCAGAAGTCTGCATGCGTCGCGCATGAGCCAAGCTCCCCAGAACCTGTCCTGTCGCAGAGTTCGTACAGGTAGTCTTTAAAGGCACGTTTTTGCTGGAGAAGCTTATCAAGCACATACAAGGTGGAGTTCCAGCGCGTCAGCCAGTCACAAATTAGATGTCTGATGGGCAAGTTATGTCACCGCTGAACGTCAGCAAGGCGAGCCATGGTCGTTTAAGATCTTCAAAAATGGCCAGAGACTTTCCTGGCCTGCTGCAAGACATCCTGGACCCTGGGTTATTTGGCAACGAATGGCTGCACGACTAAGTTCAGGACGTGTGCCATGCATGGCACGTGTGTCATTTTGCCCTGTTTCAGCAGATTGGCACCGCATCGGTAAGGTCTGGGAATCGATGGAAAAATAGATCCTCTGACTCGAGTGGAGAGGCTGGTGTCTTTGGGGGTGCACACAGCAGAGAATGAAGAGGGTGCAGATACAGAGGATGAGGAGGGTGCAGAAGCGGAAGGCTGAGTGAGCCACTGAACCAACTCTGGTGCGTCCTTTGATGTAATCGCACGCACCTTCTTTAACTTCCTACTTAGGCTCCGGCCTGGTGCACCTGCCCGACTCCTACCACCCCTGCGAAATGGCCGGCATCTTCCTCTGCCTGTCATTTTAAAAATTACCCTGTGATAAAGTCCCTAAAGAAGAGCAGTATTTGTGGAAGCAGGTACAGTATATAGAACCGCTTAATGATTATTTGCTAGAAGCAGGTATATCAAACCCCTTCAACAGGTTTTTTTGGGTAAATTACACCAGTTGAAATTATTAGTTAAAATAGCGTTTGTCACTCTGTATAGCTGGGGTATCTTAGCAGAATACCACACAACTAATGCAAATTGCAAATGTACTATCTCAAAATTATATTATAGGTATATCACACCCCTGCCTCAATCAGTTTTTTTGTGGGGCAACTGGTATATCACACCAGTAGAAATTATTTGTTCCAATACCGTATGTCCATCTGTATAGCTGGGGTATCGCAGCAGAACCGCACACAACTCCTGCAAATTACAAATGTACTATATAGAAAATATATTATAGGTATATCACACCCTTGCCTCAATCAGTTTTTTGTGGGGCAACTAGTATATCACACCAGTATAAATTATTAGTTCAAATAGCGTTTGTCCCTCTGTATAGCTGGGGTATGTCAGCAGAACCGCACACAACTCCTGCAAATCACAAATGCACTATACGGAAAGAATATTCTAGGTATATAACCCATTTGGGGCAAAAAACTAAATTTGCAGACTTTGCTGCATCTGTCAGTGTGAGATACATGCATCAGATACTGGTGTTCTATTCTGCTATTAAAAAAAACACCCATTTTGGTAAAAAAAAATAATTTGCGGCCTTTGCTACATCTGTCAGTGTAAGATACACGCATTAGATACTGGTGTTCTATTCTGCTATTAAAAAAAACACCCATTTTGGTAAAAAAAAAAAAATTTGCGGCATTTGCTGCAACTATCAGTGTGAGATACACGCATTAGATACTGGTGTTCTATTCTGCTATTATAAAAACATATATTTTGGTTAAAAAAACTAAATTTGCAGCGTTTGCTGCATCTGTCAGTGTGAGATACACGCTTTAGATACTGGTGAATTATTCTGTTATTAAAAAAACACCGATTTTAAGCAAAAAACTAAATTTGTTGACTTTACTGCATCTGTCAGTGTGAGATAAATGCATTCGATATTGGTGTTCTATTCTGCTATTAAAAAAACACCCATTTTGGGTAAAAAAACTATATTTGCGGCCTCTGCTGCATCTATCAGTATCAGATACACGCATTAGATTCTGGTGTTCTATTCTGCTATAAAAAAAAACACCCATTTTGGTCAAAAAACTAAATTTGCGGCCTTTGCTACATCTGTCAGTGTAAGATACACGCATTAGGCTCCTTTCACACCTGCGTTCAGGTGTCCGCTCGTGAGCTCCATTTAAAGGGGCTCACGAGCGGCCCTGAACGCAGCCGCCTGGCCCTAATTCATTCTCAGTGGAGGCGGATACACTGAGAATGCATCCGCCTGCCAGTGCTCAGCCTCCGCTCCGGTCTGTGAGCGGACACCTGAACGCTGCAAGCAGGGTTCGGGTGTCCGCCTGGCCGTGCGGAGGAGAGCGGATCCGTTCCGACTTACAATGTAAGTCAATGGGGACGGATCCGCTTGAAGATGACACCATATGGCTCAATCTTCAAGCGGATCCGTCCCCCATTGACTTCAATGTAAAGTCTGAACGGATCCGCTCAGGCTACTTTCACACTTAGAAAATTTTTCTAAGTTATAATGCAGACGGATCCGTTCTGAACGGAGCCACTGCATTAATATGAGCGGATCCGTTCAGAACGGATCCGATCGAACGCAGGTGTGAAAGTAGCCTTAGATGCTGGTCTATTCTGCTATTAAAAAAACACCCATTTTGGCCCAAAAACTAAATTTGCGGCCTTTGTTGCATCTGTCAGTGTAAGATACACACATTAGACACTGGTGCTCTATTCTGCTATTGAAAAAACACCCATTTTGGTCCAAAAACAAAATTTGCAGCCTTTGCTGCATCTGTCAGTGTTAGATAAACACATTAGATACTGGTGTTCTATTCTGCTATTAAAAAACACCTATTTTGGTAAAAAAAACTACATTTGTGGCCTTTGCTGCATCTGTCAGTGTGAGATACACGCATTATATACTGGTGTTCTATTCTGCTATTAAAAAAACACCCATTTTGAGCAAAAAACAAAATTTGTTGACTTTACTGCATCTGTCAGTGCGAGATAAATGTATTTGATATTGGTGTTCTATTCTGTAATAAAAAAAACACCTATTTTGACCCAAAAATTAAATTTGCGGTCTTTGCTGCATGTCAGTGTGAGATACACGCATTAGATACTGGTGTTCTATTCTGCTATTCAAGAAACGCCCATTTTGGCCCAAAAACTAAATTTGCGGCCTTTGCTGCATCTGTCAGTGTGAGATAAACACATTAGACACTGGTGTTCTATTATGTTATAAAAAAACACACATTTTGGGCAAAAAACAAAATTTGCGGCCTTTGCTGCATGTCAGTGTGAGATACACGCATTAGATACTGGTGTTCTATTCTGCTATTAAAAAAACACCCATTTTGGGTAAAAAATTATATTTGTGGCCTCTGCTGCATCTATGAGTGTGAGATACACGCCTTAAATACTGGTGTTCTATTCAGCTATTAGAATGACTCTCGTTTTGGGTAAAAAACTAAATTTGAGGCCTTTGCTGCATCTGTCAGTGTGAGATACACGCATTAGATATTGGTGAATTATTCTGTTATTAAAAAACCACCCATTTTGAGCAGAAAACGAAATTTGTTGACTTTACTGCATCTGTCAGTGTGAGATAAATGCATTCGATATTGGTGTTCTATTCTGTAATAAAAAAAACACCCATTTTGGCCAAAAAACTAAATTTGCGGCCTTTGCTGCATCTGTCAGTGTGAGATAAACACATTAGACACTGGTGTTCTATTATGTTATAAAAAAACACACATTTTGGGCAAAAAACAAAATTTGCGGCCTTTGCTGCATGTCAGTGTGAGATACACGCATTAGATACTGGTGTTCTATTCTGCTATTAAAAAAACACCCATTTTGGGTAAAAAATTATATTTGTGGCCTCTGCTGCATCTATGAGTGTGAGATACACGCCTTAAATACTGGTGTTCTATTCAGCTATTAGAATGACTCTCGTTTTGGGTAAAAAACTAAATTTGAGGCCTTTGCTGCATCTGTCAGTGTGAGATACACGCATTAGATATTGGTGTTCTATTCTGTAATAAAAAAAACACCCATTTTGACCCAAAAACTAAATTTGCGGCCTTTGCTGCATCTGTCAGTGTGAGATAAACACATTAGATACTGGTGCTCTATTCTGCTATTAAAAAAACACCCATTTTGGGTAAAAAATTATATTTGTGGCCTCTGCTGCATCAATCAGTGTGAGATACACGCCTTAAATACTGGTGTTCTATTCAGATATTAAAATGACACTCTTTTTGGGTAAAAAACTAAATTTGAGGCCTTTGCTGCATCTGTCAGTGTGAGATACACGCATTAGATACTGGTGTTCTAAACTGCTATAAAAAAAACACCCATTTTGTGTAAAAAACAAAATTTGCGGCCTTTGCTGCAACTGTTAGTGTGAGATACATGCATTAGATACTGGTGTTCTATTCTGCTAATAAAAAAAACACATTTTGGTAAAAAAACAAAATTTGCGTCTTTGCTACATCTCTCAGTGTGAGATACACGCATTAGATACTGGTGTTCTATTCTGCTAATGAAAAAAACACATTTTGGTTAAAAAACTAAATTTGCGCCTTTGCTACATCTGTCAGTGTAAGGCTAGTTTCACACTAGCGTTCGGCTGTCCGCTCGTGAGCTCCGTTTGAAGGGGCTCACGAGCAGACCCGAACGCTTCCGTCCAGCCCTGATGCAGTGTGAATGGATGCGGATCCGCTCAGACTGCATCAGTCTGGCAGCGTTCAGCCTCCGCTCCGCTCAGCAGGCGGACACCTGAACGCTGCTTGCAGCGTTCGGGTGTCCGCCTGGCTGTGCGGAGGCGTGCGGATCCGTCTAGACTTACAATGTAAGTCAATAGGGACGGATCCGTTTGAAGATGCCACAATATGGCTCAATCTTCAAGCGGATCCGTCCCCCATTGACTTTACATTGAAAGTCTGGACGGATTCGTCTGAGGCTATTTTCACGCTTCTCTTTTATATACCAATATAATGTAGACCCATTTTGGGCAAAAAACTAAATTTGCGGCCTTTGCTGCATGTCAGTGTTAGATACACGCATTAGATACTGGTGTTCTATTCTGCTAATAAAAAAAAAAAGCATTTTGGTCCAAAAACTAAATTTGCGCCTTTGCTACATCTGTCAGTATAAGATACACACATTAGATACTGGTGTTCTATTCTGCTATTAAAAAAACACCCATTTTGGCCCAAAAACTAAATTTGCGGCCTTTGATGCATCTGTCAGTGTGAGATAAATGCATTAGATACTTGTGTTCTATTATGTTATAAAAAAACACCCATTTTGGGCAAAAAACTAAATTTGCGGCCTTTGCTGCATATCAGTGTGAGATACACGCATTAGATACTGGTGTTCTATTCAGCTATTAAAATGACACTCTTTTTGGGTAAAAAACTAAATTTGAGGCCTTTGCTGCATTTGTCAGTGTGAGATACACGCATTAGATACTAGTGTTCTATTCTGCTATAAAAAAAACACCCATTTTGGGTAAAAAACAAAATTTGCGGCCTTTGCTGCAACTGTCAGTGTGAGATACACGCATTAGATACTGGTGTTCTATTCTGCTAATAAAAAAAACACATTTTGGTCAAAAAACAAAATTTGCATCTTTGCTACATCTGTCAGTGTGAGATAAACACATTAGATACTGGTGTTCTATTATGTTATTAAAAAAAAACACCCATTTTGGGCAAAAAACTAAATTTGCGGCCTTTGCTGCATGTCAGTGTTAGATACACGCATTAGATACTGGTGTTCTATTCTGCTAATAAAAAAAAACACATTTTGGTCAAAAACAAAATTTGCGCCTTTGCTACATCTGTCAGTGTAAGATACACGCATTAGATACTGGTGTTCTATTCTGCTATTAAAAAAACACCCATTTTGGCCCAAAAACAAAATTTGCAGCCATTGCTGCATCTGTCAGTGTGAGATAAACGCATTAGATACTTGTGTTCTATTATTTTATAAAAAAAACACCCAATTTGGGCAAAAAACTAAATTTGCGGCCTTTGCTGCATGTCAGTGTTAGATACACGCATTAGATACTGGTGTTCTATTCTGCTAATAAAAAAAACAAACATTTTGGTCAAAAAACAAAATTTGCGCCTTTGCTACATCTGTCAGTGTAAGATACACGCATTAGATACTGGTGTTCTATTCTGCTATTAAAAAAACACCCATTTTGGCCCAAAAACAAAATTTGCAGCCTTTGCTGCATCTGTCAGTGTGAGATACACGCATTAGATACTGGTGTTCTATTCTGCTCTTAAAAAAAACATATATTTTGGTCAAAAAACTAAATTTGCGGCCTTTGCTTTATCTGTCAGTGTGAGATACACGCGTTAGATATTGGTGAATTATTCTGTTATTAAAAAAACACCCATTTTGGGCAAAAAACTAAATTTGTTGACTTTACTGCATCTGTCAGTGTGAGATAAATGCATTCTATATTGGTGTTCTATTCTGTAATAAAAAAAACACCCATTTTGACCCAAAAACTAAATTTGCGGTCTTTGCTGCATGTCAGTGCGAGATACACGCAATAGATACTGGTGTTCTATTCTGCTATTAAAGAAACGCTCATTTTGGCCAAAAAACTAAATTTGCGGCCTTTGCTGCATCTGTCAGTGTGAGATAAACACATTAGATACTGGTGTTCTATTATGTTATAAAAAAACACCCATTTTGGGCAAAAAACAAAATTTGCGGCCTTTGCTGCATCTGTCAGTGTGAGATACACACATTAGATACTGGTGTTCTATTCTGCTATTAAAAAAACACAAATTTTGGGTAAAAAATTATATTTGCGGCCTCTGCTGCATCTATCAGTGTGAGATACACGCCTTAAATACTGGTGTTCTATTCAGCCTTTAAAATGACACTCTTTTTGGGTAAAAAACTAAATTTGAGGCCTTTGCTGCATCTGTCAGTGTGAGATACACGCATTAGATACTGGTGTTCTATTCTGCTATAAAAAAAGAACACATATTCTGGGTAAAAAACAAAATTTGCGGCCTTTGCTGCAACTACGCATTAGATACTGGTGTTCTATTCTGCTAATAACAAAAACACATTTTGGTCAAAAAACAAAATTTGCGTCTTTGCTACATCTGTCAGTGTGAGATAAACACATTAGATACTGGTGTTCTATTATGTTATAAAAAAAACACCCATTTTGGGCAAAAAACTAAATTTGCGGCCTTTGCTGCATCTGTCAGTATGAGATACACGCATTAGATACTGGTGTTCTATTCTGCTATTAAAAAAACGTAAATTTTGGCCCAAAAACTAAATTTGCGGCCTTTGCTGCATCTGTCAGTGTGAGATAAACACATTAGATACTGGTGTTCTAACATTTTATTAAAAAACACCCATTTTTTTCAAAAAACTAAATTTGCGGCCTTTGCTGCATCTGTCAGTGTGAGATACACGCATTAGATACTGGTGTTCTATTCTATTATTAAAAAAACACCCATTTTGGGTAAAAAATTATATTTGCGGCCTCTGCTGCATCTATCAGTGTGAGATACACGCCTTAAATACTGGTGTTCTATTCAGCTATTAAAATGACACTCTTTTTGGGTAAAAAACAAAATTTGCGGCCTTTGCTGCAACTGTCAGTGTGAGATACACGCATTAGATACTGGTGTTCTATTCTGCTAATAACAAAAACGCATTTTGGTGAAAAAACAAAATTTGCGTCTTTGCTACATCTGTCAGTGTGAGATAAACACATTAGATACTGGTGTTCTATTATGTTATTAAAAAAAACACCCATTTTGGGCAAAAAACTAAATTTGCGGCCTTTGCTGCATCTGTCAGTGTGAGATACACGCATTAGATACTGGTGTTCTATTCTGCTTTTAAAAAAACACCTATTTTGGCGCAAAAACAAAATTTGCGGCCTTTGCTGCATCTGTCAGTGTGAGATACACGCATTAGATACTTGTGTTCTATTATGTTATTAAAAAAAACACCCATTTTGGCCCAAAAACTAAATTTGCAGCCTTTGCTGCATCTGTCAGTGTGAGATAAATACATTAGATACTGGTGTTCTATTATGTTATTAAAAAAAACACCCATTTTGGGCAAAAAACTAAATTTGCGGCCTTTGCTGCATGTCAGTGTTAGATACACGCATTAGATACTGGTGTTCTATTCTGCTAATAAAAAAAAAACATTTTGGTCCAAAAACAAAATTTGCGCCTTTGCTACATCTGTCAGTGTAAGGCCCCATGCACACGGCCGTGTTTCACAGCCGTGTGCGGGCCGTGGAACCGCGGCCTGGATCCCTCCTGAGAGCAGGAGCGCACGGCGTCACTGGTTGCTATGACGCCGTACGCTCCCTGCTGCCGGCACAGTACAGTAATACACTGGTCTAGATCATACCAGTGTAATACTGTATTGCGGCGGCAGCAGGGAGCGCACGGCGTCATAGCAACCAGTGACGCCGTGCGCTCCTGCACTCAGGAGGGATCCAGGCCGCGGTTCCACGGCCCGCACACGACTGTGAAACACGGCCGTGTGCATGGTGCCTAAGATACACGCATTAGATGCTGGTGTTCTATTCTGCTAATAAAAAAAAACATTTTGGTCAAAAAATAAAATTTGCGCCTTTGCTACATCTGTCAGTGTAAGATACACGCATTAGATACTGGTGTTCTATTCTGCTATTAAAAAAACATAAATTTTGGCCCAAAAACTAAATTTGCGGCCTTTGCTGCATCTGTCAGTATGAGATAAACGCATTAGATACCTGTGTTCTATTATGTTATAAAAAAACACCCATTTTGGGCAAAAATCTAAATTTGCGGCCTTTGCTGCATGTCAGTGTTAGATACACCCATTAGATTCTGGTGTTCTATTCTGTTATAAAAAAAACACCCATTTTTGTAAAAAAAACTAAATTTGCGGCCTTTGCTGCATCTGTCAGTGTGAGATACACGCATTAGATACTGGTGTTCTATTCTGCTATTAAAAAAACATATATTTTGGCCAAAAAACTAAATTGTGGCCTTTGCTGCATCTGTCAGTGTGAGATAAACACATTAGATACTGGTGTTCTATTATTTTATAAAAAAACACCCATTTTGTTCAAAAAACTAAATTTGCGGCCTTTGCTGCATCTGTCAGTGTGAGATACACACATTAGATACTGGTGTTCTATTCTGCTATTAAAAAAACACCCATTTTGGGTAAAAAAATCTAAATTTGCGGCATTTGCTGCAACTGTCAGTGTGAGATACACGCATTAGATACTTGTGTTCTATTCTTCTATTAAAAAAACACCCATTTTGGCCAAAAAACAAAATTTGCGGCCTTTGCTACATATGTGAGTGTAAGATACACGCATTAGATACTGATGCTCTATTCTGCTATTTAAAAAAAACACCCATTTTGGCCAAAAAACAAAATTTGCGGCCTTTGCTGCATGTCAGTGTGAGATACACCCATTAGATTCTGGTGTTCTATTCTGTTATAAAAAAACACCCATTTTGGTCAAAAAACGAAATTTGCGGCCTTTGCTGCATTTGTCAGTGTGAGATACACGCATTAGATACTGGTGTTCTATTCTGCTATTAAAAAAACATATATTTTGGTAAAAAAACTAAATTTGCGGCTTTTATCTGTCAGTGTGAGATACTGGTGAATTATTCTGTTATTAAAAAAACACCCATTTTGAACAAAAAACTAAATTTGTTGAGTTTACTGCATCTGTCAGTGTGAGAACAATGCATTCGATATTGGTGTTCTATTCTGCAATAAAAAAACACCTATTTTGACCAAAAAACTAAATTTGCGGCCTTTGCTGCATGTCAGTGTGAGATACACGCATTAGATACTGGTGTTCTATTCTGCTATTAAAGAAACGCCCATTTTGGCCAAAAAACTAAATTTGCGGCCTTTGCTGCATCTGTCAGTGTGAGATAAACACATTAGATACTGGTGTTCTATTATGTTATAAAAAAACACCCATTTTGGGCAAAAAAATAAAAAATTTGCGGCCTTTGCTGCATGTCAGTGTGAGATACACGCATTAGATACTGGTGTTCTATTCTGCTATTAAAAAAACACCCATTTTGGGTAAAAAATTATATTTGCGGCCTCTGCTGCATCTATCAGTATGATATACACGCCTTAGATACTGGTGTTCTATTCAGCTATTAAAAAATCACCCATTTTGGCCAAAAAAATAAATTTGTGGCCTTTGCTGCATCTGTCAGTATGTGATAGATGCATTAGATACTGGTGCTCTATTATGTTATAAAAAAAACACCCATTTTGGGCAAAAAAATTAATTTGCGCCCTTTTCTGCAACTGTCAGTGTGAGATACACACATTAGATACTGGTGTTCTATTTTGCTAATAAAAAAAAAAAAACATTTTTGCCGTGTGGGCATTAGTGACGCGGGTGGCGGGAGCGGGCTAAGTATTACCTGTATGAGGTGCCCTGGCATTTTAGGGGTCATATAGGGATTGGATAACTTTAACTCCTTGCTGTCGATGCTTAGTTTGCCATGAGAATAAATTGCCATTTATCATGAATAATGACTTTAGAGTATAAGTTGATATTGCTGTCATAACGTGCAAGAAATAAAAGCGTGAACATCATACGTTATACTAAAAAAATACGATCTATTCCACTTTACACACGGATAATATTAAGCCTTGCACACACTAGTAACTCCACCATATAGCGCTTCTCCCATACACTATTCACAAATAATAACATAATATGCTATACAGATAAATAATCCTGTTTATACAATGTACAGAGATAAAGCCACCATATCCTCTACACCAGTGGCATACGTAGAGAAGCAAGGGCCCCATATCAAGCATCAAACCAGGCCCCCACACAGGGCAGAATGGTTCTGCCTAAGGCCGAATGCACACGGCCGTGTTTCACAAGCCTGAGCGGTCCGTGGAACCACGGGCTGGATACCGGCCGGATTGGTTGCTATGACGCCGTGCGCTCCCTGCTGCCGCCGCAATACAGTAGTGCACTGGTATAGATCATACCAGTGTATTACTGTATTGCGGCGGCAATCATACCAGTGCATTACTGTATTGCGGCGGCAGCAGGGAGCGCACGGCGTCATAGCAACCAATGACGCCGTGCGCTCCTGCTCTCAGCAGGAATCCAGCCCGTGAAACACGGCCGTGTGCATTCTGCCTAAACCCTTTTCAATGACCCTTGAGCCGTTTTTCCACTGCCTCATTTGTTCCTTTAGAGGGTAGAGTCCTGACCAAGTTTTCATCTCCAGTAGAAGAGGAGATGATTCCATAGCAGTCGCATGGTAGTTACACCCCTGTTACAAAGGTAACGATGGATAACAAAATTCCTGCTGCAAGTGAACTTTATCCTGGTAATAATAAGAAATAGCATTGCTCATTATATTATATGTTGCCTGGAAATGGAACACTCATTAGGAGAGGTGTAATAGTCATTAGAGATTAAAAAATAGGTATAATCTGAGTTGTAAAAAAATTGCACTTTATGAATTTAGATTAAGCGAATGGTATATCAACTAATGTAATAATTGAGATAAGTAGATGGAATACCCAATTACCCAATGAATGAGCGGCAGTATTCTCTGCCAGATCATTGCTAAGAACACTTGTTAGTTATTATGTTCAGTATTATCTGCAGGTGTAATATAAGCATTAGATTAGTTTCACACTAGCGTTGTAAGATCTTGCAGGCTGTTCAGACAGGGAACAACCTGTCCGGTCTCTCTGGATCCGCATTGCAGGAAGACACTGCGTTCTGTTCTGTCCCCATTAAACTACAATGGGGACTGGCAGAGATCCGGCTGCAAAACGGAAAACATGCAGAGGATCGGCCAGATGCAGGTGCGCAACTATAGGGGAAGCAGAGGAAGCGGCTGCTTTGGGGTCTGAACTCTGAAGGGGCCCACTCAGGATGAGGACTAAAAGATTTTATTGTTAGGGCTCCCTTAACATTATTATACAATGACATTATATTCAGTGACACTGTAGGAAACAGATTGAATGACTGCAGGTTCTCATCTGAGAGAGCGATCTTTACTAGCCACAAAAGTGAGGGTTACGTGAGAGTAGGGTTTTGCAAAGACGTTTGTGAGGAAGGGGTGGGTGCCAGTTTAAAAATTTGCTGTGGGGCCGAGTAATTTCTAGTTACACCACTTGGCTGTATGAAAACTGCTGCAGCAATACCAGATGCCGAGATCTCACAATGGTAGTGTAAAACTATCCTTAGGCAGATTTACACCACACTATTGTTAGGCAGATTACTGGGAATGAACATTAGTTTGAATGCTTGTTCCCAATAATCTATCTGTGTAAAGGTACCGCCGATCACCTAAAGAACAAGCCCCTGAGGTTTCATGTGCCATACGCAGCCCTGCAGGGTATTGCAATGGTGAGGTCACGGTTACTTAGGCAAACGAGGGTTGCTCTGGGTTACTCACAGTTTATTGAAAGACTCTGGGCAGGCGTACAGCAGTGATGGAGAGGCTGGCACAGGGGACCACTGGGGCACTCTCTGTGTATAGGGACCTGGCCTTATGGTAGATGAAGTGCCCTGGATGTTGCAGGTGTTTAATGTGCCGGGGGCAAGATCCCTTTAAGATTCGTGACGCCAGTGCCGGTAATGGTGGCACACCGATGAATGATAGGAATAATTGAGAAACACAATGTTGTGGTGAACCAAACTTCCTTTTACTGGAAACAGTTAACTTTATACAGTCTGGGTTCAGTTCCACATACAATCAGTTTGTTACAAGCAGGCTTTCACAAATGGCAGGCACAATGTTCTTGCAAGGTACTCAGAGGGTTACAACACTTACAGATCAGGCTGCACTTTTCCTCAGTATCCTGTCTATCTTGATCCCAAGGCCCGTATGCCCTAATGCTGGCTTTATCCTTGGTTAGAGTAAACTTCCTCAGGTATATATATATCCTTGCTTTAAGTAAAGTCCTTCTGCCCTTCAGCTCTCTGGTTCAGCTGGAAACACTTTGGCTCTGCTCTGGTGATGGGAACTTCAGGTTTCTCTCAGGAGGCAACTTCTTCCCCTAGTGGCAACTAGAAGCCTGAGCTGTCTAGCTGCATGTCAGGAGGTGGCCCTCAGCTCATCTCTGGCTAAAGGGCCCACTCTCTTCTGCTCTACACAGACTCCTGACTACACAACTCCCTTTCCCTGAACAGGACCTGACTATTTATACTAGGGGTTCCCTAGATCCCTCTACTGTCTAGGAGGAGGAACTACACCCTGATAGGCCTGATACACACATAACAGGGAAAAATACACATAAATAACATAGCAATATACATTAAAATGGACTGTAAAATACAATTCCACTGTTCCTCAGGAGTAGGAGAACAACGTGACCCAATTGACCCTTGTGTAGTGCCCACATTTACCTAGTGGGACACTACACATGCAGATAATGGGAGTAGTAGTGGCAGGGTAGCCAGATGCCAAGTTTTAGGCCAGACAGTCTGGTTTTCTGGCTCACTGTCCTCCATCCGGCGCAGGGCCTGGACGGACACAGGGATGTCCACCCTTGCAGTACCTCACACTCAGACAGCAGCACTGCGCTGTCTGAGCGCGAGCTACAGCAACTGACTGAGGCTTCTCTCACCCCTAGTAAGGCTGAGTTCACACGGGCGAGATTTCCGCGCGGGTGCAATGCGGTAGGTGAACGTATTGCACCCGCACTGAATCCGGCACCATTCATTTCTATGGGGCTGTGCACATGAGCGATTTTTTTCACGCATCACTTCTGCAATGCTTTAAAATCGCAGCATGCTCTATATTCTGCGTTTGTAACGCAGGACAGGCTCCATAGAAATGAATGGGGCTGAGTGAAAATCGCAAGCATCCGCAAGCAAGTGCGGATGCGGTGCGATTTTCACTCATGGTTGCTAGGTGACAGTCTATTCACTGTATTATTTTCCCTTATAACATGGTTATAAGGGAAAATAATAGCATTCTGAATACAGAATGCTTAGTACAAGGGCAATTGAGGGTTAAAAAATAAAATAAAATTAACTCACCTTGTCCTCTTCATCGCGCAGTTCCCGGTCTGGTAGATGAGCTGTCGGCTAAAGGACCTTTGGTGACGTCAGATCACATGCTCCAATCACATGGTACATCAACATAACAGAACTTAACAATACATAATAAAACATATACAGATCCACCCTGGGTTGGGGTACTGCATTTGTTCATTAGGTGAATTCATCGTTTATAGATACAAAATCTAAAATGCTCCTACATATACCTTGGCCATAGATCTTGGAAAACCCCTTTAATCATTCTGGGAAGCAGTCTGTGCTGTATATACAGGGATCGGCAGCGCAGAAACAATGAATCTGTATGGGCATATTGGACAGCACGGTCAAATAATAATGGTGGGTGACCAAATTATCAACTGACTGGTTACGTCAGGTGAGAACCGCGCAAGACCGAAAGTTAGGTTAGGTAGTAATAAAGACAGGGTACAGGGGGAAAGAGGGGTAGGTGGGGAGAAGCAGGGGTTTGTATATATATATATATATATATATATATATATATATATATATATAGTAGGTGTCCTACTAACGCTGCAGTCCATGCAGCCGGAGGGCACTAACCCCAAACTTAATTGATATCAGTAGGGTTACCAGTCACATGGTTATAGTGGCTAACCCTAAATATCCAACACCCCAAGACCTAACTACCTAACCTATAACTAGCTAGAACTCACACACATTGCGTTTAGATAAGGCTTGACACGTTTCCTCATAAAGATTCATCAGGAGCTTTGATAGTGCACTTGGTGAATAATAGCAAAAACAGACTGCCACACTGATGTGCGGCAGCATGTCCGGTGTTCTGTTAGATTTCCCTACCGCATGAGATTTCCCTACCCTCGTCACTTCCAGCCGCACTGGACATGACGTGAGGAGGTGTGCCGCTAAGCGCAGGCGCACAACGACGGGGTAGGGAAATTTCACAGCAGTGTTAGCTGGACACCGGCCAACACTGCGCAAGCGCCGAGAGCCTCACCAGCGGTTAGGGTAGGGAAAAATTACGGGCCAGTGTGCAGGCCCGGTGATCGGATGGATGTTCTCAGCTGGACACCGGCCGACACTGTTTTTTTTCCCATTCATCACTTGTGTTTTTCCCATTCATTCATCACTATTGATCTATTGAGATGAAAGATCATAATCAAGGGCAAATCATGTGCTAAAGAATACTGCCAAAAATGTGCAGAGATGACTAAAAATATAAATTAAGGATATGAAATTAATATGGTGTGAATAAAAAAAAGAATGTCATACATGATAAACTAATTTAAAATGAGCAATAGTGAATGAATGTGAGAAAATGTGAAGCAGGAGGTAAAAACGATTCGTTATCTCCCATAATACATCATATAATAATGCACCTAAAAAGAAGAAATTTACATTAGTAAACAAAAACTAAACATATAATTAGAGATCAGCGAATTCTTTAAAAATCAGGTTCGCCGAATTTTTCGGGAAAAATTGGGTTAGATCCAAATATATTTGCGGCGAATTACGTAAAAAAATTGCTATTTCCTGGCTGCTGAGAGCCTTTATAGTGGTGTAGAACACTGTGCCGCACTGGACATGACGTGAGGAGGTGTGCCGTTAAGCGCAGGCGCACAACGACGGGGTAGGGAAATTTCACAGCAGTGTTAGCTGGACACCGGCCAACACTGCGCAAGCGCCGAGAGCCTCACCAGCGGTTAGGGTAGGGAAAAATTACGGGCCAGTGTGCAGGCCCGGTGATCGGATGGATGTTCTCAGCTGGACACCGGCCGACACTGTTTTTTTTCCCATTCATCACTTGTGTTTTTCCCATTCATTCATCACTATTGATCTATTGAGATGAAAGATAATAATCAAGGGCAAATCATGTGCTAAAGAATACTGCCAAAAATGTGCAGAGATGACTAAAAATATAAATTAAGGATATGAAATTAATATGGTGTGAATAAAAAAAAGAATGTCATACATGATAAACTAATTTAAAATGAGCAATAGTGAATGAATGTGAGAAAATGTGAAGCAGGAGGTAAAAACGATTCGTTATCTCCCATAATACATCATATAATAATGCACCTAAAAAGAAGAAATTTACATTAGTAAACAAAAACTAAACATATAATTAGAGATCAGCGAATTCTTTAAAAATCAGGTTCGCCGAATTTTTCGGGAAAAATTGGGTTAGATCCAAATATATTTGCGGCGAATTACGTAAAAAAATTGCTATTTCCTGGCTGCTGAGAGCCTTTATAGTGGTGTAGAACACTGTGCCTTACAGTAACACCCATAGGGAGTCTGCTTTGGTAGTGAAATAATACTGTGAGTCCAGATGACAGGCGTCGCTCTTATAATCACTGTGCACTTCACTTATTTGGCCAGTCACGGGGCCAAAACTGACCAAATAACTCAAGTATGAACTCAGCCTTACAGGTTGATGTTAGCGCCAAGAAGAAGCACACTCTTTTTACACCATCGCAAACTGATTCCACATAGATTTCTACAGAACCTGTTCTATTAAACGCGTATACAAGTAGAGCCCCCAAGAGTGGAGAGGGTGCCAGCAGTAAGTTTGTGTTGACGTCACTGATTAATATGCCCTTCCTCTGATCCGTCAGAATAATAACCCACAAAAAATGGATCCTGTCTGTGGAGCATATGCCTTCACTCAGTCAGCATTTGCTCAATAATCCATCAATGTTGCTAATGCCAAGAAAAAACACAGAGATTACACGTGAATGCAATATTTGCATGTCTTCTATGTTTTGTTCCCACTCTGCTTTTGGATACCAAATCATAAGCCAATTCTGATGGGACTATACAGGCCTTACAGCTGGTACACAGACAGGATCCGTTGTGCATCTCATTGTCCTTCCTTCTGACAGATCAGAAGAAAGATCAAATAAATGATGATGATGATGTCAGCCAGGCCGAAAGGCAAAATAGCGGTCAAGTCATGAAGTGGGGAGGGTCTGAACAGCGTGGACCTATGACATAGTGGTGAGGAGGAATCAGCATGATGAGACCATAGTGTTGCCCAATGACAGAGTGTTGAGGTGGTGGCAACATCAGGAGGCCACAAAGTGGCACGACAAAAGATTGTGGAGGTGGAAGCAGTATGAGGAGGCTACAGAGTAGCACGATGACAAGAGATTGTGGAGGTGTCAGCAGCATTAGGAGGCCATAGAGTGGCAAGACAACGAGAGATTGTGAAGGTGGCAGCAGCATGAGGAGGCCACAGAGTGGCACAAGGATGCGAGATTGTGGAGGTGGCAGCAGCATGAGGAGGCCAGGGTAGCACGAAGACGAGATATTGTGGAGGCGTCAGCAGCATAAGGAGGCCATAGAATAGCACAGCGACAAGAGATGGTGGAGGTGGCAGTATCATGAGGAGACCACAGAGTGGCATGTGGACAAAGTGTGGAGGTGTCAGCAGCATGAGGAGGCTACAGAGTATCACGATGATGAGAGATTATCGAGCTGTCAGCAGCATGAGGAGCCCACAGAGTGGCACAATGACGAGAGATTGTAGAGGTGGCAGAAGCATGAGGAGGCCACTGAGTGGCACAATGACAGAGTCTGGAATTGGCAGCAGCTTGAGGAGACCACAGAGAGGCCCAATGCCATAGTGGCAGCAGAAGCAGCATCAGGAGGAGTGCACATAGTGGGGCAACGAGAGAGTCTAGAGGTGGTGACAGCTGCAGCATCAGGATTATACCACAGAGTGGCAAGGTGACATTGTGGTATCCTGCTGCTGCTATATACACACTATGTCACCTTGTCACTTTGTGGTATCCTGCTGCTGCCATATCCACACTGAGTGGCAAAGTGACGTAGTATGGAGATGGCAGCAGCAGCATCAGGATAACACACAGCGGCAAGTTGACATAGTGTGGAGATGGCAGCAGCAACAGCATCAGGATACCACAGAGTGGCAAGGTGACAGACAGTGTGGATATGGCAGCAGCAGCATCAGGATACCACACAGTGGCAAGGTTATGTAGTGTGGAGATGGCAGCAGCATCAGGATACCACAGAGTGGCAAGGTGACATAGTGTGGAGATGGCAGCATCAGGATACCAGAGTGGGGCGGTGGGTGGCAATACCACTACCCGCTGATGAAGGTAGGTGAAAGAAGGAACACTTGGCATCAGATGTGTGGCATCAGTTAAGTGGCAGCATCAGGATACCACAGAGTGGCAAGGTGACATAGTGTGGAGATGGTAGCAGCTGCTTCAGGAGAGCACAAAGTGACCCAGTGGCAGAGTGGGCGGTGGGTGGCAATACCACTACTCGCTGATGAAGTTAGGTGAAAGAAGGAGCACTTGGCATCAGATGTGTGGCATCAGGCGAGTGGCAGCATCAGAATGGTAGCTGAGGCAGGTAGCCAGAAGAAACTGGTCTCTTTTGTCAAAGTGTTGGTGTGGCACCATGGATGATCTATTCTGATGCATCAGGAATTAATAATTAGAAATCCTGGCTGATCCACGCCTGATTCATCTTGACAAAGGTCAGTTTCTCCAAATTTTTGGTGGACAGGCGAGTTCTCCTTGGGGTAACTATAGCTACTGCCGCACTAAACAACTTCTCTGATGCCACACTACTGGCCGGGCAAACTCTGCTAGTTGCGGCCACGAATCCAGTTTGGCTGCCTAGTTCAGCGGATCTTCAATGTGGGTTGGCAGGGTGCTGTCCAAGTATACCACAACCTGCTGGTTCAGGACCTGCTCCTGGTCTACTTGCTGCTGCTGTTTAGTATTTTTTCACTATACTGGTGAAGAAAGGTACTCATCAGCAACTGTAGACTCAGGCTACTGCTGATGGAGCTGGTACTGCTTTTGCCTTCCCAGAAGTCATTCCTCTGCCGAATGGTAACAATTTGGCTGTTACTACGCAAGCAAGTGAGCATGCATTGGGCCATTTGTGCAAGTGACTCAGAGGGACTCCCTGCCTGCATCTACACTGCATACTGCCACGGTGTGTCTGGGTCACCGGTCTCATCTTCCTCATCGCTCTGTAGCTCCTATGGCTGCTCCTGCTCCTCCTCTCCTGTCACCTAAGTAGAAAAACCACCCATTTCCCTACACATTGCTTGTGCTCCAATGTCCTCCTCCCCCTCGTTGTCCTCCTCCTCTTCCAGTTCAGCCCCTACAGTGCTCATGTGGCCGTGAGATTTAGGCACCACGTCTGCAGCCCCCTGACCAGCCATTGTTACCACCATCTGTTCCTGGACATGAAGCAGTGGAATGATGTAGTTCATCCTGTAGTCCTGGTGACTGACAAATAGTTTTACCGGCATGGTTTACCGGCATTGAGTGAAGGTGCACGGCGTAGAGCTCCCTTGCCTCCCTGATTAAATATCCTGGAATACCCACATTTACAGACCTGCTGTGGATCCGATCCGGACATGGGACCTGTTGGGAGCCTCCGGTGGATAGCGAGAGGTGTCGGGTGAGGACCCCGCTGTGCTGGTGGTTGAAGAGTGCCCAGCGGGAGATCTACGTGGGGAACAGAGCAGCCATCTTGCGGCGGGTCGGAGCACGCCGGCAGTAACAGACTGCGCGCTGCAGAGACCCGAAATTAGTAGCCGCGTGGTACGCAGGGTAGAGGCAGCAGAAGATAGGGATCACAGGAAGCAACACCACTCTACTCATAATTTGGTCTAGCAAACACGTGATTCAAGACCCTCACTGTGATACAGGCCAGTAGTTAACCCACTTGAGGACTCGGCTTCTAAGACTTCTCGCACCTAGGGTCTTTCTGCGACACTACACGCTGTGCATCTTCACCAGATCCCTCTCCCAGATAAGGACTATATCCGTGGTGGAGGCGCATATGGGCAGATCCTTTCTTATAAGTACCTATGGGCCTCAAGACCACGTCAATAGCAAATCTTACTCCAGTGAAGGAGCTTGTCGATAACATGAGCCAGACAGACATGGAGGTGGAGCAGTGCACGTCTGCGGGCACCGAGACACAGACTGATAAGATAATGTTGGCCATTGCAGCATGTCAGGCAGTTTTGACAGCAAAGATTGATCATTTGCGGAGTGATATCAACTGCCTGCTCCATGACATGAACAAAATGAGAGACCGCACCAAAGAAGTGGAGTGTCGTCTGGGTGATGTGGAGGACTCCGCAAATGTCACCTCTGCAGCCACTAGAACTTTATAGCAACAAGTAAAAATCCTAATGGTAAGAGTAGAAGACGCAGAGAACCGCAATAGGAGGAATAATGTCAGGATCCTGGGTCTGCCTGAACGGGCAGAGGAGTCCAGCCCACAGGAGTATGTTGAGGGGCTGATTCGTACGGTGTTAGCTCCCATTGATCTGTCATCCAACTTTGTGGTTGAAAGAGTCCACAGAATTCCTACGAGGCCCTTGCCGCCGGGTGCTGCCCCGCGACCTTTCATAATGCAGATTTTAAACAACCGAGATCGTGACGCTATCTTGGCGGCCGCCAGATGCAAGAAAGATGTCCAGCTGGAGAATGCAAAGCTGTCCTTTTACCCGGATTTTACAGCGAAAGTACAGAAGCAACGCCACCATTTCACTTCTATCAGAGCACGTCTCCGGGAGCTTGGGATTAAATATGCCATGTTATACCCGGCCAAGTTGCGGATCCAGGAGGGAGATAGATCAAGGTTCTTCCAAACCCCAGAAGAAGCGGCAGACTGGATCGACCCACAGAATCCAAGATGATGCATGATTGCACACACTGCAGGGAACTCTTGCAAGTAACTGATGCCCACGTTGGGCAATAGTTTTCTGATTGAGGTCGTTTTCTCATACTCATTGCAGTTGCGTCTGCGTAAATGGCAGGACTGCTCTCAACACTACATGAGGTGATATCCTTACAGACAAGGGATTAGATTTACTTCAAGTTTGATAGTTCAATTTTGTATTGACTTAGGCCCCATGCACACGGCCGTTGTTCACAGCCGTGTGCGGGCCGTGGAACCGCGGCCTGGATCCCTTCCTGTGAGCTGGAGCGCACGGCGTCACTGGTTGCTATGACGCCGTGCGCCCCCTGCTGCCGGCACAGTACAGTAATACACTGGTATAGATCATACCAGTGTATTACTGTATTGCGGCGGCAGCAGGGAGTGCACGGCGTCATAGCAACCAGTGACGCCGTGCGCTCCAGCTCACAGGAAGGGATCCAGGCCGCGGTTCCACTGCCCGCACACGGCTGTGAACAACGGCCGTGTGCATGGGGCCTTATACTGATGGACTCAAGTTCTATGCTGGGTCATGTTCTATCTAGATAGACTGTACATTTAGTCAATAAAGCACAAGTTTCTGTTTAGGGAATTGAAGCTTAGGCAGGTTGGGGATGTCTGGGCAGGGTGGGTATGGTATGGGAAGCTTTGTTGGGATTACTGTGTTGTGTGTGTGCAGATATGAATGGGGCAGTGACACTGAGAAGTTAGGTGGACGCAGACGATCCAGGAACACGAAGCCATGGCGGTGTGCAAGCTGATCTCCTGGAATGTCTGGGGCTTGAATGACAAGGTTAAAAGAGCATTGGTGTTTAACCTATGTTAAAAAATATAACCTTGACATTCTTATTTTTCAGGAAACCCATCTCAGAGGGTCAAAAGTTCTAACATTAAAGCGACCATGGGTAGGGAACGGATATTACGCTACATACTCCAACCGCTCCAGAGGGGTGTCTATTTTGTTTCGTAAAACTCTTCCGTTTCAGCTGATCTCTGTGCACATAGATCCAGCAGGGAAGTACATGCTGGTGCAGGCTACTATTAGAGGGTGTGAGATGGTGTTTATGTCCCGCCCCCGTTTGGGAGAGAACTGCTAGACCAAAATCTGAGTAGAGTGGTGTTGCTTCCTGTGATCCCTATCTTCATTTTGGGCGATTTTAATGCAACGCTGGATAGTCAGCTAGACAGGTTTAGGCCACCTCTCAGACATGACATGGCTTTACTACGCTGGGCGCAGGCTCATGGCCTTGAGGAAATATGGAGGAGTTTATATCCAGATGGGAGACAATACTCTTGTCATTCGGCCTCTGCTCACTCACTATCCCAGATTGATTTGGCCTTTACAAATCGTCCCGTGTTATCATGGGTGAAGGCGGCTGAATACCTGCTGAGAGGAATATAGGATCACGCTCCCTTACAGATTACAATTTCTCTACCAGTTGGTGCAACTAGATCTCCTTGGCGATTAAACCCAGCGTGGCTGGAGGTTATCCCAGTTAGAGTAGCATGCCTGGACGCAATTTCAACATATAGGGAATTAAATACTCTACTCCTCTGGTGGAGTGGGATACCTGTAAAGCAGTCCTGAGAGGGACTTTAATAGTGGCAATTGCGGCCCATAGGGTGGAATTGCTCTCCACGCGAATGAAACTGGAGGGTGCAGTGACACAAACTGAACAAGCATATCTTGTCCCCACTCCGGAACATTATGCTCTCTGGCTGTCGGCTCAAAGGCAATATGAGCTGTACTTGACTGAATTCACAAAGAAGAGACTATTAGCTCAAAAACAAGCCATTTTTTCAGAGGGAGATAAGAGTGGTAAAGCGCTGGCGTATTTAGCTAGAGTCGCCATATTCTAGGTTCCCTAAACAGAAACTTGTGCTTTATAGACTAAATGTACAGTCTATCTAGATAGAACATGACCCAGCATAGAACTTGAGTCCATCAGTATAAGTAAATACTACAAACAGTAGTGGCTGCCATTAGAAATGAGAGAGGAGATATATTTACACCGGAGGAGGTCTGCAGTCAATTTGCTGCCTACTACTCGGCACTTTACACTTCCAAAATCAATAAGACCACAGACTAAATCTCACGGTTTCTTGAGACCGTCCCTATGACAAAGCTCACACATGAGGATAGGCAGGGGTTAGACGGTCCTATTACTCCACTAGAAATTCAGACTGACATTAAGTCAATGGCAAAAGGCAAGGCACCTGGTCCGGACGGCTTCCCGGTCGAGTGGTATACATTTCAAGTTGAGGAGGTGAGCAAAAGACTCAGCAACCTCTATAAACATGCATTTTAAGGCCTCATGCACACGACAGTATTTTTTCACGGTCCGCAAAAACGGGGTCCGTAGGTCCGTGATCCGTGACCGTTTTTTCATCCGTGGGTCTTCCTTGATTTTTGGAGGATCCACAGACATGAAAAAAAAGTCGTTTTGGTGTCCGCCTGGCCGTGCGGAGCCAAACGGATCCGTCCTGAATTACAATGCAAGTCAATGGGGACGGATCCGTTTGACGTTGACACAATATGGTGCCATTTCAAACGGATCCGTCCCCATTGACTTTCAATGTAAAGTCTGGAGTCCCTTTTATACCATCGGATCGGAGTTTTCTCCAATCCGATGGTATATTTTAACTTGAAGCGTCCCCATCACCATGGGAACGCCTCTATGTTAGAATATACTGTCGGATATGAGTTAGAGCGTGAAAACTCATTTCTGACAGTATATTCTAACACAGAGGCATTCCCATGGTGATGGGAACGCTTCTAGTTAGAATATACTACAAACTGTGTACAAGACTGCCCCCTGCTGCCTGGCAGCACCCGATCTCTTACAGGGGGCCCCACCTGAAGGGGTTAATTGTACTATCATATCCCCCTGTAAGAGATCAGGGCTGCCAGGCAGCAGGGGGCAGACCCCCCCCTCCCCAGTTTGAATATCATTGGTGGCCAGTGCGGCCCCCCCCTCCCTCCCTCTATTGTAATAAATCGTTGGTGGCACAGTGTGCGCCCCCCATCGGCCCCCCCTTCCTCCCTCTATTGTAATAAATCGTTGGTGGCACAGTGTGCGCCCCCCATCGGCCCCCCTCCCTCTATAGCATTAACAACATTGGTGGCCAGTGTGCGGCCTCCCATCTCCCCCCCCCCGATCATTGGTGGCAACGGAGTTCCGATCGGAGTCCCAGTTTAGGGTACTTTCACACTTGCATTGTTTGATTCCGGCAGGCAGTTCCGTTGCCTGAACTGACTGCCTGATCAGGCAAACTGTATGCAAACGGATGTCATTTTTTCTGACTGATCAGGCATTTTTCTGACTGATCAGGATCCTGATCAGTCAGAAAAATGCCTGATCAGTCAGAAAAATGCCTGATCAGTCAGAAAAATGCATTGCAATACCGGATCCGTTTTTCCGGTGTCATCAGGCAAAACGGATCCGTTTTTTTTTTTTTTTTCATTTTTAAAGCTCTGCGCATGCGCAGACCGGAATGACGGATCCGGCATTCCGGTATTTTGAATGCCGGATCCGGCACTAATGCATTCCTATGGAAAAAAATGCCGGATCAGGCATTCAGGCAAGTCTTCAGTTTTTTTCGCCGGAGATAAAACCGTAGCATGCTACGGTTTTCTCTTTTGCCTGATCAGTCAAAACAACTGAACTGAAGACATCCTGATGCAAACTGAACGGATTACTCTCCATTCAGAATGCATGGGGATATGCCTGATCAGTTATTTTCCGGTATAGAGCCCTTGTGACGGAACTCTATGCCGGAAAAGAAAAACGCAAGTGTGAAAGTACCCTTAATCGCTGGGGCTCCGATCGGTAACCATGGCAACCAGGAAGCTACTGCAGCCCTGGTTGCCATGGTTACTTAGCAATAGTACAATAGTAGAAGATTCATACTTACCTGCTGGCTGCTGCGATGTTCGTGACCGGCCGGGAGCTCCACCTACTGGTAAGTGACAGTTCATTTAGCAATGCGCCGCACAGACCTGCCACTTACCAGTAGGTGGAGCTCCCGGCCGGACACGAACATTGCAGCAGCCAGCAGGTAACTATGAATCTACTACTATTGTACTATTGCTAAGTAACCATGGCAACCAGGGCTGCAGTAGCGTCCTGGTTGCCATGGTTACCGATCTGAGCCCCAGCAATTAAACTGGGACTCCGATCGGAACTCCGCTCCCACCAATGATGGGGGGGGGGAGAGATGGGAGGCCGCACACTGGCCACCAATGTTGTTAATGCTATAGAGGGATGGGGGGCCGATGGGGGGCGCACACTGTGCCACCAACGATTTTTTACAATAGAACGAGGAAGGGGGGGGGGCGATGGGGGGCGCACACTGTGCCACCAACGATTTATTACAATAGAGGGAGGAAGGGGGGGCCGCACACTGGCCGCCAACCTATTATTACAATAGAGGGAGGGGGGGCCTCACTGGCCACCAATGATATTCAAACTGGGGGGGGGGGTCTGCCCCCTGCTGCCTGGCAGCCCTGAGCTCTTACAGGGGGATATGATAGTACAATTAACCCCTTCAGGTGCCGCACCTGAAGGGGTTAATTGTAGGATCACGGTCCCCTGTAAGAGATCGGGTGCTGCCAGGCAGCAGCGGGCAGTCATGTACACAGTTTGTAGTGTATTCTAACTAGAAGCGTCCCCATCACCATGGGAACGCCTCTGTGTTAGAATATACTGTCGGATCTGAGTTTTCACGAAGTGAAAACTTAGATCTGAAAAAGCTTTTATGCAGACGGATCTTTGGATCCGTCTGTATGAAAATAACCTACGGCCACGGATCACGGACACGGATGCCAATCTTGTGTGCATCCGTGTTCTTTCATGGACCCATTGACTTGAATGGGTCCGTGAACCGTTGTCCGTCAAAAAAGTAGGACAGGTCATATTTTTGGGACGGACAGGATACACGGATCACGGTCTCGGCTGCAAAACGGTGCATTTTCCGATTTTTCCACTGACCCATTGAAAGTCAATGGGTCCGCGAAAAAAAACTGAAAACGGCACAACGGCCACGGATGCACACAACGGTCGTGTGCATGAGGCCTAATGCGGATCTCTACCGGTCTCATTTTCCGAAGCAACTATTGTGGTGATACATAAAGCTGGGAAGCCGCCAGATCAGTGTAGCTCGTACAGACCCATTTCACTGATCAACTCAGATGCTAAAATTTTGGCGAAAGTGCTGGCTAATCGATTGTCGTTTGTTATCCTGAAGATGGTGGGGATGGATCAGTCTGGTTTTATGCCCAGGAAGGCGACAGACATTAACTTGAGACGTCTTTTCACTAATCTCCAGGTGACGCACGACAATGCAGGAAATAGGGCAATTGCCTCCCTGGATAACGAGAAGGCATTTGATTCGGTGAAGTGGAGGTTTATGTGGGTGGTGTTGGAGAGGCTAGGAGTCCCCCAATCCTTCCTCCGATGGCTGCGCATGCTATATAGGTGTCCGACAGCAAGAGTCCGAGTCAATGGACACCTTTTGAGCTGCGGAGGGGCACCAGACAGGGGTGCCCACTGTCGCCTCTCCTATTCGCATTGGCGATTGAGCCTCTCTCAATCGCTATTGGTAACATTCCTGAGATACGGGGGTGGGAAGTTGTAGGTATCTCTGAAAGAATCTCACTATACGCGGATGTTGATTTATTTGGGAGATGTGGGGCCCTCGCTGGAAGCCCTACTGCAGAGGGTTGACTCTTTTGGGTCGTATTCAGGACTCAGGGTCAACTGGTCGAAATCGGCATTGTATCTAGTAGATGACACCCCTCACCCAAGTATATCGACTAAGTCCTCCCTGAAGATAGTGGACAAGTTTACCTACCCGGGGATCGTAATACACAAAGATGTTACCCAATTCAATGTACTAAATGTACACCCTGTGGTGCAATATGTTGCACAGAAATTGAAGGCCTGGGAATCGTTGCTACTGTCCCTGATTGGGCGGATTAATGTCTTTAAGATTAAGGTACTTCTACCTAAGCTGTTATATTTGTATAGAGTGGCCCCACTAGTGTTGCCTAGGTCACACTTTCAGACCTTGGATCGTTTGATTTCACCCTTCCTTTGGAATAAATCTGTGCCCCGCATAGCTAGGGACACTTTACGAGCCCCATATGAAAGAGGGGGGTTGGCGCTGCCGGACGTGTACTTATACTACATAGCGACTCAATTAAACTATGCGACTTGGTGGATTAAGGCAGATTCGCTAAATCCGGCGGTGGTGTTGGAAGCAGCCCTGATAGGTTCATATGAGGCCATGACGAATCTGGTTATATCGGGCAGGTAAGTTTCAGGTGTAGCATATTACTACACTCATGACAGGGGTGATTAAGGCTTGGAATGTCCTTGCGGTGGGGAAAAGGGGACCCGAACAGAGCACTGTTAGATCTCCAGTGATGCCTTTATGGGGCAACCCTAAGCATGTCGAGCTATATGCTCTACCTGATTTTGTGTTCTGGCCTTAGAAAGGTATTCAATACCTCACTCAATTATACGAAGAGGGAGTCTTTAAAACATTCTCCTCTCTGCAAGTGGAATATGGACTGCCACAGACCTCCTTTTTCAGATATTTGCAACTGCGGCATGCCTGTGAAGTACAATTTGGAAATGGTCCCCTGAAGTTAGAGTATAGCGAGGTGGAGAGGATAGCCAGAAGAGCGACTCATTACAAAGTGGTCTCGTCCTTCTATGGGCTCCTTATCTCATCCCGACCTTCGCCACTAGCGAAGGCTTTCCTTAGGTGGCGAGAGGACATTCCTACATTGGAGACCTCACATGAGAAAGAGCTGACTGCCTCATGGAGAAAATCAGTGATTGGTGCACGAGATCAGCTGATTCAGATTAAATGGCTACACAGAGAATATCTCAACCCGGTGCGCCTTGTGCGTATGCGCAAACTTGGTTCAGACACCTGTACTCAGTGCGGTAGGGGGAGGGGGGCTTTATTCCATATGATTTGGGAATGTTCGATTATTCAGAATTTCTGGGGGGAGGTACACAGGTACCTAAATGATAGGCTGGGACTCCCAGGGGTAGTTGCTCCAGAAGTTAGTCTGCTGGGTTTGGTCAATGACATCCTCCCGACCAAATATGAGAGAACTTTATATAGACTATTACTGTTTTATGCAAGGAAGTCAATGCTGCTCAACTGGAAGCCTCCTAAAATGCTGAGTGTATTGCACTGGATCCCGATTATTAACAAAGCCCTAGCCAAGAAGGGTGTGCTTTGCAGTGTACAAGTAGCTGAAGTGCATGCAAAGTTTCCTGCCCACTTTTAGGATGTCTTGCAGATGGGTGGAAGATTCCAGGAACCACTTGACAACCAGATTAAACACGTGTGCATGCAGGGCGCATGGCTCAGCCCTCCATGATGCAGTGCCGATGCCATGTTCTTCCCGTTGTCGGTAACCATGGTTCCAATTTTGAGTTGTCGGGGAGAAAGCCAGGATTTGATTTGTGGGCAAAGCAGTTTCTCTGCTGTGTGACTCAGTTCGCCCAGGGAAACAAGGTGCAGAACAGCGTGACACCCCCATGCCATGCACATGTGGTATTCTTGAGGGGCACTGTGACTTGTCCCTGCAGTGGAGGCTAAGCCCTAGCCTGGTGTTTTGTTACCTGTTAGTTGTGTTTAGTTTGCTTTCCTTCCCTCACCTTCCGTGAAAATGACATAATGTGGAGATGGCAGCAGGAGCAGGAGAATACCACAGAGTGGCAAGGTGACATAATACAGAGTGGCAAGGTGAAATAGTGTGGATATGGCAGCAGCAGCAGGAGAATACCACAGAGTGGCAAGGTGACATAGTGTGAAAATGGCAGCAGCAGAAGGATACCACAGAGTGGCAAGGTGACATAGTGTGAATATGGCAGCAGCAGGAATATACCACAGAGTGGTAAGGTGACATTGTGTGGAGATGGCAGCAGCAGGAGGATACCACAGAGTGGCAAGGTAAGATAGTGTGAATATAGTAGAAACAGATACAAAATGAAGTTAATCCAATCCTTCAGGGATCTTAGAAATTCCCAAGGGGAATGAAATCAGGCGGGTACCGTCAGTGGTGGGAGAAATGTATATGAAAAGGAGGGAAAGCAGGAAGTAGGGAAGGCTGCTCAAAAAAGTGTTCAATGTATACCTGAACACTTAGAAACCAATCATTACGGAAAAGTGGGGGGAGATAATGTCCCCTGGGAGGAGTAGTAGTTTTCCCCAGCGGGCAGTCTCTGCCCACAGAACAAAAGAGACAGAAGATGAGTGCCACTCCCAGAATATTCAAAAAAAGTGCTATAAGTGTTAGCGTTCTAGGGTGGTTTAGGTAATCGCTGATGGAATATGTGAGCAATAGTCCACAGGTAGACACGTGAAGCAATAATAGTACTATAAACCCTAGTTAGGTTCTTAGTTATTCAATGGATCAAGGATGAGCAGATCCACTATTATTAAAATTGTTGTATAAATATAAAAAAATTGAAGTAAAATAAAACAGCAATATATGTGCACTCACTTCACTGGGGGGGATGTCATCAGGATAAGCAGATAACACCTGTGACGTTGAACCCCCCCCCCCCCCCCTTCCTCAGGAGCAGGTTCTAGGTAACATATACTGTTTAAATGCCGCTATATATGCAATATGCATACATACATACCTACCCAATTAGGGAGATCAAAACATCATGTGTGTGACCCGGCACTCTTGCGCTTCTAATCCTGGAACCGGAAGTGTCGAAACGTTGCATCCTCTTTATGGAATGCAAATGCGCTCCACTGACAACCAGAAGTGTCCAAGCTCGACATTTGGTGTGTAGGTGAAACGCAAACCACGCTCCACAGTTGTCAGATGCAACCCCGTGACATCTCGAGTAGGGGGAGGGAGCGTCAAGGCTATGTTGCGCTCTCCGACCTTCAAGCCTGCATATATATGCATATACCACAGTATCGTGGCATATATAGGATTACTAGAATACAAGATAGAAGTAATGAAATACAGGATAAAAAGCCCCCCCAAAAAATCGGGATCTATATAGATGTATAGATACATACATACATACATACATACACACATAGGATTGCAAACCACACTTATACACCTACAGTTGCAAGAAAAAGTATGTGAACCCATTGAAATGATATGGATTTCTGCACAAATTGGTAATAAAATGTGATCTGATCTTCATCTAATTCACAACAATAGACAATCACAGTCTGCTTAAACCAATTACACACAGCAAATTAAATGTTACCATGTTTTTATTGAACACATCATGTAAACATTCACAGTGCAGGTGGAAAAAGTATGTGAACCCCTAGACTAATGACATCTCCAACAGCTAATTGGAGTGAGGTGTCAGCCAACTGGAGTCCAATCAATGAGATGTGATTGGAGGTGTTGGTTACAGCTGCCCTGCCCTATAAACACACACACACACACCAGTTCTGGGTTTGCTTTTCACAAGAAGCATTGCACAAAAGAGCTCTCAGAAGACCTATGATTAAAAATTGTTGACTTGCATGAAGCTGGAAAGGGTTATAAAAGTATCTCCAAAAGCCTTGCTGTTCATCAGTCCATAGTAAGACAAATTGTCTATAAATGGACAAAGTTCAGCACTACTGCTACTCTCCCTTGGAGTGGCTGTCCTGTAAAGGTGACTGCAAGAGCACAGCGCAGACTGCTCAATGAGGTGAAGAAAAATCCTAGAGTGTCAGCTAAAGACTTACAAAAGTCTCCGGCATATGCTAACATCCCTGTTAGCGAATGTACGATACGTAAAACACTAAACAAGAATGGATTTCATGGGAGGAGACCACAGAGGAAGCACAGCAGTACTGGCAAAATATTCTGTGGACAGATGAAACCAAAGTTGAGTTGTTTGGAAGAAACACACAACACTATGTGTGAAGAAAAAGAGGCACAGCACACCAATATCAAAACCTCATCCCAACTGTGAAGTATGGTCGTGGGGGCATAATAGTTTGGGGCTGCTTTGCTGCGTCAGGGCCTGGACGGACTGCTATCATCAAAGGAAAAATGAATTCCCAAGTTTATCAAGACATTTTGCAGGAGGACTTAAGACCATCTGTCCCCCAGCTGAAGCTCAACAGAAGATGAGTGTTGCAACAGGACAACGACCCAAAGCATAGAAGTAAATCATCAACAAAATGGCTTAAACAGAAGAAAATACGCCCTCTGGAGTGGCCTGTGGCATGACCTCAAGAAAGCGATTCACACCCGACATCCCAAGAATATTGCTGAACTGAAACAGTTCTGTAAAGAGGAATGGTCAAGAATTACTCCTGACCATTGTGCATGTCTGAGCTGCAACTACAGGAAACGTTTGCTGTCAAAGGAGGTTCAACCAGTTATTAAATCCAAGGGTTCACATACTTTTTCCACCTGCACTGTGAATGTTTAGATGGTGTGTTTAATAAAAACATTGTAACATTTAATTCTTTGTGTGTTATTAGTTTAAGCAGACTGTGATTGTCTATTGTTGTGACTTAGATGAAGATCAGATCACATTTTATGACCAATTTGTGCAGAAATCCATATAATTACAAAGGGTTCACATACTTTTTCTTGCAACTCCAAACGAAAAGCAAAATCCAGCTTAGTCTCGCAGAGGTAAAATCGATACTTTATTGACGCGGTATAAAAATACATCCAGGAAAAACAAATTTAGGCTACTTTCACACTGCCATTTCAGTGTCCGTCTGTGAGATCTGTTTCCAGGCTCTCACAAACCACCCCAAACTGATCAGTTTAGCCCCAATGCATTCTGAATAGATAAGTATCCGTTCATAATGCATCAGTTTGGCTCCTTTCCGCCTCCATTCCGCTAAAGAGACGGACACCAAAACACTGCATAACTTAGTAAAAAAAAGTCTAAGGCCTCATGAACACTGCCTTGTTTCACGGCCGTATGCGGGCCGTGGAACCGCGGCCTGGATCCCTCCTGAGAGCAGGAGCGCACGGCGTCACTGGTTGCTATGACGCCGTGCGCTCCCTGCTGCCGCCGCAATACAGTAATGCACTGGTATGATCTATACCAGTGTATTACTGTACTGTGCCGGCAGCAGGGAGCGCACGGCGTCATAGCAACCAGTGACGCCGTGCGCTCCTGCTCTCAGGAGGGATCCAGGCCACGGTTCCACGGCCCGCATACGGCCGTGAAACACGGCAGAGTGCATGAGGCCTAAGTGTAAGTCAAACGGATCCGTCCTGACTTTACATTGAAAGTCAATGGAGACGGATCCGTTTACATTGACACAATATTGGTGCAATTGTAAACGTATCCATCCCCCATTGACTTTCAATGTAAAGTCAGGACGGATCCGTTTGACTTACAATTAGACTTAGACTTTTTTTGACTAAGTTATGCGGACGGATCCGTACTGAACGGATACCATTGTTTGCATTTATAGGTGCGGATCCATCTGTGCATGTACCAGACGGATCCACACCTAACGCAGGTGTGAAAAAACTTTTAGTCTACATGTTTCGGGCTACTTAGAATGTGAGCACTTACTCATGACATAGTAAGATACAAATTAATGTAGCAGATATATTGGACTCCCACCTGTGCTCTTAATTGGGTATCACATGACCTAAATTCCATGCTGCCATTCACATGTGTGAAAACATAACATTATTCAACCATATATCGGAAATGGAAAGCATGTTCTACAAATTTATCTTACAATTGCAAGATTAAATCCAATCTTTTATTAAGTCCCTCAGGGTGACGGGTGCTCAGCTGAAATATCCAGAAGGATTCCCTGTTCAGGAGTTTTCTCCTGTGATCGCCTCCTCTCGTGGGTACTTTAACCCTCTCAATGCCTTGAATCAACATGCCGGATGTGTCCCTATCATGGAAAACCGCAAAGTGCAAGCTCACCGCAGACATTCCGTGGCTTCCATGATGCGGCACATCCAAGATGTGCTTACGTATTCTCACCTTGATGGAATTTGTAGTGCAGCAGACATTGGACATGGATAGAAACCTGCTAGTTTACCAGGCGAGGAGACAGATACAAACTGAAGCACGGGTATCATCAGACATAATCCCCCAGAGTACATTTGTAACACAATATAGCGTGGATCTGTAAGATCATTAAGCAACATTTTCCGTTCCTGACAATCGATAAACAATGGGCAAAAATTGCAGGGGGGGGGTGTAAGATGTGCGTCCCGCAGAGCCCCCACAGTAGCAACCTATGTTATTCCAAGCCTTTTTCAGGATAGAAAGACATCACAACCTAATTAGTTAAAGACAAAGGGCAGCTACAAATGTGGACATAACAAATGTATATGCTGTGACCATACCGTGGTAGCTAGGACTTTTAAGTCCACAGCTAATAACAAGGTCTTCCCAGTGAAATCTTATCTCAATTGCAATACCACTTATGCAGTATGTCTAATCACATGTCGAATTTGCAGCTTGCAATATGTAGGCTGCACTACAAATTCCATCAAGGTGAGAATACAACAGCACATGTACATTGGGCTGATGTAGCGGTGTAGGTGGAAGCAGCGGTGGAGGAGGACGAGTTAGCCAACACATGTTTTTGGTTTTAATTATATTTTTTTTAAATCAGGGTACACTCTAAAAGAGTGTGAAATATCCAAAATACAAGAATAAGCAATTGCGCTTCAGTATAACAATGGCTGGTTAGTGCCGGTATACATGTCTATTCTGCAAAAGGTACGGACAAGTCCTGAGGGACCCATGTCTGGTTCATTTTAATGAACTTGAGCTTGTCCATATTGGCTGTGGACAGGCGGCTGCGCTTGTCTGTGATGACGCCCCCTGCCGTGCTAAACACACGTTCAGATAATACACTGTCTGCAGGGCAGGCCAGCACCTCCAAGGCGTAAAGGGCAAGCTCAGGCCATGTGCCCAATTTGGAGACCCAGAAGTTGAAGGGGGCAGACTCGTCATTCAGTACTTGTAGGCGTGTGCACACATACTGCTCTACCATGTTGGTGAAATGCTGCCTCCTGCTAAGACGTTCCATATCAGCTGGTGGTGCTGGTTGTTGTGGCGTGCTGACAAAGCTTTTCCACATGTCGGCCATGCTAATCCTGCCTTCTGAGGTGCTGGCGGTGCCCCAGCTGCGTCGGTGATCTCTTCCTCGTCCTTTGCCTTCGCCTCGTGCTTCCACTGTGCCACAGCTGTCAGGTGGGAATGCCACCAGCAGCGCGTCTACCAGCGTGCGCTTTTTGCTCATGTGTGCCAGGCTGCCCAGAGGCAACGAAAAGCTGTCCTCTGTGAGAGGTGTATCGTCTGTGTCCTCTGTATACCCCCAGCCATGCATCAGTGATGGCCATGAGCTGGTCTGGGTGCCACCCTGGTGTGAACATGGTTCCTCCTCCTCCACCTCGTCATCCTCCAGAACTGTGCCCTGGCTGGATAATTGTGTACCTTGGGTTTTTGGGTGCAGGAACTCACCCTCGGAGCCACTTGGAAATGACTGGCGGGAAACCCTGCGAAATGATCCCTCTTCCTCCTCCTCCTCCTCCTCCTCCTGTGCCACATCCTCTTCCATCATCGCCAAGAGTGTTTTTTCAAGGAGGCATAGAAGTGGGATAGTAACTCTGAGAACGGCGTTATCGGCACTGGCCATGTTGGTGGAGTACTTGAAACAGCGCAACAAGGAACACAGGTCTTGCATGGAGGCCCAGTCATTGGTGGTGAAGTGGTGCTGTTCCGCCGAGCGACTCACCCGTGCGTGCTGCAGCTTAAACTCCACTATCGCCTGCTGCTGCTCGCACAGTCTGGCCAGCATGTGCAAGGTGGAGTTTCACCTTGTGGGCACGTCGCATATGAGGCGGTGAGCGGGAAGGCCGAAGTTACGTTGCAGCACTGACATGCGAGCAGCAGCAGGATCAGAACGCAGAAAGCGCGAACAGACGGCCCGCACTTTATGCAGCAGCTCTTAAATATCGGGGTAATTTTTAAGGAATCTCTGCACCACCAAACTCAGCACATGCGGCAGGCAAGGGATGTGCGTCAAACTGGCTAGTGCCAGAGCTGCTACGAGATTTCGCCAATTATCGCACACCACCAGGCCAGGCTTGAGGCTGACTGGCACAAACCACTCATTGGTCTGTTGTTCAAGGCCGTCCACAGCTCCTGTGGGGTGTGGGGTTTGTCCCCCAAACAGATACGTTTTAAAACTGCCTACTGTCATTTACGCCTGGCTGTGCTGAAGTTGGTGGTGAAGGTGTTACGGTGACCGGATGAGGAGCTGGTAGAGGATGAGGAAACCGAGTAGCAGGAGGAAGCAACAGGAGGCAAACTGAAGCGCAATCCTCGGTGATGGAAGGACATGCGCCAAACTGCTATCCGTCTCAGGCCCAGCTGCCACTGCATTTACCCAGTGTGCTGTTATGGAGATATAATGGCCCTCACCGTGCTTTCTAGTCCGCGTATCCGTAGTCAGGTGCACCTTGCCACAGATGGCGTTGCGCAGTGCACACCTGATTTTGTCCCCTACTTGGTTGTGCAGGGAAATGATGGCTCTCCTGGAAAAGTAGTGGCGGCTGGGCACGACGTACTGTGGGAAAGCCACCGCCATAAGGCCTTTAAAACTATCCGCATTTCAAAGGCCAGTAATTTAGAAATGCTGGCATTCAGGGCTAGGGATCGCCGGTGGGTAAGGGGGTACTTCCTCTTCCTCTCCAGCATTTGGGAAATAGAGAGTTGAATGCTTCCTTGGGACATTGTGGAGATGCTTGGTGGCCCAGGTGTTGGTGTTGCTGGCAGATCCTCTGTTTGCGGGGTGGCAGGTGGCACTGTCACTCCAGAGGTGGATGAAGAGGCTGAGACTGCAGCAGAAGAGGAAGCAGGAGGAGCCAGAGACCTTTCTTGGTTTTTGAGGTGTCTACTTCACTGCAGCTCGTGCTTTGCACTTAAATGCAGGTTGTGTTAAGGTCGAGAACGTTTATGCCTCGCTTCAGGCTCTGTTTGTACAGCGTGCAAACCACTCGTGTCTTGTCGTCAGCACATTGTCTGAAGAACTGCCACGACAGGGAACTCCTTGGAGCTGGCTTTGGTGTGCTCAGTCCCTTGCTGCGGTGGGCAGTAGCAGGCGTACTGTTTAGAGGACAGCCGCTCCACTTTTGCACCCTGCTCCCTCTTCTGCTGTGCTGGTGGCTCTGTGCGACCTCCACCTCTTCCTCCGAATTACATAGGTCACTCGCATGACCTTGATTCCATGTGGGGTCAAGGACCTCATCGTCCTCCACATCATCTTCCACCCAGTCTTCACCCCTGCCTTTCTTGTTGGTCTGCACACTTTCTAAAGCCCCAGCAGTTGGCACCTGTGTTTCTTCATCATCCGAGACATGCTGCCATAGTCCTCCCATGTACTCATCTTGAAAGATAAGTGGTTGGGCATCGGTGCACTCAATCTCTTCCACTTCTGGGGCAGGGCTAGGTGGAAGGCCCTGGGAAACCCTGCTAACAGAGTAATCAAAAAGCAGATGAGACTGCTGCATGACTTGGGGCTCAGACTGCTTGGCTGATTTGCAAGGGGGTGAGTTGAAAGACTGATGGACATCGGCTGCAGGTGCCAACTGTGGTCTTTCAGCAGAGGAGACTGGGTAAGAGACAATGTGAATGAACTGGATCCACTGTCAGCAACCCAATCTACTATCACCTGTACTTGTTCAGGCCTCACCATTCGTAGAGCCGCATTAGGCGCAACCAAATACCGCGGCAGGTTCTGTCGCCTACTCACACCTGAGGAAGGGCTTTCACTTGTGCATGTAGCTGGCACAGATCGACCAAGTCCTCTCCCTGCAACAGGAGCTCCACCAGCAGCACCACGACCTGGGCTATGTCCCTTATTTAAAGCTCTCCTCATATTTCTCGAATTTAGGATCTTGCCCTAAATGGGTGTTTAATTAATAGTAGAATAGAACGACAGTATGTAAAGGGTGTATCTCACACGGTCAAGTATTTTGAGCAGCCTGAACCAGACTAGGCCTCAATTAAAGATTTGTTTGCCAAAAATGACAATATTTCAAATACCTGAATCAAACCCCTGTATGTAAAAGGTGTATCTCACATGGCCTCACCCACAGTAGGCTTTAATTAAAGATTTGCTTGCCCAAAATGGCTGTATTTCAAATGCCTGAATCAAACCCCTGTATTTAAAGGGTGTATCTCACACGGCCTGACCCACAGTAGGCCTAAATTTAAGATTTGTTTGCCCAAAATGGCTGTATTTCAAATACCTGAATCAAACCCCTGTATATACAGGGTGTATCTCACACAACCTGACCCACAATAGGCCTCAATTAAAGATTTCTCTGCCCAAAATGGCTGTATTTCAAATCCCTGAATCAAACCCCTGTTTGTAAAGGGTGTATCTCACATGGCCTGACCCACAGTAGGCCTCAATTAAAGTTTTATTTGCCCAAAATGGCTGTATTTCAAATGCCTGAATCAAACCCCTGTATTTAAAGGGTGTATCTCACACGGCCTGGCCCACTGTAGGCCTCAATTAAAGATTTCTTTGCCCAAAATGGCTGTATTTCAAATAACTGAATCAAACCTCTGTTTGTAAAGGGTGTATCTCACATGGCCTGACCCACAGTAGGCCTCAATTAAAGTTTTATTTGCCCAAAATGGCTGTATTTTAAATGCCTGAATCAAACCCCTGTATTTAAAGGGTGTATTTCACAGGGCCTGGCCCACTGTAGGCCTCAATTAAAGATTTATTTGCTCAAAATGGCTGTATTTTAAATGCCTGAATCAAACCGCTGTATTTAAAGGGTGTATCTCACACGGTCTGACCCACAGTAGGCCTCAATTTAAGATTTCTTTGACCAAAATGGCTGTATTTCAAATACCTGAATCAAACCCCTGTATATACAGGGTGTATCTCACACAGCCTGACCCACAGTAGGCCTCAATTAAAGATTTCTTTGCCCTAATGGCTGTATTTCAAATACCTGAATCAAACCCCTGTATGTAAAGGGTGTATCTCACACGGCCTGACCTACAGTAGGCCTGAATTTAAGATTTATGCACCAAATGGCTGTATTTCAAATATCTGTCACACCGGTGACTGGTTTTACAAGGTCTGAAAGATTATCTGCACATTAGTAATCTGACAGCCTCTTTTGGTTTTGGCTTCACTTTGTGTGTTGCTTGTATGTCCATACCTCCTGTTCAGGTGTGGATCATGTGACCTTTACCTCCCCCTATTTAGTCTGACTTTACCCATCACTCTTTGCTCTGGATAGCTTCATTTGGTTTTTGGAAGAGCTGAATGGAGTGTGGTTCTAGTTGAAGTCCTGTTCATCCATCATCCTCAGAAGTTAAGTGTTCCGCTTGTTGTATTTTGTATTCCCCTCCACCTTTGGGTTTTTATAGGTGGTGACCCTTTTCCTTCCCTAGAGGTGAGGCCTAGTGTCTTTTCCCTTCCTTCTTGTTCTCTTTCTTGATAGACGCCTGAGGGAGAGATCTAGGGGTACTCACCTTCAGAACATACTGTCCAATAAGGGTACTGCTTACTTTGACACTTATGGTGGAGAGACACGGGTGGTTGTGCCTTGTGATGAGCCTATGCAGTTAGAAGAATCCACTCCTGGAACTACTGGCAAAATCTTGGGTCATGTGAAAGGAGTCTGCTTTTGTTGTGGCAAGAAGGGACATTTTGTGAATATCCGTACTTGCAGCATCAAGGTGTAAACAAAAATAAAAAAGTTTAATCCCCAAGTTACTATTGGTAGTGTGGGTGGGGAGCAAGAAAACCTACTTTTTTCTTTTACTGGTAGTACCTGTTTTCTCCTGTCTGCCGAGGTGGCGCTAGAGTCCAAAACTGTGAAAATTGAAGCATTTATCAACAGTGGGGAAGGAGTTAACGGGATTGATGAACAGTTTGTACGCATTCACGGGTTGACTACTAATGCATTAGAGAATAGTATTTCTGTCTTTGCACCTCTTACTCAAAAATTCCTGTCGCAGGTAGTGAATGACATTGATTTAAGAGTGGGTGGATTGCATCAGGAATCTATCTCCTGTTATGTGTTAGAGCACGGGTGTCAAACACAAGGCCCGCGGGCCGAATCCGGCCCGCCAGACCTCGTCATGTGGCCGCCAGCCTTCACCTTTTATTATTATCACTTCCTGCAGGCGGCCCCCGCTCCTCCCGGCTCCTGTATCGGGTGTATCAGCTGTGAGGGAGGAGGGGCTGTGGGCCGGCATCTGCTTTTATAATGACAGCGGGGCCCGTGCAGTGACTATTCTACTACACGGGCCCCGCTCACTGTATATTCGTATCTCTAATAGTTAATGGTTACCGTATGTATATAATCGCATAAGGAGCGCTGTGTATTACCGGTACTTACAACTACAAGCGCCGCCGAGAGGAGGGAGGAGGCAGGCTGGGAGGATGGGCGCTGGCAGTGTGAGTCATATGTCACGCGCCTGCGCCGCCCACTTTATGAATGAAGCAGGCGGCGTGGGCGCATGATGTATGACTCACACTGCCAGCGCCCATCCTCCCAGCCTGCCTCCTCCCTCCTCTCGGCGAGCGCTTGTAGTTGTAAATACCGGTAATACACAGCGCTCCTTATGCGATTATATACATACGGTAACCATTAACTATTAGAGATACGATTATACAGTGAGCGGGGCCCGTGTAGTAGAATAGTCACTGCACGGGCCCCGCTGTCATTATAAAAGCAGATGCCGGCCCCTAGCCCGTGTATTGAGGGTCATTCACTACAGGGACACTTATGGAGGGGATCTGTGGATGACACATAGCATAAGATGCTATATATGTGTCATACGCAGATCCCCCATAAGAGCCACCCACAGATCCCCCATCAGTGCGTCACCCACAGATCCCCCATCAGTGCGTCACCCACAGATCCCCCATCAGTGCGTCACCCACAGATCCCCCATCAGTGCGTCACCCACAGATCCCCCATCAGTGCGTCACCCACAGATCCCCCATCAGTGCGTCACCCACAGATCCCCCATCAGTGCGTCACCCACAGATCCCCCATCAGTGCGTCACCCACAGATCCCCCCATAACAGTGCCACCCACAGACCACAATTAGTTCAAAACCCACCAAAAGCACACCTTTTGGTTCAAAATATTTTTTTTCTTATTTTCCTCCTCAAAAACCTAGGCGAAAAATACAGTAACCCTTACAGTTCTGGAATGTGTTGGATAACACTCACAGCATTATGTCAGTGTTATCCAACACATTCCAGAACTGTAAGGGTTACATAGCATCATAAATCAGTATAATGCTATGTGACCCCAGTCAGCGCTTGCAGGTCAAGCTTTCAGAGCTAGTTATTACTTACATTATTACAAAAAACAGTAATAATTGAATGCAGTGACAATAATTTATGATAATAAAGAGTGGACATATAGTCCTACAGATACAACCGGCCCTTTGAGGGTGACCAAACTGCTGATGCGGCCCCCGATGAATTTGAGTTTGACACCCCTGTGTTAGAGGGTCTGCCTGCTCCGTTGGTGTTGGGCTTACCATGGTTAAGAAAATATAACCCTAACATCAGTTGGCAAGCGAGACAGATTCTCGATTGGAGTGATTTTTGCATGGACAACTGTCTTAATGCATCGTTCTCTATGGTTACCACTAAAACTGTACCGTCGTTCATTTCTGAATTTTCTGATGTGTTTTCTGAGAGTGGTAATCAGGAGTTGCCTCCACACCGGGAATATGACTGTCCCGTCAATCTTATTCCCGGAGCTAAATTGCCCAAATCTCGGTTGTATAATCTTTCGGAACCCGAAAGAAAGGCTATGCGAGAGTATATCACCGAGAGTTTGGCAAAGGGACATATTAGACCATCCAAGTTCCCATCCAAGACCATCTTTGTAAAGAAAAAGGATGGCATCCTGAGACCATCTCTGGACTTGCGTGAGCTCAATCGTATTACCGTCCGTGATCCTTACCACCTTCCTTTGACTCCGGATTTTTTTATCCTGATCTCGAGGCCAGGGTGTTGGAGGCACAGGAGGATGCTCCCCCGGACTCTTGTCCTCAGGGGAAGTTGTTTGTTCCCTCTGAATTACATCACAAGGTGTTCGAGGAACATCACTGTACGGTGCTTGCTGGGCACCCTGGGAGTACATTGACTGTCGATCTCATCTCTCGCAGATTATGGTGGCCGGGGTTGCGTAAGTGTATTGAGGACTATGTGTCAGCCTGTGGTACCCGTGCGCGTGCTAAGGTGACACATACTTGGCCTTCCGGATCTCTGCTTCCATTGCCCATCCCGTCCAGACCTTGGACCCATTTGTCCATGGATTTTATCATGGATTTACGAATTCTTCGGGAAAGACCGCGATTCTGGTTTTAGTAAAACGGCACACTTTATTGCATTACTTAGTCTACCCAATGCTAAAACTATTGCGCAGGTGTTTGTCGACAACATCCTGAAACTACATGGAATTCCCTCTGATGTGGTCTCCGATAGAGAGATTCAGTTTGTTTCCAGATTCCGGAGAGCGTTCTGTACTTGTCTAGGTGTACAATTGTCCTTCTCTTCGGCTTTTCATCCTCAGTCGAACGGACAGACGGAGCTCACTAATCGGAATCTGGAGACTTACTTGAGATGTTTTGTTTCAGAGACTCAGGAAGAGTGGTCTTCATTTTTGTTGTTAGCTGAGTTTGCTATAACCGTAGACAGGAATCCACTAAGTTGCCGTTTTTTGGGGCATACGGGTTCCATACACAGTTTGGTACATTTTCTGGTGCTCATAATTCTGGCATTCCTGAGGAGGAACGATTTTCCTCTTCTTTGTCTTCTATTTGGCGGAAAATCCAAAATATCCTGGAAAAGATGGGCAACAGGCATGAGCGTGCGGCTGACAGGAAACCTATGAGCGGTCCGGACCTGAGAGTGGGTGATTCTGTGTGGTTGTCTACAAGAAACATTAAACTTAAGGTACCTTCTTGGAAGTTGGGACCAAGATTTATTGGTCCATATAAGATCACTACCATTGTTAACCCTGTAGTCTTCTGTCTTGAACTTCCTCAGGCGTTGAAAATCCATAACGTTTTTCATAAATCGTTGTTAACCACTTAAGGACCACAGGTTTATACCCCCCTAGTGACCAGGCCCTTTTTTACAAATCGGCACTCCACAACTTTAGCGGTTTATTGCTCGGTCATGCAACTTACCACCCAAATGAATTTTACCTCTTTTTTTGCAAAAAAATGTCATTTTTCACTTTCAGTTGTAAAATTTAGCAAAAGAAATGACATCCATATATAAATTGTTTGCTAAATTTATTGTTCAACATGTCTTTGATAAAAAAAAAATGTTTGGGTAAAAAAAAAATGGTTTGGGTAAAAGTTATAGCGTTTACAAACTATGGTACAAAAATTTGAATTTCCGCTTTTTGAAGCAGCTCTGACTTTCTGAGCACCTGTCATGTTTCCTGAGGTTCTACAATGCCCAGACAGTAGAAAACCCCCACATTTCGGAAAGTAGACACCCTAAGGTATTCGCTGATGGGCATAGTGAGTTCATAGAACTTTTTATTTTTTGTCACAAGCTAGCGGAAAATGACACCCCAAAACACATTGCCCAACTTCTCCTGAGTACGGCGATACCAGATATGTGACACTTTTTTGCAGCCTAGATGCGCAAATGGGCCCACATTCCAAAGAGCACCTTTAGGATTTCACCGGCAATTTTTTACAGATTTTGATTTCAAACAACTTTTTTTTTTTTTTTTTTTGTCACAAGTTAGTGGAATATGAGACTTTGTAAGAAAAAAAAAAAAAATCATCAGTTTCCGCTAACTTGGGACAAAAAATAAAAAACTCTAGGAACTCGACATACCCCTCACGGAATACCTTGGGGTGTCTTCTTTCCAAAATGGGGTCACTTGTGGGGTAGTTATATTGCCCTGGCATTCTAGGGGCCCAAATGTGTGGTAAGTAGTTTGAAATCAAAATCTGTAAAAAATGACCTGTGAAATCCTAAAGGTGCTCTTTGGAATGTGTGCCCCTTTGCCCACCTAGGCTGCAAAAAAGTATCACACATCTGGTATCGCCGTACTCAGGATAAGTTGGGGAATGTGTTTTGGGGTGACATTTTACATATACCCATGCTGGGTGAGAGAAATATCTCTGCAAAAGACAACTTTTCACATTTTTTTATACAAAGTTGGCATTTGACCAATATATTTATCTCACCCAGCATGGGTATATGTAAAATGACACCCCAAAACACATTGCTCAACTTCTCCTGAGTACGGCGATACCACATGTGTGACACTTTTTTGCAGCCTAGATGCGCAAAGCGGCCCAAATTCCTTTTAGGAGGGCATTTTTTGACATTTGGATCCCAGACTTCTTCTCACACTTTCGGGCCCCTAAAAAGCCAGGGCAGTATAAATACCCCACATGTGACCCCATTTTGGAAAGAAGACACCCCAAGGTATTCAATGAGGGGCATGGCGAGTTCATAGAAAAAAAAATTTGGGCACAAGTTAGCAGAAATATTTTATTTATTTTTTTCTCACAAAGTCTCCCTTTCCGCTAACTTGGGACAAAAATGTCAATCTTTCATGGACTCAATATGCCCCTCACAGAATACCTTGGGGTGTCTTCTTTCTGAAATGGGGTCACATGTGGGGTATTTATACTGCCCTGGCATTTTAGGGGCCCTAAAGAGTGAGAAGAAGTCTGGAATATAAATGTCTAAAAAATTTTACGCATTTGGATTCCGTGAGGGGTATGGTGAGTTCATGTGAGATTTTATTTTTTGACACAAGTTAGTGGAATATGAGACTTTGTAAGAAAAAAAAAATGTCTGAATGGAGCCTTACAGGGGGGTGATCAATGAAAGGGGGGTGATCAGGGAGTGTATATGGGGTGATCACCCCCCTGTCACTGATCACCCCCCTGTAAGGCTCCATTCAGACGTCCGTATGTGTTTTGCGGATCCGATCCATGTATCCGTGGATCCGTAAAACACATACGGACATCTGAATGGAGCCTTACAGGGGGGTGATCAATGAGAGGGGGGTGATCAGGGAGTCTATATGGAGTGATCAAGGGTTCATAAGCGGTTAATAAGTGACAGGGTGGGTGTAGTGTAGTGTAGTGGTGGTTGGTGCTACTTTACACAGCTACCTGTGTCCTCTGGTGGTCGATCCAAACAAAAGGGACTGCCAGAGGACCAGGTAGCAGGTATATTAGACGCTGTTATCAAAACAGCGTCTAATATACCTGTTAGGGGTTAAAAAAATCACATCTCCAGCCTGCCAGCGAACGATTGCCACTGGCAGGCTGGAGATCCACTCGCTTACCTTCCGTTCCTGTGAACGCGCGCGCCTGTGTGCGCGCTTTCACATGAAATCTCGGCTCACGCGAGATGACGCCAATCGGCGTTAGTGTAGCCTGGGAGAGCCGCCGCAATAACGCCTTTCGGCGTTAGCGTGGCGGCAAGCGGTTAAAGAAATGTGTTGAACCTGTTGAGCCGTCCTCCTTGCCTCCCGCTCCTGTCATGGTGGACGGCAATTTAGAATTTCAGATCAACAGGATTGTGGACTCCCGAGTTCTCCAGAGATCCCTCCAGTATCTCGTTCATTGGAGAGGGTACGGACCAGAGGAGAGGATGTGGGTTCCAGCGACCGATGTTAATGCTAGTCGTTTGGTGAGAGCATTCCACAGAGCTCATCCTGATAAGGTCGGTCCTGGGTGCCCGGAGGTCACCCGTAGAAGAAGGGGTACTGTCACACCGGTGACAAGTTTTAGAAGGTCTGAAAGATTATCTGCACATTAGTGATCTGACAGCCTCTTTCGGTTTTGGTTTCACTTTGTCTGTGAGTTGCTTAAATGTCCACACCTCCTGTTCAGGTGTGGATCATGTGACCTTTACCTCCTCCTATTTAGTCTGACTTTACCCATCACTCCTTGTTCTGGATAGCTTCATTTGGTTTTTGTAAGAGCTGGTGCGGGGTTCTAGTTGAAGTTCTGTTCATCCATCAACCATCAGCCTCTGAAGTTAAAGGGGTTCTGCACTTTCAATTAACTGATGATCTATCCTCTGGATAGATCATCAGCTTCTGATCGGCCGGGGTCCGACACCCGGGACCCCGGCCGATCAGCTGTTTGAGAAGACAGCTGCGCTCCAGGAGCGCCGCTGCCTTCTCACTGTTTACCGCCGGGCCGCCCGCCCACTGACGTCACGACTTGTATCAACTAGAGTGGGCGCGGCTAAGCTCCATTCAAGTGAACAGAGCTTAGCTGCGCCCACTCTAGTTGATACAAGTCGTGACGTCAGTGGGCGGGCGGCCCGGCGGTAAACAGTGAGAAGGCCGCGGCGCTGCTGGAGCGCCGCTGTCTTCTCAAACAGCTGATCGGCGGGGGTCCCGGGTGTCGGACCCCGGCCGATCAGAAGCTGATGATCTATCCAGATGATAGATCATCAGTTAATTGAAAGTGCAGAACCCCCTTTAAGTGTTCCGTTTGTTGTATTTTGTATGCCCCACCTTTGTTGTTTGCTAGGCCTCAGCAAGTCGCTGGCTCCTTCACCAGGGAAGGAGAGGGTTGTCTCTGCCCTGTCATTACCATTAGGGCATCCGAGGGCCACCAGGGTTTTCTAGGCTCCCGTGTATGGGCATACCCAGGCGGATAGGAGTTCGTGCCCGGAGCAGGGTTTTATAAGTGGTGACCCTTTTCCTTCGCTAGCGGTGTTTGTTTAATAACTAAATATGGCAGCACTATATAACCCAGTAATGTCAAACGTCAAGATACTGGAAGGCCTGAAATATTGTGTATTTTGCCTCAAAAAGGGTGTTTTATTAATTCAAGAATATAAGCCCTGTATATACAGGGTGTATGTCACACGGCCATACCCACAGTAGGCCTGAATTAAAGATTTGTGCACTAAATAGCGGTATTTCAAATATCTGAATATAACCTAAATGTAGTAAGGGTGTATCTCACAATTACATCTGCATCAAAGGCTGCCAACTAAATATTTTTGGCCTAAACGGGTGTTTGTTTAATAACTGAATTTGACAGCAAATTGATTAATTAAATGAAGTGGCTCACTGCTGACAGTGGACGGTATGGTGCTGCAAGCTAAAAGTTGAGGACGCCACACCTCAATTAAAAGAGTACTTAACAGAAATATGGAAGCGAGCACTCAATTCTATGGCACACTCTCAGATTTTATTGTTAAAAATCACTAGTTATAATGACAAAAAAAATATAATCGAAATGGTTAAAACAGTTAAAATATGGAACAATTACAATGGTCGACCGTATAGACACTGAATAAAAACTCCTAAAGCATAGATTAGGGATTCCAATGATAGTGAGTGAAAAGCATTGGTAATTAGATAAATAAATAAATAAATACAATGAATTAATTGTCTGGTGTTGAGATATAATACACAAACTTGAACATAATAAATTCGTGAAAAAATGGTGATTATAATGTGTGAACACTGCTTGGAGTCCAGCGCGGTATAGCGCAGTATGCTGGGTTGATTCCTGTAGGGAAAATAAATGGGTCCGAGTCTGTGGACTAGCCACATCCGACCATCTCCATGTCAACCAAGTATTCCTACCTGACCTATTCATCTATATTTATCCTTTGTTAATTACATTTTTATGCTGCTTTTTAACCATTCATATTTTAAGCTGTTTTTAACATCATATTTGAAACAGTTCATATTATATTTATTGTATACCAAATTGTATGCATTTTAATATAATTTTTTAGTTGTATACTGATTTGTATGCATTTTTTATGATCCAAAATGGGGGCTATGAATTGAAGATATGATTTAGAACACAAATCAGCAAAAAACGCACCTATGCACAAAAAACCGCAACACAAACGCATCAAAACCGCATTGGCTGGGGATATTCCCATTCCGGATTGTAATAACCGGAATTTGTGTAAGACCCTATGGACGCCTATAAAAGAGGAGGTTACAGTTGCAGGAGGTACCACTGAAGAAGGGATTGGAATATCCCGAAACGCGTCTGGGTAACAGACACTCCGCACTTACCTCCGTAACAAGGATTTTTAGCATGGCCATGCTTTAAAGATTAATCATCGAACAACTGCTCTTTCGTGCTGACTCTATTGCCCCGGTGATCTGAGTATGCGCTGTCACTGGACGAAAGTCCCGCTCGAATTATCACGAGATCAGAGCGAGATCGTCACAGCTTGTGAGCCGCGGAGACGGAGCGGCGTGCACAGCAGTTTGTCCAGCGTCCTCAAGAAACTTCACCTTAATATAGGAGACCAGACCCTGGACGGTTCCTCTTAAATAGAGGTAAGATTATAGCCGAGACAACTATCGTGCTATGGGACTGCATTAACAAACAGCCAAGCTTTCTGTGTTGCGGTGTATAACACCACAGACTCGGACCCATTTATTTTCCCTACAGGAATCAACCCAGCATACTGCGCTATACTGCGCTGGACTCCAAGCAGTGTTCACACATTATAATCACCATTTTTTCACGAATTTATTATGTTCACGTTTATGTATTATATCTCAACACCAGACAATTAATTCATTGTATTTATTTATTTATTTATCTAATTACCAATGCTTTTCACTCACTATCATTGGAATCCCTAATCTATGCTGTAGGAGTTTTTATTCAGTGTCTATACGGTCGACCATTGTAATTGTTCCATATTTTAACTGTTTTAACCATTTCGATTATATATTTTTTGTCATTATAACTAGTGATTTTTAACAATAAAATCTGAGTGTGTGCCATAGAATTGAGTGCTCGCTTCCATATTTCTGTTGAATTTGACAGCAGTATATAAGCCTGTAATTTCACACGTGCTGATGCTGCAAGGCCTGAAAATAGTGTTTTTTGTGTGCTTTTAAAACCCTAGAAAATAATGGGTGTATTTCTAGTTTAAATTGCACACTGAGTAATCCAGATGTTGTATATTGCCCAAAAAGTGTTTTTTTTTGGTAACAGAATATGAAAGCTGTATATATTAAACTTGAATTTAACACTTGCAGATCAGGAAAATAGTGGTTTTTGGCAAAAAAGTGTGTTTTTAAAACCCCAGAAATTGATGGGTGCATTTCTAGCTTAAATTGCACACCGACTAATCCAGATGTTGTATATTGCCAAAAAAGTGTTTTTTTTGGTAACAGAATGTGAAAGCTGTATATATTAAACTTGAATTTAACACTTGCAGATCAGAAAAAATAGTGTTTTTTGGCAAAAAAGTGTGTTTTTAAAACCCCAGAAAACGATGGGTGTATTTCTAGCTTAAATTGCACACTGACTAATCCAGATCCAAAAAAATGGTGATTTTCAATGTCCCGAAAGCTCAGATGCAGTGTTGGTGCACTGAGCTTGCATAAAATGGCTGCCGCCACCGCCCACCTAACTGACTTATTAAAGTTTTTTTTTTTTTCGGTCACTGGGCTTAGGGCAGGATAAAAAAAATGTGCCCTGCACCCAAAAAACACGATGTATGTAGATCGCTGAGTTAGATTCAGATTTTGAGCAAAGACTCTCTCCTATTCTCTTCCTGAAATCGCCAGCAGCATCCTCTCCCTACACTAAGCACAGTAGAGTGACGTGCAGCGCTACGTGACTCCAGCTTATATAGAGGCTGGGTCACATGCTACACTGGCCAATCACAGCCATGCCATTAGTAGGCATGGCTGTGATGGCTTCTAAGTTCAGACAGTCAACTTGTTGATTATAAGTGCCAAGAAAGCGCCGAACACCAAACCCGAACTTTTACTGAAATGTTCAGGTCGGATCTGGGGTCCAAAAATCCTAAAGTTCGGTACGAACCTGAACTTTACAGTTCGGGTTCACTTAAACCCTAGCCATAAGGGTTCTCTTTTTAGATTCACTGATCAGTCTTCTAGAGTAACCCTTTTCTAGGAAACATTTCCCTACCATTTCCCTACCATATCTAACTACTCTTTCAATAACTTATCATCGGAACAGTTTCTTCTAAGCCTCCTCATTTGGCTATAGGGAATTTTATTTTTCCGTCGATGATGGTGACAACTTTTAAAGTCTCGATACCTGTTAGTGTCTACACGAAATGCGTTTTAGTTGTGATGTGATTTTCCACTATACTTAGATGTACTGTAGGTCCAGAAAGACCGCTTCTTTCTGATGATGTTCAACAGTAAAGGACAAATTTCAACTATTTTCATTAAGTCCTTTCACAAATGCCAAAAGTTCCTCATGTACTTATCCTGATGATCCCCATCCCATACTAGTATGATATCATCAATATATATTTTGTATAGTTTCATTTTGGGATGTGTGAGGAGGCCTATCAAAACATGATGTTTTGATCTCCCTAATTGGGTATGTATTTATGTATATATGGCGGCATTTAATCAGTATATGTTACCTAGCACCTTCTCCTGAGGAAGGGGAATTGTACTCCCTGAAACGTGTCGAACCATACATTGTCCTAATAAAGTGATTGATTTGAAGACTTGAAGTGTGCTGCCATCCATCACTGTGAATCTACATGCGATCCTGGCTGGGAAGGGGTTCAATGTCACAGGTGTTATGTGCTTATCCTGATGACTACCCCCCAGTGAAGTGAGTGCACATATATTTTTTCCTGTTTGATGTTACTTCACATTATATATATACACTCACCTAAAGAATTATTAGGAACACCTGTTCTATTTCTCATTAATGAGATTATCTAGTCAACCAATCACATGGAAGTTGCTTCAATGCATGTAGGGTTGTGGTCCTGGTCAAGACAATCTCCTGAACTCCTAACTGAATGTCAGAATGAAAAAGAAAGGTGATTTAAGCAATTTTGAGCGTGGCATGGTTGTTGGTGCCAGACGGGCCGGTCTGAGTATTTCACAATCTGCTCAGTTACTGGGATTTTCACGCACAACCATTTCTAGGGTTTACAAAGAATGGTGTGAAAAGGGAAAAACATCCAGTATGCGGCAGTCCTGTTGGCGAAAATGCCTTGTTGATGCTAGAGGTCAGAGGAGAATGGGCCGACTGATTCAAGCTGATAGAAGAGCAACGTTGACTGAAATAACCACTCGTTACAACCGAGGTATGCAGCAAAGCATTTGGGAAGCCACAACACACACAACCTTGAGGCGGATGGGCTACAACAGCAGAAGACCCCACCGGTTACCACTCATCTCCACTACAAATAGGAAAAAGAGGCTACAATTTGCACGAGCTCACCAAAATTGGACTGTTGAAGACTGGAAAAAATGGTTTCTTGAACATGACAATGAGTTCACTGTACTAAAATGGCCCCCACAGCCACCAGATCTCAACCCAAAAGAGCATCTTTAGGATGTGGTGGAACGGGAGCTTCGTGCCCTGGATGTGCATCCCTCAAATCTCCATCAACTGCAAGATGCTATCCTATCAATATGGGCCAACATTTCTAAAGAATGCTATCAGCACCTTGTTGAATCAATGCCACGTAGAAGTAAGGCAGTACTGAAGGCAAAAGGGGGTCCAACACCGTATTAGTATGGTGTTCCTAATAATTCTTTAGGTGAGTGTGTATATATATATTTATATATATATATATATATATATATATATATATACATATACATATACACACACAACATGTTTATTAAGAGTGGATATGGTCATCCTTGATCCATTGAATACCTAAGAACCTACCTATGGTTTATAGAACTATTGTTTATATTGAGGGAGTAGTACCCCTTGCCTTAATACTATTATTGGTTCACGTGTCTACCTGTGGACTATTGCTCACACATTCCATCAGCTTTTACCTAAACCACCCTAAAACGCTAACACACTTTTTTGAATATTCAGGGAGTGGCGCTCATCTTCTGTCTCTATTGTTCTTTGGGCAGACTGCCCACTGGGGGAAACTACTACTGCCCCCAGGGAACATCATCTCCCCCCACTTTTCTGTAATGATTGATAGTGTGAATATGGCAGCAGAAGGATACCACAAAGTGGCAAGGCGACATAGTGTGGTGTCGTGTATATAAGGCAAATGCTTTATATAAATATAAAAAAAAATAACGGATCAAAAGAAAAATTATGCAAACGATACTGACCCGTGAGATGGACATAAACATCTCAAAAAGAGTTCAATCAAGAACCTGATTATTTTGTGCAATCAGTAAAACAGGGTACAAGCATCTATGCAAAAATATAAATGGTTTATTATACAATAGTTTAAAATACAGTAAAAAATGTATCAACATAAATATCAATATTATACAATGATATGCAGTACCAAGAATTCACCACTATATGGTGCAAACAAAACACTACTCAACCAACACAAGAATATTATGCAATATGGCTTTAAAATTGTGAGAGATATATAATCAATGGATTATGCAGAAAAACTCAATCAAGAAAATGACAGATACGAGCACTTGCTCTGCCCCAAAATGATGACCAATCTCAGATAATGGTAGTATTGCAACAAAACTTATAAATTATTGGCTTGATATCAAACTAGGGAATATAAAGATTCCCAACAGAGAGTTTCTCCAATATTATCCCCTTTATTCAGTTATATGCATCGTAACTGAAATCAGAGAAAACACTGATGTAACAACTAGCGTTACACTTCCGCAAATGAGCGGGTATCTGGCTAAGTATCAAGCCAATTAATTTAGATCAATACTACATAAAACAAAAATATACATTACCCAAGGGTCAAGTGATGTGCAGAGTCTTGTGGCAGCCAGCTCTCAAGAGTTTTTCCCAATAATCCAAATGTTTCTCCAGAGATCTCCCTTTTTTTTTCCATCTCTTCTATTTTTTTATTTTCGGTATCTGGTTTCTTAACACAAAACTCATCAGATAAACACACCCTCCTAGTTTGGAACTTTCCAATCATTGTTGGATAGGTATGTGCATTGATAAGGAGCGTGACGTCATAATACTACCCAAAATGCACTTTTGCTACTGATGTAGCATTAACTGCTCATATCTAGGTGGCACAGTTGTATAAGCGATAAGCATAATACCATTGCCCATACATGCCTTATATTTTCAATACTACACACTTCTGACATCTGGAGTCCTTGTCTTAGAGCCTAGGGACAAACTTTGATACATGAATGTATACTTTGAGGAACATCTAGACAATTCTCACACTGCGGAATTCATGTTCAGATAAAACATACAATGAAGCCTCAGAATCTTCATGTGCGGTGTATCTTTTAACTGTCTAAATGTGTAATATATTGTTACAATAACACTAGCTTTTGAACGGCACAATAATCTTCACATGGACTTACTTTGGCCTACATGAAAATCCATACAAAACAGTGACTATAAATCAACATTGCTCTTAAAGGCGATAAATACCAATTATAATTAAAATAAGTAAATATAACTGTCTACACTTACGAAAAGCACAACAGTAGAGTAGATATGGCAGCAGGAGGTTACCACAGTGTGGTAAGGTGACGTAGTGTGGATATGGCAGCAGGAGACCACAGAGTGGCAAGGTGACATAGTGTGGAGATGGCAACAGCAGGAGGATACCACAGAGTGACAAGGTGACCTAGTGTGGATATAGCAGCAGTATGAGGATACCACAGAGTGGCAAGGAGACATAGTGTACATATGGCAGCAGCATCAGGAGATCAAAATGGCAAGGTGACATAGTGTGGATATAGCAGCAACATCAGGATACCACAGAGTGGCAAGGTGACATAGTGTGGATATGGCAGAAGCATAAGGAGACCACAGAGTGGCAAGGTGACATAGTGTTGAGATGGCAGCAGCAGGAGGATACCAGAGTGGCAAGGTGACATAGTATGGCTATAACAGCAGCAGGAGGATATCACAGAGTGGCAAAGGACATATTGTGGAGATGGCAGCAGCAGGTGTATACCACAGAGTTGCAAGGTGACATAGTGTGGAGATGACCGCAGCAGGAGACCACAGAGTGACAAGGTGACATAGTGTGGAGATGGCAGCAGCAGGGCTAAACCGGCTAAACCGGCTAAACCGGCAGCCGATTTTCAGCCAAAGCCAGAAGTATAAATTCTTCTTTTACTGTATATTTACAATTCCTTTCCAATCAATTTCTGTAGACAGGTCTGCTTCAAATCCTCATCCAAAAAACTTTATGTATTTAGCCTTAGTGCATTGACATGACCATATTTTTGGTCTGCATCCAAACCACATTTTTTGAGAACCCATTCGTTTCAATTGGGGAAAAAAAGATGTGGAGAACACCATGTGCTGCCTGCATCTGAATGCCTGTTCTGTGGCCACCCTAGAATATAGAACCTGTCCTATTCTTGTATGTTTTGCAGGGGGAATTCTCCATTGGCAATACAGGGCGGTCAATATATTTATTTATTGGCAAAGCACGCAATATGAGGAGGGAGGTCGAATAAGTATTATATACAGGCACTACTGGTGGAAACGGAGGAGCATTACACACTGGAGCCATTGAATATATAAATATATATATATATATATATAATTTGAAGAAAGTGAGGAAGCAGCACACTGTATAAGCAGGGGGTGCACGTCCGGCCAGTGTGGACCAGCACCTTGGTCCAATGTACTAGAAGTGAAAAATAGCCAGCAGCACTCCAAATCAATTCAAAAGTTGATGATTTATTGGACCCAAAATCAGGCGACGTTTCAACAGCTTGTTGCTGTCTTTATAAAGACAGCAACAAGCTGTTGAAACGTCGCCTGATTTTGGGTCCAATAAATCATCAACTTTTGAATTGATTTGGAGTGCTGCTGGCTATTTTTCACTTCTCCTATATATATATATATATATATATATACACACACACACACACACACACACACACACACTGGCTGTAAAAAAAAAAAGTTGCCACCTGGATTTAACTAAGCAAATAGTTTTGAGCCTCCTATTGGATAATTACTGCATGGGAAATTTTCTTTCAGCTGGTAACAAGTTATTTAACCCAAACCATATCAAGCAACCATGTCAAAAGACACATCTCGTGGTCATGGAAAATATGTTAATCTGTTTGAGAAGGGTCAAATCATTGGCATGCATCAAGAGAAAACATCTAATGAGATTGCAGAAACTACTAAAATTGGGTGAACTACTGTCCAACCCATTATTCAAAACCGGAAGGATAGTGGGGACCCATCGTATTCGAGGAAGAAATGTGGTGGGAAAAAATCCTGAATGATTGTGATTGGCAATCACTTAAAAAAAACACAACAACAGTAGAACTTAATAGCGAAAGCAAGAGCATTTCCACATGCACAACGCAAAGGGAACTCAAGGGATTGGGACTGAACAGCTGTGTAGCCGTAAGAAAACCACTAAACAGTGAGGCAAACCAGAAAAAAAGGCTTCAATTTGCTAAGGAGCATAAAGATTAGACTCTGGAGCAATGGAAGAAGGTTGTGTGGTCTGATAAGTTAAGATTTACCCCGTTCCAGAGTGATGGACGCATCAGGGTAGGAAGAGAGGCAGATTAAGTGATGCACCGAGCATGCCTAGTGCCTACTGTACAAGCCTGTGGGGGCAGTGCTATGATCTGGGGTTGCTGCAGTTGGTCAGGTCTAGGTTTAGCAACAGTATGTGCTCCAAGAATGAGGTCAGCTGACTACCTGAACATACTGAATGACCAGGTTATTCCATCAATTGATTTTTTTCTTCCCTGATGGCACGGGCATATTCCAAGATGACAATGCCAGGATTTATTTGTCTCAGATTGTAAAAGAGTCCAGACCATAACCCCATTTAGAATCTGTGGGATGTGCTGGAGAAGGCTTTGCGTAGCAGTCAGAATCTACTATCATCAATGCAAGATCTTGTTGAAAAATTTGTGCAACAACTGGATGGAAATAAATCTTGTGACATTGCAGTAGAAGCTTATCAAAACAATGCCACAGCGAATGTGTGCCATAATCAAAGCTAAAGGTGGTCCAACTAAATATTAGAGTGTTTTTTTGGTGACTTTTTTTTGGGACAGGCAGTGTATGTGTGTTTATATATATGTGTGAAGGCTTTGGCCTGGATTTGTGGGAGGGGCTGAGGTCCGCCTCCAGCCTATTTAGGGCACCCCTCTACCTGACTCCTGCACCGTCCGAGGTCTGAACTTTGAGAGAGAGAGAGAGTTACTTGTGGAGTTAACTGAGAAGTTACTTACGAGTTGCTGTTTTTCTTCTGAGGTTCGTTGCTTGCGGGTCCAGGATTTGGAGCTTTCCGGTTCCATCCGTCCGACTTCACCTGGTTCCTTGCGGGTCCCGTTTTGCCCGTTAAACTGTGAGTCTTGTCATACGGTACAGCACAGGGCCTCACGGCTGCCCCTGTACCAGCTCGTTCATTTCACCTTTTCATTGTCAAACCATGTCACAGTTTCACTCCAGTCACGGTTTCATGTTTGCTACGTTTTCCGATCATGCATGCACACGGTCACCACACCACATCCCCACTCCCAGCGCTGCCAAACACGTTGTACCGGGTCCCCATGGCAGCCACCAACGCCGTTCCCCTCCTCACCATCATCCCACACTTTCCTTCCCCTCACACACAAATATATACATGTATCATGCTGTCACTTGCGTGGACCATTCTGTTACTTTTGCTGGAGAAATTGCTCCCCTCGCCCAGCTCAGCGGCACGCCCGCCCTCTCACAGTCACCAGTGGCTCACCGCAACCCGACCGCTCCATGCTCCCCCTTCACACACCACACCAGTGCCACGGTCCCTCTCTTCCCCGCATCTCCGTCCTCCTGCCGCGCTGCCAATGGCGTCCGCCGCGTCCCGACGCCCGGTTTGCGCATGCGCGGCGGGGGCGCGGCGCGTGCGCGGCCGCGGCGCATGCGCAGTGTCCGGCGGCCGGCCGGATGCCGCGCACGTACGCTGTGCGGGGGGGAGGGGGAGCCGAGGGGTGCCGCACATACACCCCTGCACCAGGCACCTCAAGGTTCGGCTACCGCTCCCCTCCATCAGCCAGCACCTTCAGGAGGGGGGCGCCACATCCATGACCCAATCCACCGCAATAAACCTCAATCGCTTCACACAAAGCCCCAGAACAACCCGCATGGGAAAAGGAAAAAAAACAAAACACAAAACCAATATATAAACTCGCCATATGGGAAAACAGAAACCCGCCACAGAGAAAAAAAAAAAAAAAAAAAACCCCATATGGGAAACAGAAAACCCGCCACATAAAAAAAAACAAAAAACGCCATATGGAAAAAAAAAAAAAACGCCACATGAAAAAAAAAAAAACGCCACTTTTAAAAACCGCCATATGGGAAAACAAAACCCCGCCACAGAGAAAAAAAAAAAAAAAAAAAAAACCTTATGGGAAAACTAAAACCCGCCACAAAAAAAAAAAAAAAAAAAAAACGCCATATGGAAAAAAAAAAAAAAAAAACCCTCCATATGGAAAACAAATAAAAGGAATCATCACAGTCAAACTACCCCCGGTTTCTTTTCTACATTTCACACTACATCCACCATACCGGGTCACCATGGCAACTCACGGCGCAATCCTCTCAGGTCATGCTAACGTCCAGACCGCTGTCAAACTCTCGTCATAACACTTCTGTCTACCCCTCTTTTAGGCGGTCAAGCTCATTCTTATTTACGCTGCACGTATCCTGTGATTTTTTCTTGCTACCAGGTACGTACACCTGCTCAATCGTCTATTTTCCTACATTTCACTCCATCCCGTTAGGGTCAGCGTGCTGGCATTAGGGGCGTCGGAATCCCACTAGAGTATCCCCCTCTTGGCTCCGCCATCAGTCAGTGGTCCGCGAGGCCAACACCCCGCCTCACACGCTCGGAGGCAGCCGTCCATCGCGCCACTCGTTAGTAAGCCGCCTCGCTGTTGCATAGAGAGGGCCTCACCTGTCACTCCCTTTCCCTAGTCCTGTCTTACAAGTCACCGAGAGGCCTCACACTCCTGCCACCACGTCAGTGGCCTCATCAACCCCTCGCGCCAACTCATAGATAGTGCCTCTCAAGCCGCTCGGCAATTAGCAGGGCCTCATCTGTCACCATCTTAGGCTTAATTATTTCGCCATTCGGCATAGCTAGCTTGCCAGCACGATCCTGTGTTCCCCACACTAACAAACTACTCTGTTTTAGCATGTCTCTGGAAGGAAGTGAGAACTTTTCCCTTCCTGGCACTCCGGCCAGATCCATCACCTTAGCCCAGGGAGACGATCTTTCCAGCCCAGCAGCCATCAGATCCTGGACGGTTCCGCGTATCACGACAGAATTGAGGAGACGGCAGATCCCCTTCCCCGCCACGGCAAGGAAAGCGGAGCTTTTCCGACTACTGCGCTCGTCAGCCAGTAACGCGGAGGCAGGCGAAGGACCCAGCCAGTCCAGCACGGGGGACATACACGCCATGCTGGCCTCTTTGATGACGTCCATGTCCAGGGTCAACGACAGGTTAGAGAGGCTGGAGTCGGTCACCACATCCCTCTCCGTGGCAGTGCCACCACCGGCGGCGCCACCGGCACCAGCCGGGTTGCCAGTGGCCGTGCCATCCATCAACCCAGATGACCAGGAAGTCAGCCCGGCGCACATGATACCGGAGCACTTGAAAAGGGACATTCTGGAAGGTAAGGATGTGAACCTGGCCTCCCTCCTGATTGCGTCTCAAGACATTGTCGAGAACAAAGCGTATGCCTACGACGATGTCTCGGTTGTGGTCAAAGCTAGGGATGCCCGCCTCAATAGGAAACTGTCTATTCCAGAATTTGTGTTGGCTTTCGGCATCTACAGGGAGGTCATCTGCACGGTCTACCCCAACAGAAGGGAGGAGCTCGACCTCTACATGCACAAGCTGGTGGACCTGGGCAACAAATATGGAGGGTCGGCATTCTATGACTACCATAGATCCTTTTCGGCAAAAGTGGCGGGGGCTTTCTCCCAGTACGGAGTCCGCTCTAACTGGGCCAGGATCGACACTGTCATTTTTTGCCGACACTTCGCAGGCCTGAGGACGCCAGCTTGCGTGCACTGCTCCTCCACGGCCCACACCACCAATTTCTGTCCGAACGCGGCGGACAGACAAGCCCCCTCTCAAACGACCGGCCCCTCCGGGGTCACGGAGAAATCAACCCGGGACAAGCTGGGCCGGCCAATCAAGTTTCTGGGCAAGTCCCAGATCTGCAACAATTTCAACATGGGATCCTGCAATTACAGCGGGTGTAGGTTGTTGCACATTTGTACCAATTGTTTCCGGGCACATGCTAAATCAATGTGTCCAAATAAAATGTTTTCCAAACAGTATCTATCGACCATAAATATGCCGGTTTTTACAGCATTCATGTCTCAGCACCCATCCAGACATCTCACGGATTTCCTTGTGGCGGGTCTGACCGAAGGCTTCCACACGGGCATCCTGCACATGCCGACAGGTACCCTGGAATGTCCAAATCTCCTATCCGCCCAAGGCAACCCCACCGCAATTGACGCCCTCATAGCCCTGGAAGTCGCAGAGGGCTTCGTGCTAGGACCATTCAAGACACCCCCATTCACCACATGGCGCACCAATCCCACTGGCATCGTCACCGGGAAGTCTTCCCAGAAACAGAGGCTAATCATCGATTTGTCGGCACCACACGGTTCAGCCGACCCCAGTCTAAACTCCCTCATTCCATCGGAAGAATTTTCACTCCAATACACCACCATAGATCACGCCATCACCGCCATCAAGCAAGCAGGGGTCGGAGCATGGCTCAGCAAAACCGACATCGCCAATGCGTTCAAATTGCTACCAATCCACCCGTCACTGTGGCACCTTCATGGCATCAAGTGGTCCGGAAACTATTATTTTTTCTCCCGGTTGACCTTCGGATCCAAGAGTAGCCCGGCCATTTTTGACACATTCGCGGAGGCACTATGCTGGTTGCTCTTGAACGTAGCAAGATGCCCGATGGTCTTGCATTACCTTGATGACTTTCTACTCGTGGAGGAAAACATCTCCCCTCCCGCCAGCCTCAGGGCCACCATCAAGCTGTTCGGGGAACTTGGGGTACCCATCTCCTCCAAGAAAACAGAGGGGCCGGACACAATCATCACCTTCTTGGGCATTCAGTTGGATTCGGCCTCCATGCAAGCCAGTTTGCCACTCGGGAAGATCCAGGTTATTCTCAACCACATAGACAATTACCTTCAACTCGGCAACTGCAATCGCAAGGAGTTACAGTCCCTGTTGGGTTCCCTGAACTTTGCCATGCGCATCATTCCCCAGGGTCGCTCGTTCATTTCACGGCTTCTGCATCCTTTCCCCCTTTTTCTTCACGACTCTCACAGGCTGCCCCTGGATGCCCACGCCACTGCAGATCTGGGTATGTGGAGGAGATTTCTGTCCGCCTGGAACGGCAGGAGCATGTTCCTCCCTCAGCTATCGGACTCTTCCCCATCTGTCTGGTCGGATGCGGCATCCACCACAGGCTTCGCGGCCATTTTTGGGAACGATTGGCTGTGGGGTAGCTGGCCTCCTGCGGTCCAGGGTTTGGAGGGATTCTCCACTACCTCGGCTCTGTTCGAGATCTACCCTATCGTGGCGGCCGCCGTGGCATGGGGTCACTCATGGGCAAACAGGTCGGTCCGATGCTACTCAGACAACCAGGCAACCTGCCAGATCATTAACAAGGGTCGGTCCAAATCCCTCACCATCATGAGGTTCCTGCGCAAGCTTACTTGGTTGGCAGCTTGCAACAATTTCTTCATACACTGCTTCCACGTCCCGGGAAGGTGCAATACGGCAGCTGACAATCTGTCTCGTTTCCAATTTCAGGCGTTTCATCAGGCTCTCCCGTCAGCGTCACCCACGGCCTCCATCACCCCGTCATTTCACCAGCTCATTCTGGATTAGATGTCATCATGCGCCATAGCCAGTCATTATCCCATTCTGCACTATCAGACAACACACGCAGGTCATACAACAGAGCATTCGCACTGTTTAACAAATTCCTGTTGGAACACAGCATCACGCACCCATTTGTCATGACTTCCCTGCTAGGATTTGCTTCTTTTTGCCACCTCAAGCTCAAACTGTCATACAACACCATCAAGCTCTATCTCACCGGTATCCAACATCACATGCTAATCATACACCCTAACAACATCAGTTTCATGGCCTCACACCAGATCAAAACCATACTCAAGGGCATTCAGAAGACAGAACCCGCACGGCCGACACAGAGACTGCCCATTAACAGTCACATTTTTGAAGCACTATCCGACTTATTAGACTCCAGTCCTTTTGAAGCTGATACCAACTCCATCATCAAAACAGCGATGTACCTGGCCTTCTACGGATTCCTGAGGCCCGGGGAATTCACCACGACCTCGGCGACCCAAACTACACATTGTCTACTAGCCTCCCACTTGACGAAACACGGGGATCATTATATCCTAACCTTACTTTACTCCAAAAGCAGTCAGCTCTCACCCGTGGACATTCCATACTACCCTACGCAGAACAGATGGTGCCCAGTCGGGGTTCTGGACGCGTACAAACAGCATCACAAGTTCCTACCCTGTCAGCCCCTACTTCAACTGCGTGGGTCTGTACTCACCACCACCACCTTTATGACCTATGTCAGGTCATCCCTCACTCAACTAGGCCTCAATGCATCCAACTACTCTGGACACTCCTTTCGGATCGGGGCCGCGTCCACGGCCTCCAGTGCCAACATCCCGGCTCATGTCATTAAGAGATTGGGGCGCTGGAAGTCGTCCGCTTTCGCACGTTACATCCCCAATCCAACTCGGGAGTTAAGAAATGCTTTCCAGAACATGTCGGGTTGAGCTTTCCTGTATATCGAATACAATAAACGGTTTATCTCATTTTTGCCCTCTTCTTTCTCAGGCCTACCTCATCCTCGGTTTCGGCACACCACAACCGACTACGCTTATTCCCTGATTTCCTAGGTTCTTCACTGTACTACCGTAAGTGCCTCACACAAGTGTGAAGGCTTTGGCCTGGATTTGTGGGAGGGGCTGAGGTCCGCCTCCAGCCTATTTAGGGCACCCCTCTACCTGACTCCTGCACCGTCCGAGGTCTGAACTTTGACCCTCCCACCACTCCACTCATTTAATAACTCATTTCTTCCACATCTCTTTCCTTGGGTGGGCCCTCTTCTTTCTCAGGCCTACCTCATCCTCGGTTTCGGCACACCACAACCGACTACGCTTATTCCCTGATTTCCTAGGTTCTTCACTGTACTACCGTAAGTGCCTCACACAAATATATATATATATATATACACACAAACTGGATTCCCAAAAAGTTGGGACACTAAACAAATTGTGAATAAAAACTGAATGCAATGATGTGGAGATGGCAAATGTCAATATTTTATTTGTAATAGAACGTAGATGACAGATCAAATGTTTAATCCGAGTAAATGTATCATTTTAAAGGAAAAATACGTTGATTCAAATTTTCACGGTGTCAACAAATCCCCAAAAAGTTGGGACAAGTAGCAATAAGAGGCTGGAAAAAGTAAATTTGAGCATAACGAAGAGCTGGAAGACCAATTAACACTAATTAGGTCAATTGGCAACATGATTGGGTATAAAAAGAGCTTCTCAGAGTGGCAGTGTCTCTCAGATGCCAAGATGGGTAGAGGATCACCAATTCCCACAATGTTTCACAGAAAGATAGTGGAGCAATATCAGAAAGGTGTTACCCAGCGAAAAATTGCAAAGACTTTGCATCTATCATCATCAACTGTGCATAACATCATCCGAAGATTCAGAGAATCTGGAACAATCTCTGTGCGTAAGGGTCAAGGCCGTAAAACCATACTGGATGCCCGTGATCTCCGGGGCCTTAAACGACACTGCACCACAAACAGGAATGCTACTGTAAAGGAAATCACAGAATTGGCTCAAATACTTCCAGAAACCATTGTCAGTGAACACAATCCACCGTGCCATCCGCCGTTGCCAGCTGAAACTCTACAGTGCAAAGAAGAAGCCATTTCTAAGCAAGATCCACAAGCTCAGGCGTTTTCACTGGGGGATCATTTAAAATGGAGTGTGGCAAAATGGAAGACTGTTCTGTGGTCAGACGAGTCACGATTCAAAGTTCTTTTTGGAAATCTGGGACGCCATGTCATCCGGACCAAAGAGGACAAGGACAACCCTAGTTGTTATCAACGCTCAGTTCAGAAGCTTGCATCTCTGATTGTATGGGGCTGCATAAGTGCGTGTGGCATGGGCAGCTTGCATGTCTGGAAAGGCACCATCAATGCAGAAAAATATATTCAGGTTCTAGAACAACATATGCTCCCATCCAGACGTCATCTCTTTCAGGGAAGACCCTGAATTTTTCAACAAGATAATGCCAGACCACATTCTGCATCAATCACAACATCATGGCTGCGTAGGAGAAGGATCCGGGTACTGAAATGGCCAGTCTGCAGTCCAGATCTTTCACCTATAGAGAACATTTGGCGCATCATAAAGAGGAAGGTGCAACAAAGAAGGCCCAAGACGATTGAACAGTTAGAGGCCTGTATTAGACAAGAATGGGAGAGCATTCCTATTTTTAAACTTGAGAAACTGGTCTCCTCGGTCCCCAGACGTCTGTTGAGTGTTGTAAGAAGAAGAGGAGATGCCACACAGTGGTGAAAATGGCCTTGTCCCAACTTTTTGGGGATTTGTTGACACCATGAAATTCTGATTCAACATATTTTTCCCTTAAAATGGTACATTTTCTCAGTTTAAACTTTTGTTCCGTGATTTATGTTCTATTCTGAATAAAATATTAGAACTTGGCACCTCCACATCATTGCATTCAGTTTTTATTCACGATTTGTATAGTGTCCCAACTTTTTTGGAATCCAGTTTGTGTGTGTGTGTGTGTGTGTGTGTCTATATATATATATATATATATATATATATACACACACACACACACACACACACACACACACACACACACACAGACACTTTATGGGGTATTATAATACAGGGCACAGTAAAGGGGAGTTATAACTGCAGAGGGCATTAGAACTACATGGGGACCTGCAGGAGCGGCATTATAAATACTGAGGGCACTATGGTGATATTATTACTTGGAAATCGTTGCAGTGCTCGTTATTGAAGGAGACCGCTGCTCTTACATGTAGCGATCTCCCTCATACCATTGGGAGGAGCAAACACTAATGCCATCGCTCCTCCCCATATAGAATAGGTTTGGGAAAAGAACACTCACAGTCCCAAAGTTGTATTTTACACTTCTGATTGTAAAGTACATTTTTTATACCTTCTGCTATATTATTTTATTCTGTGTTCATTGTGCCTAAAGTCATATTTTTACTTTACAATTAAAATATAAAACCCAACAGATAAAAAAAATAAAAAGAATATAAGGGGGACAAAACCAGTGGAATCAGCAGGCCACAGAGTGACAAGGTGAGATAGTGTGAAGATGGCAGCAGCAGAAGGATACCACAGAGTGCCAAGGTGACATGGTGTGGAGATGGCAGCAGCAGGAGGATACAACAGAGTGGCAAGGTCACATAGTGTGGAGATGGCAGCAGCAGGAGGATACCACAGAGGGGCATGGTGACATGGTGTGGAGATGGCAGCAGCAGGAGGATACCACAGAGTGGCAAGGTCACATAGTGTGGAGATGGCAGCAGCAGGAGGATACCACAGAGTGGCATGGTGACATAGTGTGGAGATGGCAGCAGGAGAATACCACAAAGTGGCAAGGTGACATAATGTGAATATGGCAGCAGCAGGAGGATACCAAAGAGTGGGAAGGTGACATAGTGTGAATACGGCAGAAGCAGGAGTATTCCACAGAGTGGCAAGGCGACATTGTGGTATCCTCCTGCTGCCGCCATCTCCACACTGACTGGCAAGGTGACATAGTGTGAATATGGCAGTAGCAGCAGGAGGATACCCCAGTGTCAAGGTGACATAGCGTGGAAATGGCAGCAGCAGCTGCATCAGGAGACCACAAAGTGACCCGGTTACAGAGTGGGGCAGTGGGTGGCAATACCAGTGCCCGCTGATGAAGGTGGCTGAAAGAAGTAGCACTTGGCATCAGATTTGTGGCATCAGGTGGGCAGCAGCATCAGACTAGTAGCTGGGGCAGGTAGTCAGAAGAAACCGGTCTCTTTTATCAAAGTGTTGGTGTGGCACCATGGATGAATTGGTGGTTGGAAATCCTGGTTGATCCACGCCTGATTCATCTTCACAAAGGTCATTCTCTCCACATTTTGGGTGAACAGGCGAGTTCTCCTCAGGGTAACTATGGCCCCGGCTGCACTAAACACCCGCTCTGATGCGACACTACTAGCTAAGAAGGACAGCTTTTCTGTGGGCAAACTCTGCTAGTTGCGGCCACAAATCCAGTTTTGTTGCCCGGTAGATCTTCAATGTGGGTTGGCAGGGTGCTGTCCAAGTATGCCACCACCTGCTGGTTCAGGTCCTACTCCAGATCTACCTGCTGCTGGTGAGTAGATTCTTCACTATGCGGGTGAAGAAATCTACTCATGAGCGACTGTAGACTCATGCGACTGCTGGTGACAATGCGACTGTCTCTACGTAAGCAACTGTGCATGGATCGGGCCATTTGTGCAAGTGACTCGGAGGTACTCCCTGCCTCCATCTCTACTGCATACTGCCACGGTGTGTCTGTGTCCTATGTCTCGTCTTCCTCATGGCCCTGGAGCTCCTCTGGCTGCTCCTGCTCCTCCTCTCCTGTCACCCGAGTAGAAAAACCACCCATTTGGCTACACATTGCCTGTCCTCCTCCCACTCCTCCTCCTCTTCCAGTTCAGCCCCCACTGGGCTCACGTGGCCCTGGGATCTATGCGCCACGTCTCCAGTCCCCTGACCAGCTACTATTACCATTGTTACCAGCATCTTTTCCAGGACATTAAGCAATGGATTGACATCGTGCAGCCCGTAGTCCTGGCAACTGACAAATAATGTGGCATCCTCAAAGGGCCAAAGCAAACAGGTGTCATGCATGAGGTGCCACTGGCTGACATTGAAATTAGACAGTGAGTACTCCTATTCACTTGCATCATCAAGAAATCGTTGGCCTTTCTCTGTTTGTTTAGTCTGTCCAACATATGGAGTGTGGAATTCCAACGTGTGGAAACGTCGCATATCAGCCTATGTTGGGGGATGCCATTCTGTCGCTGCAGCTCATAGAGGGTGTATGAGTGGCTGAAGTGCATGAAAAGTTTCCTGCCAATTTGTAGGATGTCTTGCAGATGGGTGGAAGACTTCAGGAACCGCTTGACAACCAGATTGAACACGTTTGCCATGCAGGGCACATGGCTCAGCCCTCTTTGACGTGTATATATATATATATATATATATATATATATCCATAAAGAAAATCTGGCAGCACTCCCTTCAATGGTAGGACAGGGTGCCCGCGGTGGTCCCTCGATTCAGGACAGGAAATAATGAAGAGAATCCGCAGCACTCCTTGAAGAATAAAATGTGGTCTTTATTCACACATATCAAAAATCGACAACGTTTCGGTTCTCTCACAGAACCTTTTTCAAGTCAGGTGAAAACATAAAGTGCGGTAGTGCTAGTATATATACATCAGGTTGTTACCAATTATTTCATTAACCAATCTAAACAAAGGTGCACTCCCTTTATATACGCATGTTACATTTCATTTCCATTGCTACCTTCATTGATAAGACATTATCACAAGGCCACTACTCCATCCAGTGTTATACACATACATTATATATTAATATCCCCTGTGTGCTCATATTCAGTGGAACACTGAATATGATATGAAAAAAAAATAATTAACGATATGAAAATTTAAATCTAGGCACTAGAGGCGGTAATCTAGATAGGAAGCTCCTGCAGTGTGAAGCACGGTGGATAGATAGATTGAACACAATGAGTCCTAATGGCCTCAATGAAGGCTTCTCCTTCACAGCATTTATATGAATAGTAGGGGAGATATACCATCCCCAATGCTGTAAAATGCCAAGTAACAATTTAAGAACATACTAAAATTATATAAATTATTTAGCTCTCCTTCTTTAGTTATAATTAATATATATTTCAATACTAATAAGTTAAAACAACACATTGAAATTAAAATATAGAAGTTGAGTACTAATAGGGCAAAATTACTGTCATTATATGAAAGATGCATGGTGTAAACTATCCCAATAGGGTCATACAACCTATGCAGAAATTATACAGGAACAGTGATATATTTCATCTATAGGAACTGCAATCTACAGGGAGTGAAAAATTATTAGGCAAGTTGTATTTTTGAGGATTCATTTTATTATTGAACAACAACCATGTTCTCAATGAACCCAAAAAACTCATTAATATCAAAGCTGAACATTTTTGGAAGTAGTTTTTAGTTTGTTTTTAGTTTTAGCTATTTTAGGGGGATATCTTTGTGTGCAGGTGACTATTACTGTGCATAATTATTAGGCAATTTAACATTAAACAAATAAATACCCATTTCAATTATTTATTTTTACCAGTGAAACCAATATAACATCTCAACATTCACAAATATACATTTCTGACATTCAAAAACAAAACAAAAACAAATCAGTGACCAATATAGCCACCTTTCTTTGCAAGGACACTCAAAAGCCTGCCATCCATGGATTCTGTCAGTGTTTTGATCTGTTCACCATCAACATTGCGTGCAGCAGCAACCACAGCCTCCCAGACACTGTTCAGAGAGGTGTACTGTTTTCCCTCCTTGTAAATCTCACATTTGATGATGGACCACAGGTTCTCAATGGGGTTCAGATCAGGTGAACAAGGAGGCCATGTCATTAGATTTTCTTCTTTTATACCCTTTCTTGCCAGCCACGTTGTGGAGTACTTGGATGCGTGTGATGGAGCATTGTCCTGCATGAAAATCATGTTTTTCTTGAAGGATGCAGACTTCTTCCTGTACCACTGCTTGAAGAAGGTGTCTTCCAGAAACTGGCAGTAGGACTGGGAGTTGAGCTTGACTCCATCCTCAACCCAAAAAGGCCCCACAAGCTCATCTTTGATGATACCAGCCCAAACCAGTACTCCACCTCCACCTTGCTGGCGTCTGAGTCGGACTGGAGCTCTCTGCAATTTACCAATCCAGCCACGGGCCCATCCATCTGGTCCATCAAGACTCACTCTCATTTCATCAGTCCATAAAACCTTAGAAAAATCAGTCTTGAGATATTTCTTGGCCTAGTCTTGACGTTTCAGCTTGTGTGTCTTGTTCAGTGGTGGTCGTCTTTCAGCCTTTCTTACCTTGGCCATGTCTCTGAGTATTGCACACCTTGTGCTTTTGGGCACTCCAGTGATGTTGCAGCTCTGAAATATGGCCAAACTGGTGGCAAGTGGCATCTTGGCAGCTGCACGCTTGACTTTTCTCAGTTCATGGGCAGTTATTTTGCGCCTTGGTTTTTCCACACGCTTCTTGCGACCCTGTTGACTATTTTGAATGAAACGCTTGATTGTTCGATGATCACGCTTCAGAAGCTTTGCAATTTTAAGAGTGCTGCATTCCTCTGCAAGATATCTCACTATTTTTGACTTTTCTGAGCCTGTCAAGTCCTTCTTTTGACCCATTTTGCCAAAGGAAAGGAAGTTGCCTAATAATTATGCACACCTGATATAGGGTGTTGATGTCATTAGACCACACCCCTTCTCATTACAGAGATGCACATCACCTAATATGCTTAATTGGTAGTAGGCTTTCGAGCCTATACAGCTTGGAGAAAGACAACATGCATAAAGAGGATGATGTGGTCAAAATACTCATTTGCCTAATAATTCTGCACTCCCTGTATGAGGACGATTCAATGGAAACATAGGGCAATGGTTCTGTATAGATATAAAAGTTCTGGTCTAATGGTTCCACCCAGTATTGGCTGGACCGAAAAATAGGACTAATAGTATGGGACAATTATTATTGTATGTAAAATATCTGCCAATAGTCCTTAATATATATTGAAACCCTCAAAAGAGGAAAGATCGATGCAAGTAAAGGATCTCCTTTGTACTTAACTTAGGAAAAAGTATAGATGAACCATCGCACCTCAGTGCATAGGGGTATATGAGAAATACCCTTATTTAAGGGAAAAGCAAACCTTCAATAACATTACTTCTCGGACAGCCTAAGTCCCGACGCATGCGCAAAGAGTCATTTCGATAAGCTTAAGTTCTGACGCATGCCCAGTAGAAATCGGGAACTGGGCAACCCGACGTCTAAGTATAAGCGCAGGCGCACATGGCCCTTTTGGGTTTGACCTCCACTAGATGACATCACAATAAGAGACGGAACGGTGATTGGCCCGGTTGACGCTGACAACACGGATGTTTAAGATCCTGATTGGACAAGATGGTCTAATGACCCGCCTCAGGATTATAAAGTACATGACGTCGTAAACATTCGTGTTGCCTGTAGCTCCATTCCCCTGAAGAAGCCGCCGAGTGCAGTGAAACATGTCGGGGGAGCTGCGTCGTATCACATTTTAAAAATATGTCGGGGGTAGTTGACCTGTAGCACTGCGATCTGCAGACGCAGCGTGCCTCAGATCATTACACAAGGGTAGACTGATATAGCTGGCTGTGCTGACAGAGAGCAGGTTATGATACCATCCCAGCAGGATTATTTATTTAAATAGTGATTTACACAGTGCAAACGGATCAGCCATTATATCAGTTAAATGATAGTCTCTAGTCTGGTGAGAGATAACACTAGCTGATAATCCACAGTGAGAATTCATGCCAGTATTGAGTGACACAGTGTCACAATCTACCCTGTGTACTCTATTCCCCTCCATATATATTTTTAAGCACTCTCAACATATTATTTTCTTTTTTTGTGTGTTATATATGTCAATAAATATTAAAAGTTAAGTTTTAAAATAGACCAGAAACAGGAATTACTAGTCTTTTGACTATTTCCCCTTCTGCTAGGTGGTACATAACCGCTCGATGTCACTAGTAGGCGGAGACCAGGCGCAATGAAAGTCTGGTTAAGAGGCATGCTGAGAGAGCAAGACAAATACCCAGGGAAGAATTGTTAACCACGAAATCAAAGCAGGCTTGTGATAGGTTACCATTTATATCATCGTATAATGAGTTGAGCCCTAAGGTAGAACAGATAGTGAGGCGACATTGGGGACTGCTGAGTAGTGGTCATCCTACCATAGCAGCTTTTAAAAAAAACCCAATGATGGCCTATAAAAGAGCAGGGAATATTAGGAATAAGGTAGTGCATTCTAGGCTGCCAGAAAAGGGTCAATTAAAACAGACTTTTTTGACAACGAGACGTACAGGATCTTTCCCATGTCTAGGGTGCGTGAATTGTAAACTGATGCACAAAGGGTCGGCGTTCACGCACCCAGACACGGGAGAAACGTCCAATATAAGATATTACCTTATATGTAATTCCACATGTGGTGCCTGTGCAATATGCTATACGTGGGTGAAACCACGTGCGATATGAAAACCCGGCTAAATAATCATAGACAATCAATTAGAAATAAAAGAAAAGACTTGCCGGTGTCGAAACACTTTGAAGAAAAAAATCATAAAGAAAATGATCTGAGATTTATGACTTAAAGGGATGGAAGAACTATTATGGGCTAACCGTCACTAAAACCTGTCCCTAATCCCAATACCCACAAATGACACGGAGACCTTCTATGGTAAAACGGGCCGTGGCATAACTTTATTAACCCAACATGTTCACATGTTTCTTTTAATCAAACAATTATGCATTTCCATAATAACATATATATAACACATATATATATATATATATATATATATATATATATATATATATACAGAAAAAAGATTCAGTGGCAGCACCGTCAATGAAAAATGTGGGTGCAGCTGGCCCAGATACGGATAAAAGCCAATCCAAATAGATAAAATGACAAAAGAGGGCAGCACTCCATCAAGTAAAAAAATGAAAATACTTTAATTACCCATATGGGACAAGCGACGTTTCGGCTCAATGTGTGAGCCTTTCTCAAGGAAAAAGAAAGGCTCACACATTGAGCCGAAACGTCGCTTGTCCCATATGGGTAATTAAAGTATTTTCATTTTTTTACTTGATGGAGTGCTGCCCTCTTTTGTCATTTTATATATATATATATATATATATATATATATACCCAACCAACCCGACACTGCAACCCCTTGCATTGTAGAAGGACCCCGGAAGGCAACCAATCAAGCTGTACTCTTACTCGTCATTTTCACTTGTATCGCCACCTTACCCCTGGCCACGCTCACCGACCCAAGGGCACCAATATTTCTTAGTTCCAGTAAATAACCCTGTAGGCCCAGTTTCCCAAACAGGGGCACCCAGCATACAGCTTCAAAAACACATGAGTTGCAAATTTTCACATGCAGTGCACCATTTTCACCCTTGAATTACCTTCCAGGATCCTTCCCCCTGCCTGCCACAGATGACCAGAGGTGACACCTCACCTATGGGCGTCTCGCCAAACTCTCAGGGCTGTCTCCAAACCCTCCTGAACACCTAACGCCCACAAATAAGCCCCCACATCATTGAGGTGAACACCATCAGACCGTAGGAACTGAGGCGCCTCCAGATCCCGATGACGCACCACAAAACCTCCCAAACGCTTCACAAAACGGCCCACCTCCTTATTCAGCTTAGCGCGGGCCCTATTCACCCTATCCATAGATCTCGCAAGCCGCCAACTCCGTCTGGCAACCACATCGGACCACACCAGCAACAAACCCGGGAAATCGGACAATAACCGCAACAGGTCCAATTTAATATCACAAATTACATCTCGCGAACTTCGAACACCTAAGTCGTTGCCACCAACATGCAGCACCAATATGTCTGGAGGTCTATCCAATGCCACATTAGCCTGCAACTCGGGCAAAACCCGCCCCCACATAAGACCCCGCAAGCCAATCCACCTAACCTGCAACACGGCCGGATCAAAACCCAACTGTCTTCCATTCCGCCGCACATCCGCCCGACAAGCCCCCCAATACACGTACGAATGACCGAATATCCAAGCCAGACAACCGTCAGACCCTATAAAAAAACTGAACAAAAAGAAAACCACATTAACAGACCTCCTAAGAACCCCACGCCACAATATCAACTTACACAAGATGAGGACGAATATAGGACCGGAAGCAAAACGACTCCCAGCGACCTATCCGCTTTATAACATCCTCACCCAAACCCCACCTGGCCGCTTCTGTCGCAGCACCTATGAGAAACGAATGGGCCGCATAATCCAGAGCCGGTAAACCCACCGCCGCCAAGCACTTCCTAAAAATCGCCACAAACTGAAACCTCGACAGCACAGACCCATCCTGGTGAACCAGCAGAGATCCCCCGACATCCGGCCGCAACTGCAAAAATTCCTCCAAACAACGCACAGGGCAAAGCACCGACCCCACCAATGGACGCAACCACACACGAACACCCTTACCCAGTTGATCAGTCTTAGACCGGCGTATCAAACAACACAAACCATCCTCACTCACGCACACATCCTCCCGCAGCAAACCTCCCCCACAAGTTTTGCTGCGTGCCAACAATTCGGAGATCCGAAAAGCCCCAAAAAATTCCAGCGAAAAGGCAGCACGGAACAAGCACACCTCAAAAATAGAACAACACACCAACGCTGCCCCATCCCATAATTTCCGCAGTACCTGAAATGAAACCGGGCGCCGCGTGTCACGACGCACAGCCCCGCGGCGATAACCCTTCAAAGCCTGCCGCACCAAGAAACTTCTGGACACATCCGGCAGCCCCCGGAGTCGCAACCAAAACCCCACAGCCGCAACGCGTTTAGACACCACCGAGAAAGAAACCTGGGAAGAAAAAGACTCGCCCAACCAATAAACCAACAACGTCTGAAAATCACCACACAGATCACTCCTACCAACCTGATCCAGCAACCACTCCCACAAGACCCATACAGTCGAATAAGCAGACCATGTGCTGGCACTCACGGACCGCCGGATCAATCCCGAGGACAACCCAAGGCCACGCGCCAGAGCCACTGGGGACAATGCAACCCCCGGACCTCCTCTCCTGGAACCAGCTGCCGAAAACGATCCCACTGGAAACGAGAAAGGGAGTCCGCAATTGAATTATCCACCCCAGGCACATGAACCGCCACAAAACAAGCATTCAACTCCAAACCCCTAAGAACAAAATGCCGCAGCAGCCGCAAAACCGGGGGAGAACTAGCCGTCTGTTTGTTGATCACTTGCACCACACTCAAATTATCACAATAAAACCTCACCCGCTTATTTCACAACACATCACCCCACAACTCAGTCGCCAAAACAATAGGGAACAATTCCAACAATACAAGGTTACCCAACCAACCGGCCGACCTCCACTCCTCCGGCCAAGACCCAGCACTCCACTGTCCTTGACAAAAAAAAACATAACCACAAGAGCCCGACGCATCCGACCAAAGCTCCAAGTCCACACTAGTAACCGGTTCCTCCATCCACACCGATTTACCATTAAAACCAGTAAGAAAACCCCCCCAAACAGCCAAGTCCGCACGGACTTCAGCCGACAACCGAACATAGTGACTCGGAACCGTTACACCCGCCGTCGCCATAGCCAGACGCCGACAAAAAACCCACCCCATGGGCAATATGCGGCAGGCGAAATTCAACTTGCCCAAAACATATTGAACACGATGAAGCTGCACCTTCTTCAATCGTCCTAACAAAGCCACCTCATTACGCAAATCCTCGACCTTGTCAGCAGGAAGCCGACACTCCATCAATCTCAATGCCCAAAAACCAAATCAACGTGGAAGGGCCCTCAGTCTTTTCGGGGGCCAAGGGAACCCCGAACAGAGCCGCAACCCGCTCCATAGTCCGCAACAAAATTGAACAAACCCGTGACCCCCCTGGACCCAAAAACAAAAAAAGTCTAGGTAGTGCAACACCGAATTCCACCCTGCCTCCTGTTTCACCACCCATTCCAAAAAGGAACTAAACGTCTCAAAAACGAACAAGAAATGGGGCACCCCATTGGCAAACAACAATCAACATAAAACTGGTCTTCTCACTTAAAACCAAGCAAGTGAAAACTGTCCGGGTGAATGGGAAGCAGACGGAAAGCCGCTTCAATATCCGTCTTGGCCATCAAAGCTCCCTGCCCCATCAAACGCACCCACCGAACTGCCGCATCAAAGGAAGTGTAAGAAACCGAACACAAGCCCTCATCAATGCTATCATTCACCGACCCGTATAAGAGAGGTGATGAATAAGCCTGAATTTATTGGGCTCCTTTTTAGGAACAAGTCCCAAAGGAGACACCCATAAACCCGGCAAAGGACACTCAACAAAAGGACCAACAACACGGCCCGCTGCCACCTCCTTAGCAATCTTCTCACTAACCACAACCGGGCATTGCAAGGCCGACCTCAAATTACGGGATGCCACCACCGGCCCCACCGCAGTGCATGAGATCCTGAACCCATCCGTAAAACCGGCGAACAGCAAGTCCGCCGCCTCCCTATCTGGGTAATTACTTAGAAAAGGGGCCATCTCGCCCACCTTCACCGGCGTCACCCCTCTTCTGCCCAATCTCAGAATTCTTTCCTCTACCCTGTTTAAAACATCGCGACAAACTGTGGGCACCGCCGCAGCCTGAGCACTCGGCACCGTGGGCACCGGCAGTCCGCGAAGAACTTGCAATATCCCTCATTATATTGCCAGCAACAACCCCTCCTACTGCCACCCTGGGAGTCCGAGGCCGAGGAGTCCCCGGCCGCTCCCCGAAAGGGCTGCTGCCCCACCTTTGGCGCCGACATCAGCCGCATCCACAAACTAATGTCCTTGTGATCCCAACGAATGCTAGGCCGGACCGCCTTTCTCTGCCTAAAGTGCTCATCATAGCAGGGCCACGCAGACCCGCCATAAACCCTGTATGCCTCCCCAATCGCGTCCATGTAACAAAACAGGGCCGAACAATGCTCCGGCGCCTTCTCCACAACAACACTCGCCAAAATTGCAAATGCCTGCAACCAGTTCATAAAAGTACGAGGAATCAACCTGTATCGCCGTTTTTTCTCGTCCCCCTTCTTGCTCTCATCCACTCTACCCCTGTCTAGATTAAACTTCTCTAAAGATTTTATCCCTCACCTCCATTTTCAAATGGGCCCCTAAAGGCCCCTCAAAACATACATAAATCTCCCCTCTTGACGAATCCGCCAGCCTCACATCCTCAACGACCGCCCCTTTATCAACGCCCACGGCGCCACCGCCAACCGCCCCTGCGGGCACCGCTACCACCGTGCCCGACAAACCAAACCCCCCAGCCGCCTGTGGCAAACAAGGTGCAGAAGCCGAGGGCGCCCAGACCGCCGCCGGGGACGCCCCAGTTCCAGAACCCGCCCCCACCACTAAGGACAATATACTCGCCAGCATTTCCCTAGCAAAATTCTCAGAACCCATACCCGGTAAACAAACCCCACCCCCCACCCCAGGAACACAAAGCCCCAGTCGTCTCTATACCTGGCCTTCCCTGGGTGGTCAGCCCAGCAGCCGCAGATCCTCCGGAAGTCGCCCTTGACGATCCAGCCGAAGACGAAGCCGGCTCCACCGCAGGCACCCATCATCCTCAAGTCCAGAACCTGGATCTACTTCACCCTCACCGCAGGCACCTCATCATCAGTCACAGGGAGAACAGAGGAAGAGTGCGCCACCTGGTGGTACTGCTCCTGTACCACCAGGCCAGAGGAAATTGATGAACTCTCAGCTCCAGCCGGAGCGCAGGACCGCATCTCACCAGCAGGGGAGCAGGAAGACACTCCAGGCCCGGAGCCAGCGCTGACACTGCTCCGCATCGCCACAGCCGCCCGCCGCCCAGATCGTCCAACAGAGGTACCGGTAACCCGGCGTGCTCGTCGCCGTTCCTCCTCAGGCCGGACATCGCTATTCCTGAGCTGCCGACCTGCACCACCAGGCCGCAGCTCCCACTGCCACATGAAGAAGGCCCGCACCGCTCCCACTTGCAGCCGGACGTACCGCCGGCTCATCTGGCTCCACATCCCGGACAGGTAGGACGCGCCGGGCTCGCTCACCCCGCGGGACATCTCGGGGGGAGGACGCCGCTCTAGCAGAAGCACCCCCACGCCGATGAAGGGAAACAGACTGGGCAGGGGACCCGCCTTCTCCCGCAGGCCCGCCGCGCCAGGCAGGATTCATCCCGCTGCGGCGGGGTGAGGCAGGCAGCGCCTGCACCGCCGACCGCAGCTGAGGGTCCCCGGAGGGGCTCCTTGGGCGCCGACGAGCCCTGGGGGTAGCATCAGGGCTCCAACGCTCAGGGGGAGCAGATCTACGCGCCCGAGGCCGCACAGGGGGATCCTCCGGGCAAATGGCAGGGACACCTAACGTACCCATCAGATTCTGCTGCAGCCACTCCATGCGCCGTTGTTCGGCCGCAGCCCCAACCGGAGCCAGCATATCCTCCAAGGAGGCCATGACCCTTCAATCCAACTTCCACCAACTTCCCTCAGGCTACAAACTGGTCAGATGGACCTCCCACTAAAAACCCTGGATCAGGAGATGACGGTGGGTGCGATGACGAGCACATGAGCACGTGATGCGCATGGTGCTGGCCGACACAACAGTCCAGACGTCATTGCACCTGGTCTCTGCCTACTAGTGACGTCGAGCGGTTATGTACCGCCTAGCAGACGGGGAAAGAGGCTCACACATGTGCACCAGCAAGGGGTAGACGCGGAGAGACGGCGTGCACTGACAGAACTAGAGACGCCACCGCCATCTCCTTCTACTTTACTAGAACCCAGCAAGGTATTATATGTTAAGTAGTTTTGTAATGCACACGCACTTTTAATGTATGCACTTCAGTGTTCCACTGAATATGAGCACACAGGGGATATTAATATATAATGTATGTGTATAACACTGGATGGAGTAGTGGCCTTGTGATAATGTCTTATCAATGAAGGTAGCAATGGAAATGAAATGTAACATGCGTATATAAAGGGAGTGCACCTTTGTTTAGATTGGTTAATGAAATAATTGGTAACAACCTGATGTATATATACTAGCACTACCGCACTTTATGTTTTCACCTGACTTGAAAAAGGTTCTGTGAGAGAACCGAAACGTTGTCGATTTTTGATATGTGTGAATAAAGACCACATTTTATTCTTCAAGGAGTGCTGCGGATTCTCTTCATTATACATATACACACACACTTTATTTTTGTACTGAAATAGGCCACTAACCGCTTTGACCAGAAAAAAATGCAACAATGCAGTGCGTATATATTTTTCTTTTTTACTGAAATACACTCCTATAAGCTTTCACCAGAAATAACTGCAACAGTGCAGTGCGTATATATTTTTCTTTTTTTTACTGTAATACGCCCCTCTTCACTTTCAACAGAAATAACTGCAGAAGTGAACTGAGAATGTATTTTTCTTGTTAAACTGAAATAGGCCACTATGCACTTTCACCAGAATTAACTGCAGAAATGCACTGTGAATATCTTTTTCTTATTGTACTGAAACACGACCGTATACGCTTTGACCAGAAATAACTGCAACAGTGCAGTGCATATATATATTTTTTTTTTTTTACTGAAATACACTACGGATGGAGTAGAGTTAACACTCCTGTTTTCTGAGTTGTGTTATCTAATCTAAACAAACACCTTAAATTGCTTTTCAATGGCTTTTGTCTAAAGCGATGAGTTAAGAAATTAGAGTTAAGAGCTGGAGTGCTAACCCTGCTACAGCTTTCCACAGAAATAACTGCAGAAGTGAACTAAAAATATATTTTTCTTGTTGGACTGAAATAGGCTACTATATGCCTACACCAGAAATAACTGCAACAATGCAGTGCATATTTTTTTATATTTTTTTATATTTTTTTATTGAAATACATCACTATACGCTTTCACCTGAAATAACTATAACAGTGCATATATATTTTTCTTTTTTTATTGAAATACGCCCCTATACGCTTTCACCAGAATTAAACTGCAGAAGTGAAATACGTATATATTTTTCTTACAATACTGATATAAGATACTAAAGATACTAAGATAAAGGCCACTAAAGGCTTTTCAACATAGCATTTGCAGCTCAAATAGCTGGAATGACAGAGCTGTCTAATGGCTATTTGGATCCCCAAATAATCTTTCTCTGCACTTGTAAATCGATTTCCTGTCAATGTCCCTAGCGCTTTCTGACGGCTCTCCCTGCACTAAGAGGTGTGAAATGATTCCTCCCTATCCTGTCCCTGCACTAATAGTTTTTTCTTTTTTTTTTTTCAACAATCAGGTTTTTCCAATTGCTGTCCTTTCACACATCTGTCCCTGCACTCTTAACGCTGAAAAATGTCTGACTGTAAGATGGACGCTGTATTTATATGGCTGTGACATCACAGGGCTGGCTGGCTGCTGATTGACTGCAGGCAGGCATGTCAATCTGTGTGATCCCGCCTTCCTAGAATTTCTTGCCCCATGTCCTCACACATGTAGCCGCCATTTTAGGAAAAATGCGATTCATTACCACAAAGCGCAAAATTTTTCCTGAAATTCAGATCAAATTCCACTTCGCCAGCTTCGATTCACTCATCTCTAACTAGCAGCTTGTGCAAGCCAGAGTAGTTTTTCAAAGTGTGCACAACTAGGTTAATGACATGAACTATGCAGGGAGCATGTCTTATTTTCCACATGTTCAGGGTGGCCACAATGTTGTCGCCATTGTCGCTGACCACCTTGCCCAGTTGAGGTCGGTGAGGTGACCGCCAACGGGATGTTTGGTACTTGATGTTCTTTAGCAGCTGTGCCTCTGTGTAGGTACTGTCGCCTAGGCTGATCAACACCCCATGTAACAAAACAGGGCCGAAGGCTCTATGCTGCACGCACGTCATCAGTGGCGTTCAGCACACTCTATGTGAAAACACTTAGTTCATTAGTAACCGCTATCCCCAGTGTAAGGGGAATGATATCAAAACGGTGACAGTGAGCTTGATGTGTAATATAGGGCTACATGCAATACACCAACTGCATGCAGTTCCTCATTTAGTCAGATGATTTCTGAGGCCTCTTGCTGCTCTGTAATGCACCCGGTGTGAGAGGGTGACATGCGGTGATAACAGAGGCTTCAGTTATTTGCTCCTGATAAACAACTAACAGGTTGGACAAGAGAAACGCGTCGAGCAATTATTCTCTGTGGAAACAACTACAGACTGACTTGCTGACTGTAGAAGCCTACGGCCTGTTCCTACATTATTATCGATTGGGGTTTGGGCTATCCTAGTAGTGCTACCTGACACTGTGTGGTGTGCAGAGTCTCTCCTACTAGAGACCTGTCACATTCACCCATTGTTTCAATCAGGTGCCTATGTATGGAAGCTACCTATACACCCCAGATAAATAGAGGAACACGCCACGTATCATTGACTCCTTATATTTTGGAGCTCTAGTGGTAGGGATGATTATAGGGATCAGCATCATCAGTCTGAGATATCCCTTTTCACCCTACCAAGCCTAAAGTGTTGCAGATAATTTTAACATATAATTTAATAAAAATAATTTTAACGTACTTTATTTAGGCAGTAAAATGATCAACACCCCATGCCAAATCTTGACTTGACACATATGAGGCAGAAAGTGAGGACAACAATGTGAAAGACACTGTACTGCCCTTGGATGCGGTCTGGCTGCTGCAAGGAAGATTGGAAGAAGGAGTAAACTCTTGTTCCGGTAGCTGGCTGCCAACTTTGCCACAGAATGGGATGATGCCGCTTAATGTGATTCAAAAGAGCTGTGGTGTCTATTTTTGTATTTAGCTACCCACATCTTTTTTATTTTTTTTTGCATACACTGATTGTGGACGCAGGCATTCGGCCCACCTATTGGGGTGCTTTGATGCCATGTGATGGATCATGCTGGTGATGGTGAGGTTGCTAGTGTTCACGCCCCTGCTCATTTTGGTATGGCACAGGTTGCAAATGACAATTCTTTTATAGTCCGCACTATCCTCAAAAAAGCGCCAGACTGCGGAACACCTACTCCTTGGGAGATTGACACAAGGGGGTGCTCCGGAGAACAGCTGTGGACCTGTTTGGTGTGGCCACCTTCTCTCTTTTGCCACCCCACTGCCTCTTCCAGCCTGTTGCAGTTCTGTGGATTCCCTCCCCCTCTGTACTGCTGTCCTCACTCGACTTGCCACTTTCCCAGGTTGGCTCAGTGACTTCATCGTCCACCATCTCCTCTTCCACTTTCTCACTCTGGTTATCTTCCTGACTTGTTGACCTAACAGCAACCTCAGTTATTGACAACTGTGTATCATCATCATCATCCACCTCGTGAAACACTAATTGCCATTCCCCACAGTCATCTTCTTGTGACTGTGGATGCTCAAGTGTTTGTGAATCAGTGCACAAGATCTCCTCATGTTCCTCTTCAAGCGGCCTGTACTAGAGGGCCAAATCAAGGAATGGCCCTGAAAAGAGCTCCTCGGAATATCCAAGTGTGGGTCACTTGTTTGCCAAGACTCTCCATGGTGGGAGGAAGGAGGATCAGGGTGAGGATTCTGTTGACCAGACTTTTGGCTACTGAGAGTGGACATTGTGGAAGACAGGGTGGTGCTTAATAAAGTTGAGCGGACACCTGAATGTTCGGGTTCGACGGGTTCAGCCGAACTTCACAAGAAAGTTCGAGTTCGGGACACAAACTTGACCCCGAATCCCACTGAAGTCAATGGGGACCCGAACTTTGGAGCACGAAAATGGCTCAAAAAAAAGTCATGGAAAGGGCTAGAGGGCTGCAAATGCCATCAAAATGTGGTTAAGAGCATGGCAAGTGCTCTGCAAACAAATATAGATAGGGATATGACTTAAAATAACATAAAATAGATAAATAATAATCTTAATCTACAAGGACGAGGTCTATATGGAATAGATGGTTGAGGAAGTGGTGGATGTGGCGGTGTAGGTGGAAGCGGTGGCGGAGAAGGAGGAGGTAGCCAACACAGGTTTTTGGTAATCATTATTTTTTTTTTATTAGGGTACACCCCAAAACATTGGTAAATATAACCTGTGATAACCCCCTCCAGCCATGCTAAACTAACGTTCAGACAATACACTTGCTGCAGGGCAGGCAAGCACCTCAAAGGCGTAAAGGGCAAGCTCAGGCCATGTGACCAATTTGGGGACCCAGAAGTTGGAAGGTGGCAGACCCATCAGTTAGTACGTGTAGGTGTGTGCACACATACTGCTCCACCATGTTGCACGTCTCCATGATGTCCATGATCCAATTGGATATCTGCTTTATCAACTTTCAATGTTATTTTCTGCGCCTACCATGGTGATCATAGTTAGCGGCGAATCAGGGTTCCACACCAGAGAGGGAGTATGAGAAAGGGAGACCACATCCAAGGGAGGTCAATATATGAAATTAAATGTGATCGAGCGGAAATGTGGGACAAATTATTGAAGCTGAAGCTTCCAAGTAAACAAGAGGGTGCGCGGCAATTACCCACTCCCGACTCAGGGAGGTAGTGACGATAAATAACAATACAGGACTCTGATGCCCTGTTATTGGAATGATTAATGAAAAATTATAGGGAATGTCACTGGGGTATTTTGGATTTGAAAGCGTTAGACAGGAGTTGACTCTAGATAACTTCGGCCTGATCGCACATCCCCGTGACATCCACGATCCTTTTGGATATCTTCTCTATCAACCTTCGATTTTCTTTAATGTGTCTACCATGTTGATCACGGTTAACGGCGAATCAGGGTTCCACGATGGATAGGAAGCGTGAGAAAGAGATACCACACCCAAGTGAGGTCAATGGCTTCAATGTGATCGAGCGGAAATGTGGGACAAGTTGGTAAAGTTGAAGCTTCGAATGAAAGGAGGGGGCACGCGTCAATTAAAGACAAACTTTTGAAATTTCATTCCCTGTCACCTATGCAGAGCATGGGGTTTTCAATGCCAAAAATGGGTTAATATCACCCACCAATGGAACAGACGATTTTTAAAAATTTCGATCCCTGCCACCTATGCAGAGCAGGGGTTTATTCACGGCAAAAATGGTAAAATGTCACCCAAGAATGTAACAGACGAATTAGTGAAATGTATTTCCTTGTCCACTAGGTAGAGCAGGGGGTATATCACAGCCAGAAATTTGTGAATTTCACCCGACAATGTAACAGAAAAATTTGTAAAATTGATTAACCTGTCCACTAGGTAGAGCAGGGATATATCACAGCAAAAAATTTATGAATGTCACCCGACAATGTAACAGAAAAATTTGTAAAATTGATTAACCTGTCCACTAGGTAGAGCAGGGATATATCACTGCCAAAAAATTGGTGAATGTCACCCGACAATGTAACAGAAAAACTTGTGAAATTTGTTAACCTGTCTAATAGGTAGAGCAGGGGTATATCACAGCCAAAAATTTATGAATTTCACCCGAAAATGTAACAGACAAATTATTGAAATGACATAAAATAAAATGCATACAAATAAAAAATATAATCTTGATGTATGAGGTGGAGGTCCATTTGGAGTAGGAGGTTGAGGAGGTGGTGGACGTAGCGGTGTAGGTGGAAGCGACAGTGGAGGAGTACGAAGTAGCCAACACTGGTTTTTGGTTTTAATTTTAATTTTTTTATTTTATTAGGGTACACCCCAAAAGAGTTGGAAATATAAAAAATACAACAATGAAAAATTGCGCTGCAGTATAACAATGGCTGGGTAAGGCCGGTATACATGTCTATTCTGCACAAGGTACGGACAAGTCCTGTGGGATCCATGCCTGGTTCATTTTAATTAACTTGAGCTTGTCCACATTGGCTGTGGACAAGTAGCTGCTCTTATCTGTGATAATGCCCCCTGCTGTGCTAAACACGCGTTCAGACAATACACTGGCTGCAGGGCAGGCCAGCACCTTCAGGGTGTAAAGGTCAAGCTCAGGCAATGTGCCCAACTGAACCTTGTGAAGTTTTGGTTCTAGTGCGAGCACTGGCAATGCCCCAGCCTCAGGAGATCGTGGGACCGAAACCTAACTGCCTAGACTATGCAGGGATGAGGGCCAAAAGAACTATGTAGATAGGAAGAGAATCCTTGAATAGTTCCCCAGACAACAGCTATCTGCTAGCTGTGGTCCGCACGTTGTTCTACTGTGTGCCCCTGAGAATTGTTTTAACGCTTGAGACGTGAAGACCGACCTACTATCCGAATTTTCTACTGTAAGGAAATGCTGAACCTTGTCCAAAACCCGATTTAACGTGGTTGTAGGGAGTCTGAGGTTAGTGCGACAAAAAGCTATGAGGCCATAATATACAAGATTATGTCTATGCCCTCCCAGGAGTGAGGGAATGCAATTGCAATGAAGCTACCGGCAAAAATGTATTCCTGGTCGTGGTAAAAGGCACAGACAACCATTGGTCGGACCGCTGAAGCCTTGCGTGCGAGTCCCATATGGCGGGAGCCATGCATGCGAGACTCATATGGCAGAAGCCATGTGTGCGAGACTCATATGGCAGAAGCCATGCGTGCGAGACTCATATGGCAGAAGCCATGCGCGCGAGACTCATATGGCAGAAGCCATGCGCGCGAGACTCATATGGCAGAAGCCATGCGTGCGAGACTCATATGGCAGAAGCCATGCGTGCGAGACTCATATGGCAGAAGCCATGCGTGCGAGACTCATATGGCAGAAGCCATGCGTGCGGGACTCATATGGCGGAAAAAAGTATCAGGTGGTCGTGCGAACTACAAGTGTCGGTGCCAATCGTGAGGTCCTATAAGCGAACAGCCACTCGGGCGAGCCTCTTATGTTTTTTTTTTTAAACCACTTATGCAGCACCAGAATGCCTTGGGGACTCACATAACCATGACCCCCTCCAACAGCAAACCTGGGACACTAACCAGCCTACAACCATGTCGTACCCCTAACAAACAAAACAAAACATGAAAAACGGTCAAGGGGCCCTCGGAGCCATGAGGCCGGATCAATCATAGGGCCCCCGACCAGAGGCCCCCGAAGCCAGAGGGATGACGTTGTGGTGACGATAAGTAATTAAAACGTAAGCCGGACCTGATGGAATATGCAGAGGCTTGAATGATTGGATTGGCTAGAAGGTGGCCTAAGGAACATAACTGCCAACAGGCATTGAAAATATAGACATTAGAAATCCGAAGCACGTGCATACATAACACTAACAACCGCAAACCATAAAACGTAAACATGAAATTGAAACAGAGATGGGAGAAAAACAAGAGCCTGGGGCATTGCAAGTTCGCTAAGAGAAGTCTCTTATCGTGACAAACAAATGAACAGCTTGTGTAAAAATAGCAGGAAACTTACTCCTATTGGCCCACTGACCTCCGCTGAGGAGCTGTTTGGTGAACTGGGGCAGGAGACCAATCTGAGTGAATACGAACCAGAAGTAAAAGGAGACCAGTCTGAGTAAATATGAACCAGAAGTAAAGAACCAGAGCGGTGGGTGCAGACTGCCCCGGTGAGACTATTGAGTAAAACCATGACATAGCAATGAACAGGAGAATGCAGCTTTGAGTGGAAGCAGAGTACAACATGATGTAACAACAAACGGGTGAATGGAGCTTTGGATGTAAGTGGTACCTAAAAAACATGGAATGGGCGCAGCTCCGAGTATGGGTAGCACATGAAAAGCATGGTATAAGCAGACGCATGAATGCAATTTGAAAGTGAGCAGAGTATTGACGTGATGCGAAAGCAGACATGTGAACGCAGCTCTAGTAGTGAGTGGAGTATAGGACAAGATGTAAAAGCAGACATGCGGATGCAGCTTTGGATGTGAACGGAATATTAACTTGATGTGACAGCAGACATGGAAAGCGGCTAAGTGTGAACACAACTCTGAGTATAAGCAAAGCATGAAATTTGGTATAACAGCAGCTCTGGTTGTGAACGGAGCATAATATAGATGTAACAGCTACATGAATGCAGTTCTTGAAATGGGCCTGGAAAGAACCTGTAGTAGTATAGGACGTGTGAACGCAGCTCTGGGTGCGAGTAGAGTAAACCCGATATAACGATAGAGTGGGGTATGGCAGAGACTTATTCTAACAACAAACGTGACATATAGCGTAGTGTCAGCAGCGGATGAACCTGACGGTCCAATTGTCACCCAACATTTAGCTGGTCCTGGGCGATCCAAGTAACAAGACAAATGACATAGCATGGTATCTGCAGTAGCTGAACCTGGGCGATCCAGGCGACATACAACATTTAACGAGGCCTGGACGATCCAGGTGACATACAACATTTAACGCGGCCTGGGCGATCCAGGTGACATACATTTAACGCGGCCTGGGCGATCCAGGTGACATACAACATTTAACGCGGCCTGGGCGATCCAGGTGATATACAACATTTAACTATGCCTGGGCGATCCAGGTAACACATAACATGTAACTCGGCCTGGGCGATCCAGGTAACAAGACAAATGACATAGCCGTGATCTGCAGTGGCTGAACCTGGACGATCCAGGTGACCTACAACATTTAACTTGGCCTGGGCGATCCAGGTAACACATAACATGCAACTCGGCCTGGGCGATCCAGGTAACACATTTCATGTAACTCGGCCTGGGTGATCCAGGTAACAAGACAAATGACATAGCCGGTATCTGCAGTGGCTGAACCTGGGCGATCCAGGTGACATACAACTGTAACCCTGTGAAGTTACACAGGCTGCATTATCTGCCCAGTAGATGGCAGATGGACTCAGTATGCTGTTAATAAAACATTGAGCATTGATAGCGTTCTGGCTGAAATGAAGGAGGAGCTTCGAGGTCCTGGGGGGATGCTTCCTGCACAGCTCTGAGGAAGGAAGTCCTGGAAGATTTCTAGAAGTTACCACATGCTCAGCCAAAGAAAGGACATGTGTCTAGTTGTGAGAGACTGCAGCACAGAGATAGAACCTTGCTGAGAGAACTTGCTTCACCCAAGATCACACCTGCTGAGAGAGGGACCTGCTGGCAAAGACAAGCACTGAGTCCAGACGTCTGGTGAATCCAGTGAGAGGAGAGGCTGTGACTGACCGGGTTAATTGTGTTGTGAGGGTAAGCCAAACCTCTCCCTGTATCACCACAGGGCACCTGTCTCCTCACTCACAGTAAAGGCTCTAAGGTCCAGTGACGGACATTACACAGCTCAGGCTGCTTCAGTGACCCTGCGGAGCAGGACTTATAAGGGCCCCAACTCTCCTATGTGCACCAACAGCCACTAGGGCGAAGAAAAGGGGGTGGGATGCAGGTGTGCTGGTGGGTGGGTGAGGAAAATCCACATTGCATTGTTATCTGTGTTACTCTATTGTATTTTCCTATGTATGTTGGTTCATTTGCTACTTACTATATAAAGTTAATTCCAGTTAGGCTGTGTCAGTCTCATTGCACCAAGTATGTTCCCAGTGGGACCCCACATCCCTACCCCGGATGCTCCACTGGGTGGAGGCACTGCCGCAGACATGTACCCCAGCTCCCAGATAGCGGAGGCTCAGGATCCGCCTGTCAGGCATAGTGAGTTAACTAGGTTTAGGGACCCCAAAGACACTAGGGGGCGCCCTCAAACCCCCGTTACATAGCACTGCTGAGATGTATTGGGGTACAACCAGTGAGAATAAGTTAAGTCCTCAGGCCAATCCCTCCTTTGCAAAAGAGTGGGCCCAGCAAAGAAATGTACCATTACAGCAAGCTGTGATGTTATGCAAAGTCCCATCCTGCTGTGAGATGAATCACGTCATCTTGTGTATAGAAATTCGACTAGGAATAGAAATGGCGACCGTCAGGGATATCCTGCAGGATTCCGAAGGCCAAACTTACATGTTAATATATTGTCATACGGATTTGGGAGACCATGAGATGCCTACCAACATTCATTTATATGGAGCCCAGGGTGAAGGAAGCTCTTTAGTGTACGCTCTCCTTGATAAGAAAGAAAGGGTCTCACTGCAACAACCCTTTAAATTACAACAGAGAGATTATGTCACAGAAAATTATTCTAAGCTCCTGACTCCCACCTCCGAAAAGGCCGGAGCCATTCCTAAACAAGCTGCCCATCCTCCTAGAGGACAGGGAATGATTACTCCTAAAGCAGAATCTCATCCATCTACAGCATTACTGAAACCAGACAACCCTGAAGTACGCACCCTGCCTACAGGAGGTAGTGATGTATCGGACATACTACAGAAACTCTCAGAAGCCATAGTGACGGCAAACCACACCCATAGTTACCACAAACTAAAGGTGTTTTCTGGGAATCAGCCTGTTCCTTCAGGAGAAGAGCCTTTTGAGGTCTGGAAGGATAATGCTATGCAGTTGTTGGAGGAATAGTCTTGTACGGATACCATAAAGAAACAGCGGTTGGTGGAGAGTCTTCGTTTTCCCGCTACAGACATGATAAGACTGTACAAGGGAGTAAATGGGCAAGCTACTGTGCACGACTATCTACAAGTTTTACAGGATGCTTATGGGAAATCAGAAGATTTGGATGATCTGTTGGTTAAGTTCCTAGCCACTAAGCAGAAGGAGCATGAAAAAGCCACTGACTATATCAACCGGTTACAGCTATCGCTTGGAAAGTTATTCCATAAAGGAGAAGTCACTGCCTCTGAGTTGGATGCTCGGCTATCTAAGCAAATTCAGAGAGGTAGTTTGACCAATAATCCAGTTATGATTCTGCTGAGAGCCAAGTTGGATGATAAAGTTCTGCCTTATTCCACATTAATAAATACAGCCAGGAGATTGGAAGATCAGACGTGTCCACCCCTACAGAAGGAGAAAGAGGATACAGAACTGTCAGCTCTTAGGAAGAAGGTGGCTGAATTGGAGCTCTTATGCAAATCACCACCAGAGAGAGCAGATCCTCCCCCTGGAAGTGGGGGGCAACACAGGAAGACTCAGAAAAAACTGTTTCCTGAGGATTCACCCCGCCGAGGGGACTGCTTTAAATGTGGAAAGTCAGGGCATTTTCAGCGGGAGTGCCCTGCGAATTCCATGGAGGTGGATGTGGAGGTGCTGGCAACTGAGCTCGAGGAGACTCAAATGACCAGGTCTTACAAGCGAAGGAAGACCCGGCCTACATATAGTTTATCTGTAGGGGCCAAGATTGGGCCTAAATCTTTGATACACGTGCAAGTAAAAGGAATTCATGCTTCAGCATTGCTAGATACAGGTTCTCAAGTCACCATTATCTATAGAGACTTCTATGAACGTCATTTGAAACACATTCCTATGGAACCTGCAGGAGAGTTTCAGCTATGGGGCGTTGGGTCTCAAGCTCAACCTGTGGAGGGATGCATAAAAGTGACCATAACTATTCCCCAGTTAAACACCGGGATGATATGTCCTATGGAGCTGCAAGCTTTGATATGCCCTGTAGCCAAGAAAGTGTGTGCCCGAATAATATTGGGTACTAATGCAAAGATGGTACAGGATGTATTCAAGGCCTATCTGACAGAAGTGGGAGATGTCTCCTTAGACCGACTGATGGAGGTCAGCCCTGTCCTAGGAAAGGAGTGTAGACGACTAGCCCTTGAAACAAAACCAGGGTCGTGCCACTATTCAGGAACAGAACCCGCATTTGTGAAGCCTGGTGAGACCAAAACCTTACGAGCCATAGCCTCAAAGCACCATGAAATGTTGGGGGGAACTGGACAATACCTTATTGAGTCTCTGCCTGAAGAGGATCAGAAGAAGGGGTGGACTCTCATACCTGAGGTAAAAGATTGGCAAAAAAGGTGGTGTCGGAGCTTTCCTGTGATGGTACAGAATTTAACCCCCACAGAAATCCAGATTGATCGTCATCAGAAGATTGGTGTGATACACCTTTTAGATCAAGTTTCGTCCATCATGTCTGTGAGTGCAGAACAGAAGGATCATGTGAAAGCACCTTTATATTTTGATCTAGAAGATTCTCCTCTACCACAGCAGTGGAAAGACAGCCTTCGTTCAAAACTGGCCAGCCGAGAGGGAGTGTTCTCCAGAGCAGAGATGGACGTGGGGTGTTCTAAGAGCGCCACCCATGCTATAAGACTTGCTGATCCTACTCCTTTCAGAGAAAGGTCAAGAAGAATACCCCCTCGAGATGTGGAAGATGTCCGGGACATACTCCAGCAGATGGAAGGAGCAGGCATCATCACAGAGTCCCGGAGCCCCTATGCCTCACCTATTGTGGTAGTGAGGAAAAAGAATGGTTCAGTTCGGCTATGTGTGGACTACCGTACTCTGAACAAGAGGACTGTGCCAGATCAGTACACTTTGCCCCGGATAGAGGATCTTCTGAACGCCCTATCTGGCAGCCAGTGGTTCAGTGTGCTTGACTTGAGGTCTGGATATTATCAGGTACCCATGAAGAAGGAGGATCAGGAAAAGACAGTGTTCATCTGCCCTTTGGGGTTCTTCCAGTTTACCAGAATGCCACAGAGAGTCACAGGAGCTCCTGCTACTTTTCAGAGGCTAATGGAGAAAACTGTGGGGGATATGAATCCCAAAGAGTGTCTAGTGTATCTAGATGACCTAATTGTTTTTGGGAAGACACCAGAGGAGCATGAACAAAGATTGCTAAAGGTGTTGGATCGACTTCAAGCTGAAGGCCTGAAGCTATCAGTGGACAAATGCCGATTTGCCCAGAACTCTGTCACTTATGTGGGGCACATAGTCTCCGCTGAAGGAGTAGCCACAGATCCTGCTAAAATTGAAGCAGTGTTGAATTGGCCAAGACCAAATAACATCAGTGAGTTGCGGTCCTTTCTCGGATTCTGTGGTTACTACTGAAGGTTCGTGAAAGACTACTCAAAGATTGCTCGAGAGTTACATGACCTACTGAAGATTACCTCTGACGTAAAGGGTGCTAAGGCACCATATCCTAAAGACCCCTTTGGAGAGAAATGGACTTCAGGATGTGAAGATACCTTTCTGACATTGAAGAAGAGACTTACAGAAGCTCCTGTCTTAGCCTATGCAGACCCTGAGAAACCATATATCCTCCATGTGGATGCCAGTATGGAAGGCCTAGGGGGTGTACTGCACCAAAGTTATCCAGAAGGATTGAGGCCGGTGGCTTACATAAGTAGAAGTCTTACAGGTGCAGAGAAGAACTATGCAGTCCATAAATTGGAATTTCTGGCACTCAAGTGGGCCATCGTGGATAAGCTGCATGACTATTTGTATTGAGCAACATTCAAGGTAAGGACTGACAACAATCCACTTACCTACATCCAGACTACAGCTAAGCTGGATGCCACAGGACATAGGTGGTTGGCTGCCTTGTCAAGCTACAGTTTCAACCTGAAGTACAAGCCTGGGCCCAAGAATGTCAGCGCAGATGCCCTGTCCCGCAGACCTAGACTCCCTCCTCACCAAGAAGAAGAGGAGTGGGAAGAGATCCCTGGGCCGGGGGTAGGAGCCTTTTGTCAGATGTATGTGGTGGCCAAGAGTCAAGAAGAATTTGCCGAGCTAATTCTCCATCTCCAATAGACTCCATTTAGCCACTCTCCAGAAGCCGTGCCTGAGGTGTTCCATGCTCCAGTCATGCTTCAACAGTGGTCCAGTATAACCACAGAAGACAAGAGGAAGGCTCAAGCGCAGGACTGGTATATTGGGATAGTTATCAGAGCCATAAAGACTAAGAATCCTAAATTGCTGACTTCTCTACCTGTGAGTCAAAGAGAATTATACCGAAGAGAATGGAGCCGACTACATCTCGAAGATGGAGCACTCTATAGGGTCGTGAAGTATCATGATCACCCTGACAGAAAACAATTGGTACTACCGCACAGACACCGTGGCATGGTCCTGAGAGCTCTCCACGATCAACATGGGCATCTCGGGGTGGACAAGACCTATGGCCTAGTACAAGAACGGTTCAATAGGACCCTCCTAGATATGCTAGGGACTCTCAAGCAAGTCGAGAAGCGGTCTTGGAGTAAACATGTGGAAGCCATGGTCCACGCATACAACTGTACAAGGCATTAATCTACAGGGTTCTCACCCTATTTCCTAATGTTCGGAAGAGAAGCTCGATTGCCAATAGATGTCCGTTTGGGAGTGTCTCCTGATGGAACAGATTCAACTTCACACTTTCAATATGTGAGGAACCTCAAACAAAACCTTCATCGGGCCTATGAGTTGGCTACCCAAGCTGCAGCAAAAATGGAAGAATGGAACAAAAGAAGGTATGATTCTAAGGGGAGATATCGGGAGATTCAAGCAGGGGATAAAGTTCTTCTCCGGAATCTAGGTGTGCCTGGAAAACACAAACTGGCTGACAGATGAAAAGATACCCTGTTTGAGGTTGTGTCCAAACTGGAAGGACTTCCAGTGCACAACATTAGGGGCCCGGAGGGCCGAATAAAGGCTTGGCATATAAACCATCTGCTTCCAGTTGTGTATGCTGATGAAGAGGAAGAGAGTAGTGAAGAACTGGAGGAAAACCCAGCAGAGAGTCCTGAAAATGGGGCAGAGGAGACCCCGGGAACTCCCAGTGCAGAGGATCAGTAGTGGTCATCACCCGCAGAAAAAACACAGCAATTGCCTCCTTTAACTCCTGTGGTTTCACAAAGTCCCGGAACCTCTCCTGGGTCACAAAGTTCTCCAAGGTTGAATCCAGAAAGTCCATGTTTTGTGCCTGGTACTTCCCTTAGAGACTCTACTTCGAGGGCAGGAGTCGAAGTTCCACAGTTGATGTCCCAAGATCCTCTCCCACAGCGAGAACTGAGACACAGCACCAGAGTGCGGCAACCCCCTAGGACCCTAGTTTATGATAATATAGGAGAGCCCAGTTATGCCCCGCTGACACAAGCAGCATCTAAAATGGCCACTTTCCTACATGCACTAGCTGAAGTGGTAAATGTTACTCTTTACCCTAGATAACTAGCTAGCTAGGATGTTACTGTGCTAACTGTACTGTATGTATGCTAAACCTTTTTCTGTTGAATTTTTGTTAAGCCCCCTGGCTAGGACTTGCCAGTGGAAGGCAAGTATTTTCAAGGGGGAGCATGTAACCCTGTGAAGCTACACAGGCTGCATTATCTGAAATGCCCAGTAGATGGCAGATGGACTCAGTATGCTGTTAATAAAACTTATATTGAGCATTGATAGCGTTCTGGCTGAAATGAAGGGGGAGCTGCAAGGTCCTGGGGGGATACTTCCTGCACAGCTCTGAGGAAGGAGGTCCTGGAAGATTTCTAGAAGTTACCACATGCTCAGCCAAAGAAAGGACATGTGTCTAGTTGTGAGAGACTGCAGCACAGAGATAGAACCTTGCTGAGAGAACTTGCTTCACCCAAGATCACACCTGCTGAGAGAGGGACCTGCTGGCAAAGACAATCACTGAGTCCAGACGTCTGGTGAATCCAGTGAGAGGAGACTGCTGCTGACTGACCGGATTAATTGTGTTGTGAGGGTAAGCCAAACCTCTCCCTGTATCACCACAGGGCACCTCACTCACAGTAAAGGCTCTGAGGTCCAGTGACGGACATTACACAGCTCAGGCTGCTTCAGTGACCCTGCGGAGCAGGACTTATAAGGGCCCCAACTCTCCTATGTGCACCAACGGCCACTAGGGCGAAGAAAAGGGGGTGGGATGCAGGTGTGCTGGTGGGTGGGTGAGGAAAATCCACATTGCATTGTTATCTGTGTTACTCTATTGTATTTTCCTATGTATGTTGGTTCATTTGCTACTTACTATATAAAGTTAATTCCAGTTAGGCTGTGTCAGTCTCATTGCACCAAGTATGTTCCCAGTGGGACCCCACATCCCTACCCCGGATGCTCCACTGGGTGGAGGCACTGCCGCAGACATGTACCCCAGCTCCCAGATAGCGGAGGCTCAGGATCCGCCTGTCAGGCATAGTGAGTTAACTAGGTTTAGGGACCCCAAAGACACTAGGGGGCGCCCTCAAACCCCCGTTACACAACATTTAACTCGGCCTGAGCGATCCAGGTAACAAGACAAAAACATATAGTATCAGCCGTGGCTGAACCTGGACGGACAAGGTAACATGCGGCCTGTGCACCTGAGAACACACGCCTGTGAGTGAGGCTGTGGCTCGTATATGAAGAGCCTCCGCCCCTCCCACAAATGCAGGCTGACTAATCAGCCTTACCAACGTGTTCCAGGCTTCGGGAAGGCAGCGAAAAGCTGTCCTCTGTGGGAGGTGTATTGTCTCTGTCCTCTGTATCCCCCCAGCCACACACCAGTAAAGGCCATAAGCTGGTTTGGGTACAACTCTGCTGTAAACACAGTTCCTCCTCCTCCATCGCCTCCTCCTCATCCTCCACCTCATCATCCTCCAGAACTGTGCCTGGATGGACAATTGTGTACCTGCTGTCGTTTACCCCTCGCTGTGCTGAAGTTGGTGGTGAAGGTTTTACTATGACCGGATGAGGAGGCGGTAGAGGATGAGGAAGCAACATGAGGCAAACTGAAGCGCCCTGCAATCCTTGGTGGTGGAAGGACATGTGCCAAACTGCTATTCACCTCAGGCTCAGCTGCGGGAGGTGTAACTTCCCTGACCGTGCTGTCTGGTCCATGTATCCGTAGTTAGATGGACCTTGCCACAGATGGCGTTGCGAAGTGCACACCTGATTTTGTCCCCCACTTGGCTGTGCATGGAAGGGATGGATCGCCTGGAAAAGTAATGGTGGCTGGGCATGACGTACTGTGGGATAGCCACCGCCATAAGGCTTTTAGAACTCTATGTCTCCACCAGACGGAATGACAGCATTTCAAAGGGGGGTACTTCCTCTTCCGCTCCAGTGTTTGGGAGATGGAGAGCCTTCCGTGGGACATTGTGGAGATGCTTGGTGACCCAGGTGGTGGTGTTGCTGGCAGATCCTGTGTGCAGGGTGGCAGGTGGCACTGTCACTCCAGAGGTGGATGAAGAGGCCGAGACTGCAGCCAGAGACCTTTCTTGGTTTTTGAGGTGTCTACTCCACTGCAGATCATGATTTGCACTTAAATGCCTGGTCATACAGGTTGTGCTCAGGTTAAAAACGTTTATGCCTCGCTTCAGGCTCTAATTGCACAGCGTGAAAACCACTCATGTCTTGTCGTCAACACATTGTCTAAAGAACTGCCACACCAGGGAACTCCTCGGAGATGGCTTTGGTGTGCTCGGTCCCTTGCTGCGTTGGGCAGTAGCAGGCGTACTGTCTAGGGGACTGCCGCTCCACTTTTGCACCATGCCCCCTTCTTCTGCTGTGCTGGTGGCTCTGTGCGACCACCACCTCTTCCTCTGAACTAGACAGGTAACTCTTATGACCTTAATTCCATGTGGGGTCGAGGACCTCATCGTCCTCCACTGCATCTTCCACCTAGTCTTCACCCCTGCCCTCCTTATCGGTCTGCACACTGCAGAAAGCCACACCAGTTGGCACCTGTGTTTAGTCATCATCCGAGACGTGCTGCGGTGGTCCTCCCATGTACTAATCTTGAAACATAAGTGGTTGGGCATCGGTGCACTCAATCTCTTCCACTTCTAGGGCAGGGCAATGTGGATGGCCCTGGGAAACCCTGCTAGCAAAGTCATCAAAAAGCAGAAGAGACCGCTGCATGACTTGGGGCTCAGACTGCTTGGCTGCTTTGCAAGGGGGTGAGGTGAAAGACTGATGGACATCGGCTGCAGGTGCCAACTCTGATCTTTCAGCAGGAGACTGGGTGGGAAACAATGTGAAGGAACTGGAGATACTGTAAGCAACCCAATCTACTATCGCCTGTACTTGTTCTGGCCTCACTATTCGTAGAGCCGCATTAGGCCCAACCAAATAACGCTGAAGGTTCTGTCGCCTACTCGAACCTGAGGAAGGTGTTTCACTTGTGCGTGTAGCTGGCACAGATCGACCATGTCTCTCCCTGCAACAGGACGTCCACCAGCAGCACCACGACTGGGGCCATGTCACTTATTTGGCCCTCTTCTCATTCGCCGCAAATTTAGTATTTTGCCCAAAATTGTTATATTTTTTTTTATAACAGAATATAACAGCACTATCTAACGCGTGTATTTAACAATGACAGGTGAAGCAAAGGTCGCAAATGTAATATTTTGCCCAAAATTGGTGTTTTTTTTAACCACTTCAACCCCGCTAGCTGAAACCCCCTTAATGACCAGGCCACTTTTTACACTTCTGCACTACACTACTTTCACGTTTATTGCTCGGTCATGCAACTTACCACCCAAATGAATTTGACCTCCTTTTCTTCTCACTAATAGAGCTTTCATTTGGTGGTATTTCATTGCTGCTGACATTTTTACTTTTTTTGTTATTAATCAAATTTTTCACTTTCAGCTGTAGAATTTTGCAAAAAAAAAAAAATACATCCATATATACATTTTTCACTAAATGTATTGTTCTACAAGTCTTTGATTAAAAAAAAATGTTTGGGCAAAAAAAAAAAAAAATGGTTTGGGTAAAAGTTATAGCGTTTACAAACTATGGTACAAAAATTTGAATTTCCGCTTTTTGAAGCAGCTCTGACATTCTGAGCACCTGTCATGTTTCCTGAGGTTCTACAATGCCCAGACAGTAGAAAACCCCCACAAATAACCCCATTTCGGAAAGTAGACACCCTAAGGTATTCGCTGATGGGCATAGTGAGTTCCTCCCCCCAAAAAATTTTGTCACAAGTTAGCGGAAAATGATGATTTTTTTTTTTTCTTACAAAAGTCTCATATTCCACTAAGTTGTGACAAAAAATAAAAAGTTCCATGAACTCACTATGCCCATCACAAAATACCTTGGGGTATCTTCTTTCCAAAATGGGGTCACTTGTGGCGTAGTTATACTGCCCTGGTAATTTAGGGGCATATATGTGTGAGAAGTAGTTTGCAATCAAAATCTGTAAAAAATGACTGGTGAAATCCGAAAGGTGCACTTTGGAATGTGGGTCCCTTTGCCCACCTAGGCTGCAAAAAAGTGTAACACATCTGGTATCGCCGTACTCAGGAGAAGTTGGGGAATGTGTTTTGGGGTGTCATTTTACATATACCCATGCTGGGTGAGAGAAATATCTTGGCAAAAGACTTTTCCAATTTTTTTATACAAAGTTGGCATTTGACCAAGATATTTATCTCACCCAGCATGGGTATATGTAAAATGACACCCCAAAACACATTCCCCAACTTCTCCTGAGTACGGCGATACCACATGTGTGACACTTTTTTGCAGCCAAGGTGGGCAAAGGGGCACATATTCAAAAGAGCACCTTTCGGATTACGCAGGCCATTTTTTTTTACACATTTTGATTGCAAAGTACTTCTCACACATTTGGGCCTCTAAATTGCCAGGGCAGTATAACTACGCCACAAGTGACCCAATTTTGGACAGAAGACACCCGAAGGTATTCCGTGAGGGGCATGGCGAGTTCCTAAATTTTTTTATTTTTTGTCGCAAGTTAGTGGAATATGAGACTTTGTAAGGAAAAAATAAATAAAAAATCATCATTTTCCGCTAACTTGTGACAAAAAATAAAAAATTCTAGGAACTCGCCATGCCCCTCACGGAATACCTTGGGGTGTCTTCTTTCCAAAATGGGGTCACTTTTGGCGTAGTTATACTGCCCTAGCAATTTAGGGGCCCAAATGTGTGAGAAGTACTTTGCAATCAAAATGTGTAAAAAATGGCCTGCGAAATCCGAAAGGTGCTCTTTCTAATATGTGCCCCTTTGCCCACCTTGGCTGCAAAAAAGTGTCACACATGTGGTATCGCCGTACTCAGGAGAAGTTGGGGAATGTGTTTTAGGGTGTCATTTTACCTATACCCATGCTGGGTGAGATAAATATCTTGGTCAAATGCCAACTTTGTATAAAAAAATGGAAAAGTTGTCTTTTGCCAAGATATTTCTCTCACCCAGCATGGGTATATGTAAAATGACACCCCAAAACACATTCCCCAACTTCTCCTGAGTATGGCGATACCACATGTGACACTTTTTTGCAGCCTAGATGCGCAAAGCGGCCCAAATTCCTTTTAGGAGGGCATTTTTAGACATTTGGATCCCAGACTTCTTCTCACGCTTTAGGGCCCCTAAAAAGCCAGGGCAGTATAAATACCCCACATGTGACCCCACTTTGGAAAGAAGACACCCCAAGGTATTCAATGAGGGGCCTGGCGAGTTCATAGAATTCTTTTTTTTGGGCATAAGTTAGCGGAAATTGATATTTTTTTGTTTTTTCTCACAAAGTCTCACTTTCCGCTAACTTGGGACAAAAATTTTAATCTTTCATGGACTCAATATGCCCCTCAGCGAATACCTTGGGGTGTCTTCTTTCCAAAATGGGGTCATTTGTGGGGTGTTTGTACTGCCCTGGCATTTGAGGGTCTCCACAATCATTACATGTATGGCCAGCATTAGGAGTTTCTGCTATTCTCCTTATATTGAGCATACAGGTAATGAGATTTTTTTTTCCGTTCAGCCTCTGGGCTGAAAGAAAAAAATGAACGGCACAGATTTCTTCATTCGCATCGATCAATGTGGATGAAAAAATCTCTGCCAAAAAAAAAAAGGAGGGGAAAGGCGTCTGCCAGGACATAGGAGCTCCGCCCAACATCCATACCCACTTAGATCGTATGCCCTGGCAAACCAGATTTCTCTATTCACATCAATCGATGTGGATGAATAAATCATTGCCGGGATTTAATTTTATTTTTTATATACAAAGTGTTTGCCAAAGCATAGGAACACCGCCTCCTCCTCAGCTCGTATGCCTTGGCAAAAATATCTGTTACTGCAGAGGAGAAATCTCATCTTGCAGCGCCGCATACACCGACTTGCGTGTAATCTGACAGCAGCGCAATGCTTCTGTCAGAATGCACATCAGTGCTGCAGCTAGTCGATCGGTTGGTCCACCTGGAAGGTAAAGAAAAAAAAGAAATAACCAGGCCGCAATGCAATAATTTTATTAACTTTGGAACAGAACATTTAAACTTTAACTTTTTGAACAGAACATTAACCTTTTTGCTTACTGGTGTTTTTTTTAAGTTTTTTTTTACCTTTATAGAACAAACCTCTCCTTCCCCATGGGTCAATGTGCAAAGCGCAAATCGCCCAAAGATGTGGTGAAGTGCGTTATGCACTTTGTCCCAGGTGAAAGGAGACGTTTGCAGCAGCTGTATGTGAATGGGCCCTAATAGCCCTGTGTGCCTGTCCTGGTGAGATGTGATCCCTATGCTAGGTGTACCTGTGTGTGATACTTCCGGAAACACTCCCCTAAGCATAGGGCAGGGTGGTCAGGACAGTCAGGACAAAAATAGCGGGTGTCACGCCTTATTCCACTCCTGGTACAGACATGACATCTTTTTCGGGGTGACGGTTGGGTTGAGGTACCGGCAACGACATTGGGGAAATGTTGCTCGTGTAGACGGCTAACTACACTGGTGGATGGGGCTACGGAACCTCCTGGGTACAGGAGGTTCTCGATGATCTCTTCCTGAAATTTGAGGATGGATTGTGTTCTCCCAGCCTTACTGTAGAGAACAAAACTATTATACAGAGCCAATTTAATCAAATATACAGACACCTTCTTATACCAGCGTCTGGTTCTGCAGGAAACTAAATACGGAGACATCTGGTCATTGAAGTCCACCCCTCCCATGTGAAGGTTATAATCGTGGACTGAGAGGGGCTTTTCAATGACACGGGTTTCTCGCTCAATTTGTATTGTCGTGTCTGCGTGAATGGAGGAGAGCATGTAAACGTCACGCTTGTCTCTCCATTTCACCGCGAGCAGTTCTTCGTTACACAATGCAGCCCTCTTCCCCCTTGCAAGACAGGTGGTAACGAGCCGTTGGGGGAAGCCCACGCGTCTAGTTCCTGCGGTGCCACAGGCGCCAATCTGTTCTAGAAACAAATGCCTAAACAGGGCCACACTTGTGTAGAAATTGTCCACATAAAGATGGTACCTTGACGAATAAGGGTGACACCAAGTCCCAGACTGTCTTCCCACTGCTCCCCAGGTAGTCAAGGCAACCGACTGGCTCCAGGGTCTGATCTTTTCCCTCATAGATCCGAAATTTGTGGGTATAGCCTGTGGCCCTTTCACAGAGCTTATACAATTTGACCCCATACCGGGCGCGCTTGCTTGGGATGTATTGTTTGAAGCCAAGGCGCCCGGTAAAATGTATTAGGGACTCGTCTACGCAGATGTTTTGCTCTGGGGTATACAAATCTGCAAATTTCTGGTTGAAATGGTCTATGAGGGGCCGAATTTTGTGGAGTCGGTCAGGAAACGCAGGATGGCCTCAAAACGTGCCCTGGACATAGCAGCAGAGAACATGGGCATGTGATGAATTGGCTTCGTAGACCAATATGACCGCAATTCATGCTTTTTAGTTAGACCCATGTTGAGGAGAAGGCCCAGAAAAGTTTTAATTTCGGAAACTTGGACTGGTTACCACCGGAAAGGCTGGGCATAAAAGCTTCCCGGGTTGGCGGTGATAAATTGTGTGGCATACCGATTTGTTTCGGCTACGACTAAGTCCAAGAGCTCCGCAGTCAAGAACAGCTCAAAAAATCCCAGGGCCGAACCGATCTGAGCTGTCTCAACCCGAACTCCAGACTGGGCGGTGAAAGGGGGAACTACAGGTGCGGCTGATAGTTGGGGACTGCCAATCAGGGTTTGCCAGCACCTCAGGGATTCTAGGGGGTCTACGGGCCCGTCTTTGCGGTGGCTGCGACGGGGTCACTACTGCTCGTGCCACCGTACCAGCTTCAACTGCCCTTCTGGTGCTCGCCACTTCACCATGTTCTACGGCAGTGCTGGTACTAGGTCCAGGGAGGGCTGCGCTGCTGGTGTATGCCTCACCACGTAATCCAACAGCACCAGCCCCACTCTGCTGCTCTTGAAGCGTATCCTGCGCAACCTGTGGTCTAGCGACACGGGGCCGGGTACGCCTGGTGCTATCAGGGACCTCAGCCTCCTCGTCCGAACTTTGGGTCAGAGTGCCACTGCTTTCTACAGGTTCATATTCTGACTGGGTCGGAAGCCTGTAGGCCTCTTCAGAAGAATACCCCCTGTTTGACATTTGGGCAACTAAATTTAGGGGTATTCCCTGAGACTACCCAAGAAATAAAAGCTAGCCTGTCTTACAAATGGGAGGCTAGCGAAGTACCGGAGGCCGCTGCGGTTGATAAAAAATATCAAAACTGATTTTTTTATCGCTGCAGCGCGTGTAAAGTGAATGTGCAGTGATCAAAAAAATATATATTTTTTGTCACTGCGGTGGGGCGGGTGTGGGCGAACGCACGTGTGGGCGAACGATCAGGCCTGATCGGGCAAACACTGCGTTTTGGGTGGAGGGCGAACTAAAGTGACACTAATACTATTATAGATCTGACCGTGATCAGTTTTGATCACTTCCAGGTACTATAAAAGTACAAATGCTGATTAGCGATACGCTAATCAGCGAATCAGTGACTGCGGTGCGGTGGGCTGGGCGCTAACTGATCCCTAAACTACCTAACCAAGGGGCCTAAACTATCCCTAAAACCTAACAGTCAATACCAGTGGAAAAAAAAAAGTGACAGTTTACACTGATCACTTTTTTCCTTTCACTAGTGATTGACAGGGGCGATCAAAGGAGTGATCAAAGGGTTAATTGGGGTGCAGGGGGTGATCTGGGGCTAGTGTGTGGCGTTTGGTGTACTCACTGTGAAGCCTGCTCCTCTGCTGGATCCAACCGACGAAAAGGACCAGCAGAGGAGCAGGGCAGCCATATAACAGATCATATTTACTAATATGATCTGCTATGTGGCTTCTGATTGGATTTTTTTAAAATCATCAGCTTGCCAGCCGCGATCATTGGCTGGCAAGCTGATGACGCGATCCCCCTTGACGAAATGCCGGCACGCACTGGCTGGCTAAGCGCGTCATCTCGCGTCTCGCGAGATGACACGCCAATGCGTGATTGTGCGCATCGCTGCCGCCTCCGGACCACAGATCTGCGTTAGGCAGTCCGGAGGCGGTTAAATAACTGAATAGAACACCAGTATATAACGCTTGTATTTCACACTGACAGATGCAGCAAAGGCTGCAAATTTGGTATTTTACCAAAAATGGGTGTTTTTTAAACCCAGAAAATAATTGCAATATTTCAAGCTTGTATTTCACACTAACAAATGCAGCATAGGCCCCAGATGTAGGATATTGGAAAAAATTGGTGTTTTTTTAAACCCATAAAAGTATTTCAAGCTTGTATTTCACACTGACAAATGCTGCAAAGGCACCTGATGTAGGATATTGCCAAAAATGTTTTTTTTTTTATTAAACCCAAAATATAATTGCAGTATTTCAAGCTTGTATTTGACTGTCACAAATGCACATATGCTGTGCTGGTGCAATGAAATTGCATAACATGGCCTCCGACACCCACCTAACTAACAGATGGAGAAAAGTTATTTTTCTGTGTCACTGGGCTCAGGGCAGGGTAAAAAGATTGTGCATTGCACCCACAGAACAAAATCTATGTAGATCACTGTGTTAACAAGCACTTCGGATTCAAGAGTCTTTCCTATTATGTCCCTCACAGCAGCAGCATCCTATCCCTACACTAATCAGAGCAGAGTAACGTGCAGCACTTCGTGACTCCAGCTTATATAGAGGCTGAGTCACATGCTGCACTGGTCAATCACAGCCATGCCATTAGTAGGCATGGCTGTGATGGCTTCTAAGGGCACATGAGTTAAAAGCTTGTTGATTGGCTGCTCTGCAGCCTTTCAAAAAGCGCCATTAACTCGCCGAACACCGAACCCAAACTTTTTAGTAAAAGTTCAGGTCCGCTGTGCAAAAATCCTAAAGTTCGGGACGAACCCGAACTTTACAGTTCGCGTTCGCTCAACCCTAGTGCTTAACCAACTGGAAGCATTATCTGCTGCAATCTATCTGACCACCTGGTTGCACTGGTCTGAGAGTGTGCTGTTCTGCAAACTGGAAAAAAAGAATGAATGAATGTCACTGATATTTAGAATGCACAAACACTATACAGGAGGTATAGCACAAGTAATGTCGCCGTCACCACCACCTATTAAAAAATTACACTGAATAATTTTCACTGATATTTAGGATGCACAAACGTTATACAGGAAGTATAGCGCAAGTAATGTCGCTGTCACCACCACCTAATAAAAAATGACACTGAATTAATGTCACTGATATTTAGGTTTCACAAACGTAATACAGGAGATATAGCGCAATTAATGTCGCTGTCACCACCGCCTAAAAAAATTACACTGAATGAATGTCACTGATATTTAGGATGCGCAAATGTTATACAGGAGATATAGCGTAAGTAATGTGTCATGGCAAATGTGGATAAGGGGAACACCAAGTAAACAAACATCAACAGGTAAACAGACTAGGCCCCAAAGGTAGAGAGGAGGGAATGGTAACCTCCTAACAATTTCTGAGCCTTTCTCCGACTGCTGACAGTATGAGCAAGTCCTGATGGTGAATTAACTCATACGCTGGAACCTAAGCCCTGCTGACACTGTAGCAAACCCTAACTTAGGGAGCGGGGAATGAGGCTGTCGGTACCTTCCACTGTGAAGGGGCTAGGGTCTCCCTGAGACCTAGAGGCAGCACACGCACAAAGGAGAAAACAGGAGAACTTGAGATGAGTGGGAAGTAGAGGATCCACAAACAACCAGTATAAAACTCCAGAAGGAAAATATCAACCGTAAAGTCAGCAGTAAGAGGCAGACTTAAATAGAGCCTCTTAAACAGCTAACGAGCAGAACCTGTGGAAAGCTGGGATCCTGCTCACAACAACAAACAGAAAGGAAACACAGAAAGACTTGTCAGATAGACTCATGTGCTGCAAGTCTATCCAATCTTCTCAGATCTTTCACAGGGCAGGCAGCTGCAGTAAGCCGGATTGGGACTAATGCACACTGGCGCAAGATTAAATCCCTCCTCAGCTAGTCAGGCCCATTACAAGCAGAAGACAGACAGAGCAGAAGATAAATACCTGCCAGATTCTCCAGGCACATAGTATAGCTGCAGAAGAGATATTAATCCCTGCCATACATTGCCTATACCTGCTGGGACCCAAGACTATTGCTGTAACTTATAAGGATTTAATGCTGTCATTCAGTAAAGACAAGTTGGATCATATCACCAGTCTGGATCTCATTTACTGCTATCAAAGTTCCTCAATTACTCCTATTAACAACACTAATTTTATTGCAAGTGAGCCAGGATCCAGGAGTTCAGCCGTACCAAGGTAGGAGACACCGTTGACACTACATAGAGACATTATCCCCCTCTGGCATTCCTCACCTGGTACTTGAGCTATAACACCTTAAAGGGCAATTGGCATCACAATGTGGTGCGTGCTGTAAGGACACAGGGAGCAGTGTTCCCTGTGTCCTTACGGCACGCACCACGTGCAGTAGCCGGGTCTCAATACCCCAGCTACATCAGCCTCACCACCGCAACAGCATTGCCTAACCAAGTATAATAGAAAAGCCACAGCGCTTCAGCCACATCTAATTCATCTCTGGCAAAGCATTGTACATTGTCAGGAAAAGTGACCGGGGAGCGTTAAACAAACAGCAAACATCCAGCTGCACCTGCAGCTGCAGCACACCAGACTTGATAAAGGGGTCATGCGCACCCCGAAACGCGTTGTCTCTCAATAAACCCGTACTTGTCAAAACCGGTTGTGATTTGCGCCTTACGTCCACCAGCTTGCCAGACCACATAGGTCGTGACAGGCACTGTCAGACTTACCAGTAGGAGGAGCTCCCGGCCGATCACAGACATCGCAGCAGCAAGCATGTAAGTATGAATCTTCTACTATTGTACTATTGCTAAGTAACCATGGCAACCAGGGCTGCAGTAGCTTCCTGGTTGCCATGGTTACCGATTGGAGCCCCAGCGACTAAACTGGGACTCCGATCGGAACTACGCTGCCACTAATGATCGGGGGGGGGGGGGATATGGGAGGCCGCACACACTGCCACCAATGTTGTTACTGCTATAGAGGGAGGGGGGGCGATGGTGGGCGCACACTGTGCCACCAACGATTTATTACAATAGAGGGAGGGAGGGGGGCGATGGTGGGCGCACACTGTGCCACCAACGATTTATAACAATAGAGGGAGGAAGGGGGGGCCCGATGGGGGGCGCACACTGTGCCACCAACGATATTCAAACTGGGGAGGGGGGGGGGTCTGCCCCCTGCTGCCTGGCAGCCCTGATCTCTTACAAGGGGATATGATAGTACAATTAACCCCTTCAGGTGCGGCAACTGAGGAGTTAATTGTGCTGATCACGGCCCCCTGTAAGAGATCGGGTGCTGCCAGGCAGCAGGGGGCAGTCATGTACACAGTTTTTCAGTATATTCTAACCTGAAGCGTCCCCGTCACCATGGGAACGCCTCTGTGTTAGAATATACTGTCGGATCTGAGTTTCACGATGTAGCTCATATCCGACAGTATATTCTAACATAGAGGCGTTCCCATGGTGATGGGGACGCTTCAAGTTATGTTCGGGTGTCCGCCTGGCCGTGCGGAGGCAAGCGGATCCGTCCAGACTTACAATGTAAGTCAATGGGGACGGATCCGTTTGAAGATGACACACTGTGGGTCAATTTTCAAACGGATGCGTCCCCCATTGACTTTCAATGTAAAGTCTGGACGAATCCGTCTGAGGCTACTTTCACACTTAGAAATGTTTTAACAATATAATGCAGACGGATCCGCTCTGAACGGAGCCACCGTCTGCATTATATGAACGCAAGTGTGAAAGTAAAGGGACTCCTGACTTTACATTGAAAGTCAATGGGGACGGATCCGTTTGCAATTGCACTATATTGTGTCAATGTCAAACGGATCCGTCCCCATTGACTTGCATTGTAATTCAGGACGGATCCGTTTGGCTCCGCACGGCCAGGCGGACACCAAAACAACTTTTTTTTCATGTCCGTGGATCCTCCAAAAATCAAGGAAGACCCACAGACGAAAAAACAGTCACGGATCACGGACCCACGGACCCCGTTTTTGCAGACCGTGAAAAAAAACTGTCGTGTGCATGAGGCCTTAAAAGGACTTTTGGGTCTCTAACAATTCCACACAATTTAGCACAGGTTGCGCTAATAATTATATTGCTGCCATATACAACAATAGTCCTTAAAAGGACTTTTGGGTCTCTAACAGTTTTTCAATAAAAATATTAGTATTTCACTAACTACACTATTAGTGTTGAGCGCAAATATTCTAATTGCAAATTTTATTTGCAAATATCGCCACTTCGGGAATTTGCGTATTTTTAAAATATAGTGCTATATATTCGTATTCGCGAATAGTGCTGATTGTGAATATTCTAATCGCAAATTTATTGCGAATATTGGCTCTTAGCAATATTCCTAGCAACCAATAGGAAAGTTGGCTACCCCTTAGTGTTGATCGTGAATATTCTAAATCGCAAATTTTTATTGCGAATATATTACTTTGCCGATTTTTGCAATCAAGTAAATAATGACTAAAGATCACGAATTCTCGAATTTGCTAATTTATGGTGAATATTCGGCCCAAAATTCACTAAATATCACAAATTCGAATATTGCCTATGTCGCTCATCACTATACACCATCTGTCCCTTCTTCAGCACAGCTCTCCCCAAGACTGAGCTGAACACATGTCATCGGGTTCTATATAGAACCCGATGATGCAGCCAATAACTTTAGCCAACATGGCTACGGCATTATAGTGAATGGCAGTACTTACCTGCAGGTTTATTGGCTGCGTAGACTTGCGATGCTCGCCCAACACTATTCGTAATGTCTTCTGTGCATTCAAATATGCAAATTTAGAAAGAAAAAAAAGGCTTCTCTAGTGTAAAACACAAATTGTTAACCTACTATGAGATTATTTCCCCTCCTCCAACACCAACACTGTTTGGAGATGCCTTGACACAGATTTTGGATTTTACTTGTTTTCGCTTGTTTTCGCTTTAAGATTTAAAACGCTACCCTCTAGATTGTAAAAATATATATTTAACTGTCTGGAGATGCACAGATTTCAGCCTAGTATTTTACATTATCAGATTTTAAACACTACCCTAAGTATTGTAAGTAGGGATGAGCGAACCCGAACTGTATAGTTTGGGTTCGTACCGAATTTTGGGGTGTCCATGACACGGACCCGAACCCAAACATTTTAGTAAAAGTCAGGGTTTGGGTTCGGTGTTCGTTGCTTTCTTGGCGCTTTTTGAAAGGCTGCAAAGCAGCCAATCAATAAGCGTCATACTACTTGCCCCAAGAGGCCGTCACAGCCATGCCTACTATTGGCATGGCTGTGATTGGCCAGTGCAGCATGTGACCCAGCCTCTATTTAAGCTGGAGTCACGTAGCGCCGCACGTCACTCTGCTCTAATCAGTGTAGGGAGAGGTTGCAGCTGCGACGTTAGGGCGAGATTAGGCAGTGATTAACTCCTCCAAAAGACTTAATTCAGTGATCGATCTACAGCTGTGGATCATTGAACTGCTGCTATTCAACTGCTCACTGCTTTTAGGCTGCCCAGAGCGTTTTTCATTCACTTTTTTCTGGGGTGATCGGCGGCCATTTTGTGTCTTGTGGTGCGCCAGCACAAGCTGCCACCAAGTACATTTAACCATCAATAGTGTGGTTATTTTTTGGCTATATCCTACATCAGGGTCAAGCTCTCACCAAGCGCATTTAACCATCAATAGTGTGGTTATTTTTTGGCTATATACTACATATGGGGCAAGCTGTAACCAAGTGCATTTAACCCTCAATAGTGTGGTTGTTTTTTGGCTATATCCTACATATGGGGAAAGCTGTCACCAAGTGCATTTAACCATCAATAGTGTGGTTATTTTTTTGGCTATATCCCACATATGGGGCAAGCTGTCACCAAGTGCATTTAACCATCAATAGTGTGTGTTTTTTTGGCAATATCCTACATCAGGGGCTTGGCTGTGCTTGCTATTTTATTGAGGGGTGAAATACAATTGCCAAAATAGCAGTACCCTAAATCTGGTGTTTCAGCTGTGGCCAGCCAATTGTAATACTGTCTGCTGTCTGGCAAAGGATATATTTTTGTTCAGGGTTGAAATACAATTCCCAACTTAGCAATTTCCTAAATTAGTGGTTTCTGCTGTATCAGGGCTACTTTAAATCTGTTCATTAAAAGGGTATATAAGATTCAAGGTGCAGATAGGGTCATTCTCAATAACTTCAGACACACGCTACTGTGCAATTCCAAGTCTAATTCTGTGTGTAAACGTATACCTTTCACCCAGCGCCTAAATAATAGGCCTCAAATTTACATTCATCTAAATCTGTGTTTATTGCAGTGGCTGGTCAAGTTATTTAGTGTCCGTCAAAGCACAGTTTTTGTTCTGGGTTGAAATACAATTCCCAATTTAGCAATTTCCTAATTTAGTGGTTTCTGCTGTATCAGACCTACTTTAAATCGATCCCTAAAAGGGTATATAAGATTCAAGGTGCAGATAGGGTCATTCTCAATAACTTCACACACACGCTACTGTGCATTTCCAAGTCTAATTCTGTCTGTAAACGTATACCTTTAACCCAGCGCCTAAATACTAGGCCTCAAATTTACATTCATCTAAATTGGGAGCAACGGAGCTAGCCTTAGCATAGTGCTGTGTGACTTGGGGGGAAGTTAGGCAGTTGAGGGGTCAAGGTTTAGGTGAGGGGAGGGGTCATGGTCATGGTTCCCGGGCAGTATATGAAGGGAGTGGGGGCCGAGTTTGGCAGACGGCGCTCGTGGGAAGAAGGAGAAAGCTTTGGAGGAGTTATTGGGGGCAGTGAGGACGGCGGCGGAGAGACATGGGGCCGACTGGTTGCAGCAGAGTCTGCAGGCTATCTTGGCGGGTCCGGTTCCCACACCGGCCGCCCCAATTGCGAGGCCCAGGGCTAGGAGGTCTGTGCCCCCTGAGAGACTGAGCCCTGAGGCTACCCCACGGGTGCGGCGGCACTTAAGGAGCCCCAGCAGGGACCCTCTGGTGCAGGCGGTGAGGGCAGTGAGTCCGGTGCCTTGCCGCCGCAGTGGGAGGAATCCTAGTCGGCGCCGGGCATCAGTGGGAGAGGACCGGGTTGCACCCGTCGCCTCGTCCTGTTCGCGGCGTTGGGGGAGGTCTGGTGGAGCGGCACCTTCCCTGGAGGCCTTGTCTGAGGGGGAGCGAGCCAGACGTCGTCACTTACCTGAGGAGCGGGCGGAGAGTCGGCCGAGGTTGGGAGATGAGCGTGTGGCCCCACGGCCTGGTGGTGGGGGCCTGGATCCTGTACTGTCGCCTGCGCCGCAGCCCCTGTCTCAGGGCCGGTGGCATTCTTCTGTGAGCAGGCAGGGGAGTCGGCGGAGCTCAACACTCCTGGTACTGCAGGCAGGTTGGTGCAGGAGGCTGCTCTGGCTGTGGGAGATGCATCAGGAGGCTCTGCAGTGCATGGCGATGCCGGGGAACAACCTATTTGTGTGGCGGCTGCAGCTGCTGGGCGGATACCTCAGGGCCGGTCAGGTGAGGGACCTTCGGATCAGCAGCGGGCTCCTGTTGAGCAAGTGGTGGTGGGGGGGTGCTTTGCAGGGCCAGGGGTTGGTAGGTGTCTGTAAAAAAAGGCCTGAATTTGAATTCAATACATTGGGCCAAATAATATTTTTCTTATTGTGGTGAACGGTAACAATGAGCAAAACATCTAGTAAGGGACGCGGACGCGGACATGGTGGTGTTAGTGGACCCTCTGGTGCTGGGAGAGGACGTGGCCGTTCTGCCACAGCCACACGTCCTAGTGTACCAACTACCTCAGGTCCCAGTAGCCGCCATAATTTACAGCGATATTTGGTGGGGCCCAATGCCGTTCTAAGGATGGTAAGGCCTGAGCAGGTACAGGCATTAGTCAATTGGGTGGCCGACAGTGGATCCAGCACGTTCACATTATCTCCCACCCAGTCTTCTGCAGAAAGCGCACAGATGGCGCCTGAAAACCAAGCCCATCAGTCTGTCACATCACCCCCATGCATACCAGGGAAACTGTCTGAGCCTCAAGTCATGCAGCAGTCTCTTATGCTGTTTGAAGACTCCGCTGGCAGGGTTTCCCAAGGGCATCCACCTAGCCCTTCCCCAGCGGTGGAAGACATAGAATGCACTGACGCACAACCACTTATGTTTCCTGATGATGAGGACATGGGAATACCACCTCAGCACGTCTCTGATGATGACGAAACACAGGTGCCAACTGCTGCGTCTTTCTGTAGTGTGCAGACTGAACAGGAGGTCAGGGATCAAGACTGGGTGGAAGACGATGCAGGGGACGATGAGGTCCTAGACCCCACATGGAATGAAGGTCGTGCCACTGACTTTCACAGTTCTGAGGAAGAGGCAGTGGTGAGACCGAGCCAACAGCGTAGCAAAAGAGGGAGTAGTGGGCAAAAGCAGAACACCCGCCGCCAAGAGACTCCGCCTGCTACTGACTGCCGCCACCTGGGACCGAGCACCCCAAAGGCAGCTTCAAGGAGTTCCCTGGCATGGCACTTCTTCAAACAATGTGCTGACGACAAGACTCGAGTGGTTTGCACGCTGTGCCATCAGAGCCTGAAGCAAGGCATTAATGTTCTGAACCTTAGCACAACCTGCATGACCAGGCACCTGCATGCAAAGCATGAACTGCAGTGGAGTAAACACCTTAAAACCAAGGAAGTCACTCAGGCTCCCCCTGCTACCTCTTCTGCTGCTACCGCCTCGGCCTCTTCTGCTGCTGCCACCGCCTCGGCCTCTTCCTCCGCCTCTGGAGGAACCTTGGCACCTGCCGCCCAGCAAACATGGGATGTACCACCAACACCAGCACCTGCGTCACCAAGCATCTCAACCATGTCACACGGCAGCGTTCAGCTCTCCATCTCACAAACATTTGAGAGAAAGCATAAATTCCCACCTAGCCACCCTCGATCCCTGGCCCTGAATGCCAGCATTTCTAAACTACTGGCCTATGAAATGCTGTCATTTAGGCTGGTGGACACAGACAGCTTCAAACAGCTCATGTCGCTTGCTGTCCCACAGTATGTTGTTCCCAGCCGCCACTACTTCTCCAAGAGAGCCGTGCCTTCCCTGCACAACCAAGTATCCGATAAAATCGAGTGTGCACTGCGCAACGCCATCTGTGGCAAGGTCCACCTAACCACAGATACGTGGACCAGTAAGCACGGCCAGGGACGCTATATCTCCCTAACTGCACATTGGGTAAATGTAGTGGCGCTGGGCCCCAGGCGGAGAGCTGTTTGGCGCACGTCCTTCCGCCACCAAGGATCGCAGGGCAACATTCTTTGCCTCCTGTTGCCACCTCCTCCTACTCAGCTTCCTCCTCCTCTTCTTCCACCTGCTCATCCAGTCAGCCACACACCTTCACCACCAACTTCAGCACAGCCCGGGGTAAACGTCAGCAGGCCATTCTGAAACTCATATGTTTGGGGGACAGGCCCCACACCGCACAGGAGTTGTGGCGGGGTATAGAACAACAGACTGACGAGTGGTTGCTGCCGGTGAGCCTCAAGCCCGGCCTGGTGGTGTGCGATAAAGGGCGAAATCTCGTTGCAGCTCGAGGAATAGCCGGTTTGACGCACATCCCTTGTCTGGCGCATGTGCTGAATCTGGTGGTGCAGAAGTTCATTCACAACTACCCCGACATGTCAGAGCTGCTGCATAAAGTGCGGGCTGTCTGTTCGCGCTTCCGGCGTTCACATCCTGCCGCTGCTCGCCTGTCTGCGCTACAGCGTAACTTCGGCCTTCCCGCTCACCGCCTCATATGCGACGTGCCCACCAGGTGGAACTCCACCTTGCACATGCTGGACAGACTGTGCGAGCAGCAGCAGGCCATAGTGGAGTTTCAGCTGCAGCACGCACGGGTCAGTCGCACTGCGGAACAGCACCACTTCACTACCAATGACTGGGCCTTCATGCGAGACCTGTGTGCCCTGTTGCGCTGTTTCGAGTACTCCACCAACATGGCCAGTGGCGATGACGCCGTTATTAGCGTTACAATACCACTTCTATGTCTCCTTGAGAAAACACTTAGGGCGATGATGGAAGAGGAGGTGGCCCAGGAGGAGGAGGAGGAGGAGGAGGAGGAGGAGGAAGAGGGGTCATTTTTAGCACTTTCAGGCCAGTCTCTTTGAAGTGACTCAGAGGGAGGTTTTTTGCAACAGCAGAGGCCAGGTACAAATGTGGCCAGCCAGGGCCCACTACTGGAGGACGAGGAGGATGAGGAGGAGGTGGAGGAGGATGAGGTTGAAGCATGGTCACAGCGGGGTGGCACCCAACGCAGCTCGGGCCCATCACTGGTGCGTGGCTGGGGGGAAACGCAGGATGATGACGATACGCCTTCCACAGAGGACAGCTTGTCCTTACCTCTCGGCATCCTGGCACACATGAGCGACTACATGCTGCAGTGCCTGCGCAATGACAGCAGAGTTGCCCACATTTTAACGTGTGCGGACTACTGGGTTGCCACCCTGCTGGATCCACGGTACAAAGACAATGTGCCCACCTTACTTCCTGCACTGGAGCGTGATAGGAAGATGCGCAAGTACAAGCGCACGTTGGTAGACGCGCTACTGAGAGCATTCCCAAATGTCACAGGGGAATAAGTGGAAGCCCAAGGCCAAGGCAGAGGAGGAGCAAGAGGTCGCCAAGGCAGCTGTGTCACGGCCAGCTCCTCTGAGGGCAGGGTTAGCATGGCAGAGATGTGGAAAAGTTTTGTCAACACGCCACAGCTAACTGCACCGCCACCTGATATGCAACGTGTTAGCAGGAGGCAACATTTCACTAACATGGTGGAACAGTACGTGTGCACACCCCTCCACGTACTGACTGATGGTTCGGCCCCATTCAACTTCTGGGTCTCTAAATTGTCCACGTGGCCAGAGCTAGCCTTTTATGCCTCGGAGATGCTGGCCTGCCTGGCGGCCAGCGTTTTGTCTGAACGTGTATTCAGCACGGCAGGGGGCGTCATTACAGACAAACGCAGCCGTCTGTCTACAGCCAATGTGGACAAGCTGACGTTCATAAAAATGAACCAGGCATGGATTTCCACAGGACCTGTCCATCCCTTGTGCAGATTAGACATTAACTACCTCCCCTTAACCATATATTATTGTACTCCAGGGCATTTCCTCATTCAATCCTATTTTTATTTTCATTTTACCATTATATTGCGGGGCAACCCAAAGTTGAATGAACCTCTCCTCTGTCTGGGTGCCGGGGGCCAAAAATATATGACAATGGACTGTTCCAATGTTGGGTGACGTGAAGCAGGATTCTCTGCTATGACATGAAGACTGATTCTCTGCTGACATGAAGCCAGATTCTCTGTTATGGGACCTCTCTCCTCTACCTGGGTGCCTGGGCCTAAATATCTGACAATGGACTGTTCCAGTGTTGGGTGACGTGAATCCTGATTCTCTGCTATGACATGCAGACTGATTCTCTGCTGACATGAAGCCAGATTCTCTGTTATGGGACCTCTCTCCTCTGCCTGGGTCTAAATATATGACAATGGACTGTTCCAGTGTTGGGTGACGTGAAGCCTGATTCTCTGCTATGACATGAAGACTGATTCTCTGCTGACATGAAGCCAGATTCTCTGTTACGGGACCTCTCTCCTCTGCCTGGGTGCCGGGGCTTAAATATATGACAATGGACTGTTTCAGTGGTGGGTGACGTGAAGCCAGATTCTTTGCTATGGGACCTCTCTCCAATTGATATTGGTTAATTTCTATTTATTTTATTTTTATTTTTATTCCTTTCCCTATCCATATTTGTTTGCAGGGGATTTACCTACATGTTGCTGCCTTTTGCAGCCCTCTAGCTCTTTCCTGTGCCGTTTTACAGCCTTTTTAGTGCCGAAAAGTTTGGGTCCCCATTGACTTCAATGGGGTTCGGGTTCGGGACGAAGTTCAGGTCGGGTTCGGATCCCGAACATTTCCGGGAAGTTCGGCCAAACTTCTCGAACCCGAACATCCAGGTGTTCGCTCAACTCTAATTGTAAGACATACTTTGTACAGTAGTATTGCAACATTTTTCAAAACAGAAAAAAAAAATGTGAACTATCTGGAGATGCCCCTACAACGATTTTGGACTAGTATTTCACATTTTCACTCAGAGATTTAAAACTCTACCCTTTGTATTGTAAGACACATGTTGCACAGCAATATAACTATACTGTATTTTGCAAAACAAAAAACTTTAACTGTCTGGGGGTGTCCTGACACAGATTTCGTTCTAGTATTTCACGTTTTCACACAAAGATTTAAACGGCTATCCTCTGTAAGGGTCCATTCACACATCGGTAGCGTGTTTTGCGGATCCACAGATCCACAAAACACGAACACCGGCAATGTGCGTTTGACATTTTTTTGCAAACCTGGGCATATGGGAAAGAAATGCAAATTAGCAATAAGCAAAATATGCCTTGTTTTTCAGCTGAAACACTATTTGCATGTCTTTCCCATATGTCCATGTTTATGCAAATGGCATGTTTGCATGACAAAACAGTATAGAAAGATTATTAAATATAGTATAGTATATATATTGTATATTGCTATCCCTCCATCCCAAAAAATAAACATATTGAACTGTCTGAAGGTGCTATGATTTCAATATAATATTTACATTTTTTTCACTGAGATTTCAATTTACTTTTTCTCCTCCGTTGTATGTCTAAAATATTGATTTTCTCCTGCAGGTTTGCAGCAAGAATCAGGCAGTTCAAATTCTGCTGGACTTCAGCCATGGTTGCTTGGTCTCACAGCCATGGTTGTGTTCCTTTTCATTGTATTCATCTTACTGATTGTGAACAGAGCCTGGTGTAAAAATAGGTATGTGTTAAACTAAGTGTAGAATCTGCTGAGTTTTGGGGGGCCAATTAATTATAAATTAACAAAATAGCTACTGGATCTTAAAAAAAATGGGATTTATTAATGGTACAGGGAATTATACATAAAAGGTTAACTAAATGCCCTAACTAAAGGGCAGGAACAAAGGGAATGTAAGGGAAGGAGTAGGGAAGGAAGTGCCTAACTAGCCATCTGTGTACAGTATTATATACTAGCCATACAATACACCCATAACCCATATATTGTCCACCCCTGAAACACCTCCCAGATACTGTCTTAGCCAATCAGCAAAGCCCACTATAGTTTGTAGACATCCTTGAGTCCAGAGCTGTTCTTTCTCTAAAGGTCAAACAGACTTGCAAAACAGATCACCGCAGGCTGTGGCTCTCCCTAGGTCTGGAAGCATCATCAATCACGTGTTCACAGATGTGCTCCTCAGGGGGCAAGACCCTGTATTGTTTCCCAGGCATGGTGACTAGAGATTAGTGAATTTAAGTTGATGAAGTGGAATTCAATCCGAATTTCAGGGAACATTCAATTCGCACCAAAGCCGAATTTCCTCACCCTTCGTGGTAACAAATCAAATTTTTTCCTAAAATGGCTGCTGCACATGTTAGGACATGGAGCAAAAAACTAGGGATGACCCACAATGCCATGTATGCAGCCAATCAGCAGCCAGCCCCTGTGATGTCACAGCCCTATAAATAGCCTCAGCCATCTTGGATTCTGCCATTTTCCAGTGTGCTTAGTGCAGGTAGAGACGTCAGCAGGCGCTAGGGACAGTGCTAGGAAAGACTTCATTGTGCTGAAAAAACTATTTACAAGTTCAGGGAAAGATTATTCAAGGTGTAGGCAAAGGATAGGGAGGCATCATCTAAAAGGAGAACAGTGTGCAATAGGAGAGTGTACAGCCTGGGTAATAGGATAAATTACTATTACACCTTGCTGCACTAATCGGGGATTCAAATTGCAGTTATACTGCTGCTTTTAGGTTGTTTGCACTATGATAAATCACTAATTCCAGCAAACCTTGTTTGTGATTGGGGTACAAGTTCTGTGTGATACAGCGATTAACAGTGGGTATTAAAAGGATAGATACATATGTTGTTGATTTTACATTGTTTTACAGTTTTTTTGGGGGTGTATTATTAGGTATAAAAAGGGGGGGGGAAAGGGAAAAATATGTCATAATTGCCGTTCAGCGGTGAAGTTACAGATGTAGCACTCAAGCTCTTACAGCGAACCTTTCACCAGGATTTCACTTAATAAACTATTACCAGTACCTTATAGATTATCCTCATTGCGTTTCAATGTATTCTTGTGCCGCTTTCCTGGGATGGATAGTCATGAAAAAAACGACTTATAAAGTCCTTGTCTCCAGCTCCTAAAGTCACGCTAGAAGTCAAGGGGGTAGCCCTTCCTTCACTCCGGGCTGTAACTCCCTTGCCCCAACCCCGCCTCTAAGTAGTGTAACTGACACCTGGCTCAGTCGCCGGGACCGCGCTTGTACAGGTGGCGCATGCGCCGTCGGACTCAAGCGCGATCCTGTAACTGAATCGCGCATGCGCCGTCCCCGATGCCTGCCTGTCTTCTCTTCCTCACGCGCGATTCAGTTACAGGATCGCGCTTGAGTCTGACGGCGCATGCGCCACCTGTACAAGCGTGGTCCCGGTGACTGAGCCGGGTATCAGTTACACTACTTAGAGGCGGGGTTAGGGCAGGGGAGTTACAGCCCGGAGTGAGGGAAGGGCTACCCCCTTGACTTCTAGTGCGACTTCAGGAGCTGGAGACGAGGACTTTATAAGTCGTTTTTTTCATGAATATCCATCCCAGGAAAGCGGCACAAGAATGCATTGAAACACAATGAGGATAATCTATAAGGTACTGATAATAGTTTATTAAGTGAAATCCTGGTGAAAGGTTCTCTTTAACTCAAATTTCTTATTAATCGCGTTATCTTGAGACAAAAGCCATTGAAAAGCAATTGAAGGTGTTTGCTTAACGCATTTAGTTTAGATAACACGTCTCATAAAGCATGAGTGTGGAAATATACGTACTTCCCATTAGCCGTTCTGCTGTGAATTGTGATTGTTATATTTTTATTTGGGGGGCTGTAGTAATAGGGAAAAAAAAAGTTTAAATTGCTGTTCTGCTGTGAATTGTTATTGTTATTTTTTTTTTGGGGGGGGGGGAGTTTATTAATCAGAAAAAAAAGTCTTAATTGCCGTTCTGCAGTGAAGTTACATTGTACTACAGCCATTAACGGTGGGTATTATTTGAATTTGAATTTAATTATTTTATTATACAGTATTTGAGACAGGTGACAGGCCCTTTAAAGGGAACAAGCAGTGGCCAAAATGTTTCTGTTGCAGCTAGCATAAGAAGAGCGGTGGCAGCAGGAGTCACAGTGAGAGGCCTGAACTTCCGTTGTCATCTACCGGTCGTGTCTTGACCAGCAACCCAGCGGTGCTTCAATGGTTGACTCGGTCTTCGATGTTAGCCAGTGGCAGCTTAGGCATGACACCTGCCGTTTGATCGGGCCCTTTGAGGAGGCCACTTTGTCAGTTGCCAGGACTACGGGATGAACAACATCATTTCACTGATTCATGTCCTAGAGCACATGCTGCTAAATCTGACTGGCTAGGGGACAGGAGACGTGGCGAATACATCTCACGGCCACATCAGCCCTGTGGGGGATGAACTAGAGGAGGAGGATATTTGAGCACAAACAATGCGTAGAGAAATGGTTGGTTTTTCAACACAGGTGACACAAGAGGAGGAGAGGGAGCAGCCAGAGGAGCTACAGGGGGATGAGGAAGACGAGACAGATGAGGCAGACACACAGTGGCAGTATGCAGTGGAGATGGAGGCAGGGAGTCCCTCCGAGTCACTTGCACAAATGGCCCAATGCATGCTCGCTTGCATAGTGACAGCAAAATTGTCACTATTCGGCAGAGGGATGACTACTGGCTATCCACCATGTTAGACCCTCGCTACTGGTCAAAAATGGGGACCTTTTATACACCTGCTGAGAGGGAGGACAAACTGAACTCAGATGCTCAACAGACAGGGTTATTGGGGGTTATTGTTCTGACGGATCAGAGGAAGGGCAAAATAATCAGTGACCTCAAAACACAAACTTACTGCAGACATCCTCTCCACTCTTTCAGGGGGGCTTTACTTGTATAAGAGTTTAATAGAACAGGTTCTGTAGAAATCTATGTGGAATCAGTTGACAACGGTGTAAAAGGAGTGTGTTATTTCATGCTATAGTAGGATCTTGGGCCTGTGCATGGTTCTTTAAACCTGGTGCTAACATTGACCTGTAAGGCTGAGTTCACACTTAAGTTATTTGGTCAGTTTTTGCCCCGTAATTGACCAAATGTAGTGTGAAGTGATTCTTAAAGCAGCGCCTTTCATCTGTGGATCATACTGACTCACAGTATTGTTTCACTACTACAGCAGACTCCCTATGCGTGTTACTGCAAGACACAGTGTTCTACACCACTATACACCACTATACAGGCTCTCTACAGCCAGGAAATAGCTGTTTTTTAACGCGATTCACCACAAATAAATTCAAATCCAATTGAATATTTTCGGAAAATTTGTCGAACTGACCAAATATGGTGACTCTTGATTTCTCAGATAAAATAGCAGTGTCCTTTGAGCAGATAAGACCTGTCCACAACGACTGCTTTGTGGGAGAGTTAGCAGGGTATTTATGGCACAATTCCATTCTGCTGTAAATGCCTGAAGTCAGTAGTCAATAAAATGTTGGGCTTCCAACACAAAGTATAAGGTATTACATTGTCTCACATTCTGCAATTGAAAAATGAAATTTATATTGATAAGGGTACTTTCACACTTGCGGCAGAGAGATCCGACAAGCAGTTCCGTCGCCAGAACTGCCTGCCGGATCAGGCAAAACGTATGCCAACTGATGGCATTAGTAAGACTGATCAGGATCCTTATCAGTCTTAAAAATGCCTGATCAGTCGAAAAAATGCATTGAAATGGCGGATCCTTCTTTCCGGTGTCATCCGGAAAAACGGATCCAGCATTTTTTTTTCAACTTTTATCAGTCTGGATCGTCCGGAAGGACAGATCCAGCATTCTGGTATTCTGAATGCCAGATCCGGTACTGATACATTCCTATGGGAAAAAATGCCAGATCCAGCATTCAGGCAAGTCTTCAGTTTTTTTCGCCGGAGATAAAACCGTAGCATGCTACGGTTTTCTCTTTTGCCTGATCAGTCAAAATGACTGAACTGAAGACATCCTGATGCATCTTGAACGGATTACTCTCCATTCAGGATGCATGGAGATAAAACTGATCAGTTCTTTTCCGGTATAGAGCCCCTGTGACGGAACTCTATGCTGGAAAAGAAAAACACTAGTGTGAAAGTACCCTAAAAGTGTAGGTTTATATCTCCATATTTATTTACTTTATTCTGTTCCAAGGCTATGTTTCCTATATATGCACATCATGTCATGGGCGGATTAAGTGCGTTATAGGCCTGGGCATGTCTACCCTACTTGGGCCCCTCCCTCAATTTTAGTTTATATATTTTTTTTCTGGATGAAAAGGCAGCAGTGCTTCGTGAGCCCCACAGTCTCTTCCTAGGCCATATGACATCACATTCATCTAGGACACAGCAGCACACAGTGCTCCAGACTAAGAAAAAAAACAAAAAACGATTTGGCTCCTAAATTAAAAAATTTAGGAGCCAAATAAAATTTTGGGTTGCCAAATTTAAAATACATATAATAAAAAACACAGCCGCATCTTATCTCTATAGAGTTTGTTACACAGACACGCTAGATTTCTCAATTTTTCCATCAACCTCCCCATCCTGGTGTCCCAAGATTGTGGCCGGATCTCTGCTATACCACATTGTAGTTGATGGGGGCAGCGGGCATTCAGTCTGCATCCAGCATTGCCGGAGCTAATGAATTCCAGCATACTGTTCGCTGCTGGAACAGCCTGCCAGAATCACTAACGCAGTTGTGAAAGTAGCCAAATACAGTGCCACATACCTCTTACATCCAGTGACGTCTACTTTGATGTAGATGTTCTTTCTTTATCTTCTCCATTCAGACCGGACCACCTTTATGATTTCTTTCAGCCATCTTTTCTCTCTGCAGAGTTTGACAGACATCTTAGTTTCCTACTTTTCCTTCATCCTCCCACCTTCTCAACATCCCATCATGCACCCCCAAAACTATACTGCATAGACTGATAAACCCCCTGAAAATACTAGTTACACACAGATAGCGCCACCTTCAATAATTATTGAAACACAATGCTCTAAAAAATAACTGCAACCAGCAAATAGTGTCCCTGACACTAATAGTGTAATTATAATATCCCCCAAAAATAACTGTGCTAAGCTGATACTGTGCCAGGGTGCCCCCACAGTAATAGTGCTCCCTAAAATCCCAACAATAGCAATCATTCTGTGCCAGAGTGCGCTTAGTAGTAATAGTGTGCCTACAGTGCCCCCAACAGAAATTGTGTCCCATAAGCAGTAATGGCCAGTTCGCAGTGTTTGCCAACGAACACATGCCATCTTAACTCACAAGTCTGGCGATGCACAGGTAAGCCCTTACCTGTGCCTGTGTCGGGAGCCGGTCTGAAACAAATGCAGTCACCGGGAGCAGGCAGTTCTGAGAACAGCCGCCGGGGGCCTTCTCGGAACTGCCTGCTCCCGGTGACCGCATTTGTTTCAGACCAGCTCCCGACACAGGCACAGGTAAGGGCATACCTGGGCATCACCGGACTTGTAAGTTAAGATGGCAGCCTGCATGTGTTCGTTGGCGAACACTGTGAACTGGCTATCACTGCCCAGAAGTACGGTAATAATGCTCCCATAGTCCCCCAGCTGTAATAAAGCCCACCATAATGCTCCTGGTAGTAATAATTCTCTTTATAATGTGTGACAGTAGAAAAACACCCCCTTATAATGTGTACCAGTACAAAAAATGCCCCGTTGTGTGTCATAAAAAAAAAAACACAACATCTCTTACTGCCCCCAGTAGAGCCAATGTCCCCAGAGTGCCCTCATGTGTTCTAATGACCCGTACTGTGTGCCACTAGAAAAAAACACTTAGTGTCCCCAGTTGAGCTTAGGTGCCCATAGTGCCCCTATAATTTGTGCCAGTATAAAAATACTCCTATATAGTGCCCACAGAAGATGCCCCATAGTGCTCCTCCCCTGTCCCCATAGTGTCCTCCATAATGTGCCAATATAAAATGCCCCTATAGACTGCCCCACATAGATGCCTCCATAATGCTCCTCTTCCCGCCTTCCCCATAGTGACACTAAAATAGGTGCCAGTATTAAATGCCCCCATACTGCTCTTTTCCCCCCAATTCTCCATAGTTCCCCCCACATAATGCGTGCCAGTAAATAGAACCCCCAGTAAATGCCCTCATAGTGCTCCTTTACCCCCAACTTCTCCATAGAGACCCCCATAATGAGTGCCAGTATATAGGGCCCCCAGTAGATGCCCCTATTGTGCTCCTTCCCCCCACTTCTACATAGAGCCCCCAAAAATGTGTGCCAGTACATAGGGTCTCCAGTAGATGCCCCCATAGTGCTCCTTCCCCTCTTCTCTATAGTGCCCCCCATAATGTGCCAGTATATAGGGCACCCATAGTGCTTCCCCTCTTCTCTATAGTGCCCCCAATATAGTGGTAATATATAGGGCCCCCATAGTGCTTTTCCTTTTCTCCATATTCCCCCCCCCCCAATTGTGCAAGTAGGGGGGGGCACATAGTGATTCCCTCTTCTCTGTGGTTGCCCCCATAGTGCTTCCCCTCTTCTCCATAGTGGCCCCCCATATTGTGCCAATATATAGGGCCCCCAAAGTGCTTCCCCTCTTCTCCATAGTGGCCCCCATAGTGCTCCCCCATAGTGTGCCAGTATATAGAGCCCCCATAGTGCTTTACCTTTTCTCCATAGTGGCCCACATATTGTGCCAGTATATAAGGCCCCCCATAGTGCTTCCTCTCTTCTCCATAGTGGCCCCCATATTGTGCCAGTATATAAGGCCCCCCATAGTGCTTCCCGTCTTCTCCATAGTGGCCCCCATATTGTGCCAGTATATAAGGCCCCCATAGTGCTCCCCCTCTTCTCCATAGTGGTCCCCATAGTGCCTCCCCTCTTCTCCATAGTACCAATCCATATTGTGCCAGTATATAGGGCCCACACCCCCCTTCTTGCCACAGTATACTATAAATAATAAAAACAATAAACACATATACTTACCTTATGCTGCTGTCAGTGATGGGATGCAGGCCTCTTCTGGCCTGTGTCCCACGCTGTACGGCTCAGGTGGACATCATCGAGCCACCTGCACTGGCATCTGATAGGCTACAGGCTTAGTGCCTGTAGCCTATCAGAGGAATGGGCAAGAGAGACGCCTTTCCCCTGCTCCTCCGCACCATTCATCTGTATGAATACATATGAATATGGAGATGAGCACTTCCACAATGGAAGTGCTCATCTCTGCTCCTGCTCCCTCTGGACAGAAAGAGCCCCCCTCCGGCGCTGGGCCCTGCTTATGGCGCCCCCTTTTCTGTCCTGAGTAATGTGCCCCGTGCGGTCGCACCCTTCGCCCGGCTCTAGAAACGGCCCTGGCTCCAGGTACTATACTGCTGAAAAAATAGTGACCCCAGTAGATATAATTGGGCTTATTTATCAAAGTGGTGTAAAGTAGAACTGGATTTTTAAATGGGTAACTAAGTCAGTTCTACTTTACACCAGTTTGATAAATTACCCCAAATGTCCCTATAGTGTTCACAGCAGTTATAATGTCCCCTAGAGTGCCCCCAGTAATAACACTCAATATTGTGCTCCAGGTAATAATCCCTGTATAGTGTCCCCAAAAATAATGTCCTCTAATTTATCACTGTAATAGAAATGCCCCTACAGTGCCTCCCCAATAGCAACACCCCCCACACTGCCCCCATATAGTAATTTTCCCCCAAATGGTAATTTCCTCCATATAGTACCATATTTTTCGCCCCATAAGATGCACTTTTTCTTCCCCCAAAATGGGGGAGAAATGCCCCTGCGTCTTATGGGGCGAAATGCGTGCAGTTTTACATCGCTGGCAGCGATGTATCAGTGAGCAGGGACTCGGGGAGGGACTGGGGGGGGGGTCTGGGGGCTGGCAATAGCGGCGGGGCGGTGCAGTCAGTGTAGTATAGCACCGCCCCGCTGCTCCAGTATACTAATATAAGATGTAATTTTCAAATAATAGTTATTAAACTTGCCCCCTTAGTCCTATTACTAACTTACATCCTAATCGCGGCAGTAGAATTCAGGCCGGGCGGGCGGGCAGGCGGCAGCGTAACTCTTGTCACGTGCCTGCGCCGCCTACTTTTTGAATGAAGCAGGCGGCGCAGGCAAGTGACGTCAGTAAGAGACGCGCCGGCCGCCCGTCCTGCCTGCCTGCATTCTACAGCAGCGATTCGGATGTAAGGTAGAAATAGGACTGAGGGGGCATGTTTAATAAGTATAAATTGAATATAACATCTTATTTTAGTATACTGGCGGCGGGGGCGATCTGTGGATGGCACAGTTATGGGCTGGGGGGGGGGTCTGTGGATGGCACATATATAACAGTGCCACCCACAGATCCCCCCAGCCCATAACAGTGCCATCCACAGATCCCCCCCCTGTAACAATGCCATCCACAGATCCCCCTGTAATAGTGCAAGCCACAGATGCCCCCCATAACAGTGTCCGTCATCCACAGATCCCCCCATAACAGTGTCCGTCATCCACAGATCCCCCATAACAGTGTCCGTCATCCACAGATCCCCCATAACAGCGTCCGTCATCCACAGATCCCCCACATAACAGTGTCAGTCATCCACAGATCCCCCACATAACAGTGTCAGTCATCCACAGATCCCCCACATAACAGTGTCAGTCATCCACAGATCCCCCACATAAGTGTCAGTCATCCACAGATCCCCAGTAATAGTGCCATCCAGAGACCACCATTCGTTCCAAACCCACCAAACACACAGCACACCTTTTGGTTAAAAAATTTTGTTTTCTCATTTTCCTCCCCAAAAACCTAGGTGCGTCTTATGGGCCGGTGCATCTTATAGGGCAAAAAATACGGTAATTTCCAACACACTGTCCCCACATAGTAATCCACCATTAGTAATTTGCCCCCACACAGCAAATTCCCCCACACTGCCCCCACATAGTAATTTCTACCACACTGCCCCCACATAGTAATTCCCCACACACAGTATTCTCCCCATAGTAATTTGCCCTGACAGTAATTTTCCCCACACTGCCCCCACATATAACTTTTCCTCACATAGTTATTTTCCTCACACTGCCCCATATAGAAATTTCACCCACACTGCACTCACATAGTAATCCCCCCCCATAGTAATTTGCCCAGACACATTAATTTCCCCCACACTGCCCCGACATAGTAATCTCTCCCATAATAATTTGTCCTCACATAGTCATTTCCCCCATAATAATTTCTCCCACATAATAATCCCCCATAATACAGTAATTTGCCCCCACACAGCCCCCATATAGTAATTTGCCCCTACTGCCCCTTCACTAATGGTAGTGTCTAAACTCCAGACACCAAACGGACCTTCTGACGTCACACTATCACGTGACATTTCTAGGTCACGTGGGTCGGCAGCCAGCGCGCGCTTCAGAAGTTATATTACAGCAGGAACTTGGTCAGGCATGGCTGCTCTCGCTCTGCGCACCAGCGTCTTTAGCACTGACAGGGGAGAGTGTCTGCCTGAGAGGTACATGTGAAGCCTGTGGAGGGGGCCTGACAATTCTAGGAGGTGTGAGGAGGGGCTGCCATGGTGTGGGATTGTATGATGGGGGGTACTATGGTGTGGGATTGTATGATGGGGGGGGTACTATGGTGTGGGATTGTATGATGGGGGGTACTATGGTGTGGGATTGTATGATGGGGGGTACTATGGTGTGGGATTGTATGATGGGGGGGGACTATGGTGTGGGATTGTATGATGGGGGGGGTACTATGGTGTGGGATTGTATGATGGGGGGGGACTATGGTGTGGGATTGTATGATGGGGGGGGGGACTATGGTGTGGGATTGTATGATGGGGGGGGACTATGGTGTGGGATTGTATGATGGGGGGGTACTATGGTGTGGGATTGTATGATGGGGGGTACTATGGTGTGGGATTGTATGATGGGGGGTACTATGGTGTGGGATTGTATGATGGGGGGGACTATGGTGTGGGATTGTATGATGGGGGGGACTATGGTGTGGGATTGTATGATGGGGGGGGACTATGGTGTGGGATTGTATGATGGGGGGTACTATGGTGTGGGATTGTATGATGGGGGGGGGACTATGGTGTGGGATTGTATGATGGGGGGGGACTATGGTGTGGGATTGTATGATGGGGGGTACTATGGTGTGGGATTGTATGATGGGGGGGACTATGGTGCGGGATTGCATGATGGGGGTACTATGGTGTGGGATTGTATGATGGGGGGACTATGGTGTGGGATTGTATGATGGGGGGGACTATGGTGTGGGATTGTATGATGGGGGGTATTATGGTGTGGGATTGTATGATGGGGGACTATGGTGTGGGATTGTATGATGGGGGGGGGGGACTATGGTGTGGGATTGTATGATGGGGGGTACTATGGTGTGGGATTGTATGATGGGGGGTACTATGGTGTGGGATTGTATGATGGGGGGTACTATGGTGTGGGATTGTATGATGGGGGGACTATGGTGCGGGATTGCATGATGGGGGGTACTATGGTGCGGGATTGTATGATGGGGGGTACTATGGTGCGGGATTGTATGATGGGGGGACTATGGTGCGGGATTGTATGATGGGGGGACTATGGTGCAGGATTGTATGATGGGGGGACTATGGTGCAGGATTGTATGATGGGGGGGGGACTATGGTGTGGGATTGTATGATGGGGGGTACTATGGTGTGGGATTGTATGATGGGGGGGACTATGGTGCGGGATTGTATGATGGGCGGTGCGGGATTGTATGATGGGCGGTGCGGGATTGTATGATGGGCGGTGCGGGATTGTATGATGGGCGGTGCGGGATTGTATGATGGGCGGTGCGGGATTGTATGATGGGCGGTGCGGGATTGTATGATGGGCGGTGCGGGATTGTATGATGGGCGGTGCGGGATTGTATGATGGGCGGTGCGGGATTGTATGATGGGCGGTGCGGGATTGTATGATGGGCGGTGCGGGATTGTATGATGGGCGGTGCGGGATTGTATGATGGGGCGGCAGCGGTGCGGGATTGTATGATGATGGGGGGGCCGTGCGGGATTGTATGATGATGGGGGGGCCGTGCGGGATTGTATGATGATGGGGGGGCCGTGCGGGATTGTATGATGATGGGGGGGCCGTGCGGGATTGTATGATGATGGGGGGGCCGTGCGGGATTGTATGATGGGGGGGGGCGGTGCGGTGCGGGATTGTATGATGGGGGGGGGCGGTGCGGTGCGGGATTGTATGATGGGGGGGGCGGTGCGGTGCGGGATTGTATGATGGGGGGGGGTGCGGTGCGGGATTGTATGATGGGGGGGTGTGCGGTGCGGGATTGTATGATGGGGGGGGGCGGTGCGGTGCGGGATGGGATTGTATGATGATGGGGGGGGGGGGCGTGGGATTGTATGATGGGGGGGCGCTGCGGTGCGGGATTGTATGCGGGGGGGGGGCCGTATAATATTGGAACGCAGGGGGGGCGTATAATATTGGATGCGGGGGGGGGGGGTGTAGAGCCCCGTATAATATTGGATGCGGGGGGGGGGGGGGGGCGCTGTGTGATTTTGTTTGCGGGCTGCTATCTGGGGGGCCACGTTGTATGTCACATGTTTTACTGAATAGAACAGGTTTCCATCTTCTCCGCACCCGATATTTATTCTTATATATTTTCTACTGTACAAATCGAAGTGAAAGCTGCAGGTTTTACTGTTTAATAAAAACTAATTGTTGAACCCCAAAAAAAGGTATTCTATATATTTATGTTCATTTCTCTATTTTTATTATTTTTTATTGCAGTTCTGTATTCTCGGCGCTTGTAGCTGTGCATAGAGACGGGCGCAGACGTCTGTAATGGTCAGTGTTGAGTGAAGCTTCAGATGCTTCATTCAAAACTTGTGAGTAATACTGTGCAGTGATTCGTCTCCGTACAGTCTTAGAATGTATGGGCTCCGAAGAGCCAAAGTCGGTTATTAACAAAGTTGCGCAAGACCCCATTGAATAACTCGGGTAGTGGATTTTTTAAGTGGAAAAACACTTTGACCCTGGGTTCACACCTGAGCGTTCTGAAAGGAGCGCTCTGTATGCGCGATTGTACCGGCGTTTGCTATCGCGCATACAGAGACAAGCAAACGCCCATTGGCGCGCGTTCCCGAAAGTCTATGTACAGGAACGTGCGACAAAACGCCCCAAAGAAGCTCAGGAACTTTTCTGAGCGTAGGGAGTTTTACAGCGCGTTCAAACGCGCTGTAAAACGCTCAAGTGTGAACCAGGGCCATAGGGAAGCATTGGTTTTCATGTGTTGAGCGTTTTACAGCGCGTTTGAACGCTCAGGTGTGAACCCAGCGTAAAACTTTAAACAGAACTCTGCTTCGGTTCAGAGGTTCTAGACGGGACTGAAGCCGAGTTCGGTTTCAAGTGCTTTTCCACTTAAAAAATCAACTACCTGAGTTATTCAATGGAGTCTCGTGCAACTTCATGAATAACTGACTTCGGCTCCTCGGAGCCCATACATTCTAAGACTGTACGTAGTCTAATCACTGTAGTGTACAGTATTAATCCAAAGTATTAAACAAAGTGCCTTCGGATGAAGCTCACTGCGCTTGACACTGACAATGGCCTAACGGACGCTCACATTACACCGCCCCGCTGATCTGTGAGGAACAGCATTTACTGCTACAAGGGGGACTCCCTGTACAATGCTTTAACCCCTTTCTGACCTCCCAACGTAAATATACAGTCCTGATCAAAAGTTTGAGACCACTTGAAAAATGGCAAAAAATCCTATTTAGCATGGCTGGATCTTAACAAGGTTCCAAGTAGAGCTTCAGCATGCAACAAGAAGAAATGAGAGCGAGACCAAACATTTTTTGAGCATTCAATTTAATGAAAACAACGAATAATCTGAAACCGGCTGTTTTTCAGCTGATCAAAAGTTTAGGACCACACCTCCAAAAAAGAACTAAACCCCCCCCCCCCCCCCCAAAAAGAAAAAGAAATCCAACTTCCAAACATGAGCTCAGTAATGAGCAGCTCCGCCGTTATTGTTTCGGCATGCTTGATGCAAGCGTTTCCATGAGGTGAGTGGGAACATTTCTCCAAGTGGTGAAGACGGCCACACGAAGGCCATCTACTGTCTGGAACTGTTCTCCATTTTTGTAAACTTCCCTTTGCCATCCATCCCCAAAGGTTCTCAATTGGATTTACATCAGGGGAACACGCAGGATGGGCCAAAAGAGTGATGTTATTCTCCTGGAAGAAGTCCCTTGTCCTGCGGGCATTGTGTACTGTAGCGTTGCCCTGTTGAAAAACCCAGCCGTTACCACACAGACGAGGGCCCTCAGTCATGAGGAATGCTCTCTGCAACATCTGGACAGAGCCAGCGGCCGTTTGACCAGGGCTGTGGAGTCGGTAGATAAATGGTCCGACTCCTCCGTTTTTGGTACTTCCGACTCCTTTGTATTTAATATGCGAATGTCATTACCACAGAAGTACTGGCCAGGAAGCCGCTGCCTTCTCCGCTGTGTGCTAATCTTCTGCTGAAGATCGGGCAGTGCGAGGATCCAGGACGGGGCATTTATTGTAAAACATGATTTCCCCAGTAGAATCCCATAGTCATGTTTAAGCTAACAATCGAGTTTACAAGTTTTTATAGCCTTAGCTGAATGGCAGCAGTTTTTCCAATGGTTTATAGCTTCAGTCTTGAACTATTGACCATCCATTCCCTTCAGTTATACAAGTGTCTCTAGTCCTGCAAAAAACATATTTACTTAACCAGTTATCAGTGAGAGGCTAGGTTAACCATGGGCGTTGCGTTCCCTGTAACAGCGGAACACAACACAATGGAAAGTATAAGTATTGCCGCTCCTTAACTGTGCGTTGCGTGCCATATAGCGAAGCATATGAAAAGCTTCTTCATGGTCACTTAACGTGTTCGTTTTGCGGTAACGTGACGCACTGCATGCATTGGCCTTTATTCTTACAGTAGAGAAGTACCATATTTATCACAAAAGTGGGGGGAAAATAGCAGTGCGTCTTATGGGGCGAATGCTACGACCGTCCGGTGAATAGGCTGAGAGGGAGGAGGGGCTGGGGGCCGGCATCTGTTTCTGTAATGGCAGCGGGGCCCGGGGCAGTCACTGTATTCTCCTACACCGGGCCCCGCTCACTGTAGTATACGGTAATCATATCTAACTTGTGGGTATTGTTAAAGTATTCCAATCATCTTAAAAACTTCTTGGCAGTCAGGAGGCCGGGCAGGCGCTCGTAGCATAGCTCACTGCGTCACGCGCCTGCTCCGCCGACTTTATGAATGAAGCAGGCACCGGGCCCCGCTGCCATTACAGAAACAGATGCCGGCCCCCATTCACTACACATGGACACTGTTATGGGGGGGATCTGTGGATGACACATAAGATAAGATGCTATATATGTGTCATCCACAGATGCCCCCACAATGATCTCCCATAACAGATGCCCCCATAACAGTGCCACCCACAGACCACCATTAGTTCAAAAGCACACCTTTTGGTTAAAAATATTTTTTTTCTTATTTTCCTCCTCAAAAACCTAGATGTGTCTTATAGGGTGAAAAATATGGTAATTAATTATAACTTTTTGTGAATTGGGACATTTAAACTTTGCTTTTTTTTTATTTTTATTCCAATTTAAATCTAGTAGGGATTGGAGTCGGTTCATTTTTTGCCAACTCCGACTCCAGGTACCCAAAATTGCCTCCGACTCCACAGCCCTGCATTTGACGCCCCTGCACTTCCTGAAGCTCCATTGTTCCACTGAAGGAAAAAGCACCCCAGACCATTATGGCGCCCCCTCCACTGTGGCGCGTAGAAAACATCTCAGGTGGGATCTGCTTGTCATGCCAGTAACATTGGAAATCATCAAGGTTACATTTTTTCTCATCAGAGAATGAAACTTTCTTCCACCTTTGAATGTCCCATGTTTGGTGCTCTCTTGCAAAGTCCAAACGAGCAGTTCTGTGGCGTTCAAGGAGTCGAGGTCTTTGAAGCCCTTCACTCTCAGATGCCGTCTGATGGTTATGGGGCTGCAGTCAGTACCAGTAAGGGCCTTAATTTGGGTCGAGGATCGTCCAGTGTCTTGACGGACAGCCAATTGGATCCTCCGGCTCAGTGCTGATTAAATGCTTTTGGGTCTAACACTTGACTTTTTTTTGTTCCATAACCCTCAGGATCATAAAAAATGATAATTCCAAATGACTGTCTTACTGCGTCCCACCTGTGTCCCCCCCAGCTTATGCAGTTCAGCAACCCGACCACGTTCAAAAAGGGAGAGTTTTTTTGCCTTTGTCATCACAACGTGTGACTACCTGACAGAAAATGACAATGAATCCACAGATTTGGCCTTTTAAGGCCCCTTTCACACGGGTGAGATTTCCGCCCGGGTGCAATACGTTCACCTCACTCACTGAATCCTGACCCATTTATTTCTATGGGGCTGTGCACACGAACAGTGATTTTCACGCATCACTTGTGTGTTGCGTGAAAATCGCAGCATGCTCTATATTGTGTGTTTTCCACGCAACGCATTCCCCATAGAAGTGAATGGGGCTGCGTGAAAATCGCAAGCAAGTGCGGATGCGGTACGATTTTCACGCACGGTTGCTAGGAGACGATCGGGATGGAGACCCGATCATTATTATTTTCCCTTATACCATGGTTATAAGGGAAAATAATAGCATTCTGAATACAGAATGCATAGTGCAATAGCGCTGGAGGGGTTAAAAAATAATAATAATTTAACTCGCCTTAATCCACTTGATCGCGCAGCCGGCATCTCTTCTGTCTTCTCTCTTTGCTGTGCAGGAAAAGGACCTGTGGTGACTTCACTCCGGTCATCAGATGATCCATCACCATGGTAAAAGATCATGTGACGGACCATGTGATGACCGCAGTGACGTCACCACAGGTCCTGTTCCTGCACACAGCAAAAAAGAAGACGGAAGAGAAGCCGGGCTACGCGATCAAGTGGATTAAGGTGAGTTAAAAATTATTATTTTTTTAACCCCTCCAGCACTATTGTACTATACATTCTGTATTAAGAATGCTATTATTTTCCCTTATAACCATGTTATAAGGGAAAATAATACAATCTACCGAACACCGATCCCAAACCCGAACTTCTGTGAAGAAGAAACATGCCGATTTCTCTCACGCGCGTGCAAAACGCATTACAATGTTTTGCACTCGCGTGGAAAAATCACGCATGTTCCCGCAACGCCCATGTGAAAGAGGCCTAAAGGCATGTGGTCCGAAAATTTGGATCAGCTGAAAAACAGCCTGTTTCAGTTTAATCGTTATTTTTAATTAATTGAATGCTCAAAACATGTTTTGTCTCACTCCCATTTCTTCTTGTTGCATATTGAAGCTCCACTTGGAACCTTGTTAAGATCCAACAATGTAAAATATGATTTTTTGCCATTTTTCAAGTAGTCTTAAACTTTTGATCAGGATTGTACCTCGGTGGGTGGGTATTTAAATATGGTGGCCGCTCGTGAGCACCATAGCTGCTGGGTGCTGTTTTAACCCCTTAAGGACCCATGACGTACATGTACTTCATGAGGTCTGGGGGAAGATCGGGGTGGAATCGCTGCACCATGGGTGCCCTTACCGGCAGGCAGCTATGCCCTGCAGCTCCAAGCGCTGCGATTGGATGATCAATGTGTCGTCACATCGCAGCACAGGAAGCTGTCAGCAGCTGCTGGGAGGAGGTCAGAGGACAGTGGCCGGTGCTGAACTGGTCAGCACCGGTCACCTCCGAGGTGAGGCAGGGAACACCAGTGTTTTGGGTCCCCTGCCAGCGCTGCGATTGGCTGAAACAATGCTCCAGCCAATGGCAGAGCTATAGCTGCACAGGAAGAGGCAGAACGTCCCTGCATGCAGCCATTCTAGCTAGTGACTGCTTGCAGATAGGTTCTGTGCCTCTGTGGCTTGCTGGGACTTGTGCTGTACCACCACTACGAATTTAACGCCTTTGCTGCTGAAAAGAAGAAAGAACAACATCTGGAATAGCTGCACAATTTTTGCAGTCCCCCCCATCCTTTTTTTAACCCCTTAGGGACACAGCCTTTTTACACCTAAGGACCAGGCCATTTTTTGCAAATCTGACCAGTGTCACTTTAAGTGCTCATAACTTTAAAACGCTTTGACTTATCCAGGCCGTTCTGAGATTGTTTTTTCGTCACATATTGTACTTCATGACACTGGTGAAATGAAGTCAAAAAAATATTTTTTTTTGCACCAAAAAATACCTAATTTAACAAATTAACAACATATGTCTACTTTATGTTTGAATTGTTTTGGGAATGATATTTTATTTTTTGGGGATGTTATAAGGCTTAGAAGTTTAGAAGCAAATCTTGAAATTTTTCAGCAATTTACAAAAAACAACATTTTTAGGGACCAGTTCAGGTCTGAAGTCACTTTGCGAGGCTTACATAATAGAAACCACCCAAAAATGACCCCATCTAAGAAACTACACCCCTCAAGGTATTCAAAACTGATTTTACATACGTTGTTAACCCTTTAGGTGTTGCGCAAGAGTTATTGGCAAATGGGGATGAAATTTGCAAATTTCATTTTTTTGTCTAATTTTCCATTTTAACCCATTTTTTCCACTAACAAATCAAGGGTTAACAGCCAAACAAGACTGTATCTTTATTGCCCTGACTCTGCCGTTTACAGAAACACCCAATATGTGGCCGTAAACTACTGTACGGCCACACAGCGGGGCGTAGAGGGAAAGGTGCGCCGTTTGGTTTTTGGCGGGCTGATTTTTATGGACTGGTTTATTTACACCATGTCCCATTTGAAGACCCCTGATGCACCCCTAGAGTAGAAACTCCCTAAAAGTGACCCCATCTAAGAAACTACACCCCTCAATGTATTCAAAACTGATTTTACATTCGTCGTTAACCCTTTAGGTGTTGCACAAGAGTTATTGGCAAATGGGGATGAAATTTGAAAATTTCATTTTTTTGCCTTATTTTCCATTTTAACCCATGTTTTCTACTAACAAAGCAAGGGTTAACAGCCAAACAAGACTGTATCTTTATTACCCTGACTCTGCCGTTTACAAAAACACCCAATATGTGGCCGTACACTACTGTACGGCCACACAGCGGGGCGTAGAGTGAAAGGTGCGCCGTTTGGTTTTTGGAGGGCTGATTTTTATGGACCGGTTTATTTACACCGTGTCCTGTTTCAACCCCCCTGATGCACCCCTGGAGTCGAAACTCCCTAAAAGTGACCCCATTTTGGAAACTACGGGATAAGGTGGCATTTTTTGGGGGAGTATTTTTAGGGTAAATATAATTTTTGGTTGCTCTATATTACATTTTTGTGAGGTAAGGTTACCAAAAATTGAAATTCTGATATTTCATCTCCATTTGCCATTAACTGTTGAGGAACACCTAAAGGGTTAATAAAGTTTGTATAATCATTTTTGAATACCTTGAGGGGTGTAGTTTCTTAGATGGGGTCAATTTTAGGGAGTTTTTACTCTAGGGGGGCATCAGGGGGGCTTCAAAAGGGATATGGTGTCAATAAAAAAGGCCATCAAAATCGGCCTTCCAGAAACCATGTCGGTCCTTTCCTTTTGCAGCCTCCCTTTTACGGATACAGCAGTTTACGACCACAAATGTGGCGTTTCTGTAAACTGCAGTATCAGGGTAATACATTTTAACTTTTGTTTGGTTGTAAACCCTTGTTTTGTTACCGGAAAAAACGGACTGAAATGGAAAAGTGCCAAAAATAGCGGTTTTGGCACCGTTTTTTTGGTTTTTTTTTAACCGTGTTAATCTGGGTAGTTAGGTCATGGGATATTGTTATAGAGGAGATTCTTACGGACGCGGCAATATCTAATAAGTCTACTTTTTTTTACAATTATTTAGGTTTTTGACTATATTATCTTTTTTGATACAACTTTTTTTTTTGGGTATCTCTAAAGTCTAAGTGTCATTTTTTTTATTTTCTTTTAGCCAATTATCTTATGTGGGGGCTCATTTTTTGCGGGATGAGCGGACGGTTTTATTGGCACTATTTTGGGGGCTATATGACTTTTTGATCGCTTGCTATTAAACTTTTTGTTATGTAAGGTGACAAAAAAAAAATTTTTTTGCACCTATTTTTTTTTTTTTTTTACTGTGTTAATCTGGGGGGGTGGGTCATGGGGTATTTTTATAGAGGAGATTCTTACGGACGTGGCGATACCTAATAAGTCAACTTTTTTTTTACAATTATTTAGGTTTTAGACTATATTATCCTTTTTGATACCCTAAAAAAATTTTTGTATCTCTAAAGTCTAAGAGTCATTTTCTATTTTTTTTTTTATCTGATTATCTTATGTGGGGGCTCATTTTTTGCGGGATGAGATGACGGTTTTATTGGCACTAATTTGGGGGCTATATGACTTTTTGATCGCTTGCTATTAAACTTTTTATTATGTAAGGTGACAAAAAAAACCTTTTTTTGCACCTTTTTTTTTTTCTGGACCGTGTTAATCTGGGGGGTTAGGTCATGGGGCATTTTTATAGAGGAGATTATTACAGACGCGGCAATACCTATGTCTACTTTTAATAAATTATTTTAGTTTTTTTGGGTGTCTCAAGTCTGAGAACCATTTTTTTTTATCCGATGTCAGTGCTAAATTGGGATATAAATTTAGTACTCCATGGAAGTGTGATACTCCCTGAAGCAACCGTCAATGCAGAGGCCCGGATGATCGGGGCATGTGTCGCACTGAGTAGTCGTGTCCTTCCGTATCCCCCTCCTGCGACACACTCTGCACTTTTTTTGGGTTCGTCCCTTCTTTCCAGTATGGGGGACCACACCTGGAAAGTGTTGGCCAGGGACGATCCGGGCGCCTACAGTTCCCGAGGTACTCCGGCCTGCTCTTTCCCGGTCCGAAAAGATCAGGGCCTTGAGGACTGCCTCATAGAACTGGAGGAATGTCCCTGTGCTGCCAGCGCTTCGGGATAGTACAAAAGAGTTGTACATGGCAACCTGTACCAAGTAGACCGCAACTTTTTTGTACCATGCCCGGGTTTTGCGCATGGCGTTATATGGCTTGAGGACTTGATCCGAGAGATCAACTCCTCCCATATACCGATTGTAAGCGACGATACAATCGGGCTTGAGGACCGTTGCCGTGGTACCTCGCACAGAGACTGGGGTGGTGCTGTTACCGTGGATTGTGGACAGCATAAGGACATCCCTCTTGTCCTTATACCTGACCAGCAACAGGTTTCCAGTGGTAAGGGCACGGGTCTCACCCCTGGGGATAGGTACCTGGAGGGGGTGGGCAGGGAGGCCGCGTTGATTTTTCCGCACGGTCCCACAAGCGGACGTGGATCTGGCGGCAAGGGACTGGAACAAGGGGATACTGGTATAAAAGTTATCCACGTACAAGTGGTAACCCTTATCCAGCAGTGGGTGCATAAGGTCCCACACAAGTTTCCCGGTAACACCCAGAGTGGGGGGGGGACATTCTGGGGGTTGAATCCGGGAATCTCGCCCCTCGTATACACGAAATTTGTAAGTGTACCCTGAGGTACTCTCACAAATTTTGTATAGCTTCACGCCATACCTCGCTCGCTTGGTGGGCACATACTGGCGGAAAATGAGTCTCCCCTTGAACGCAATGAGAGACTCATCAACCACGACCTCCCTTCCAGGTACATAGGCCTCCATGAATTTGGCCCCAAAGTGATCGATGACCGGCCGTATCTTGTACAGACGGTCATGGGCAGGATCACCTCGGGGTGGACATGCTGCATTATCGGAATAATGCAGACATTTCCTGATGGCCTCAAACCGGGA